>NC_031769.1:11906565-11964334 GCF_001522545.3 Parus major | reverse complement strand
CTTCCAAGTGTCAGCAGAAACTGAGTCCCCAGCCACAATACAATAGGCAGTGCCTGCTGTGTTTCATTTTTGTTTCAGATGGACTGAAATACAAGACAGAAAGGATTCTGTCTGGACTCAGACTTGCTCAAAAAGGACTGTGTTATTTCTGTGATATTGGCACTTAGATTCATGTGATATTCACACATAAGACCAGTAAGTTTGGAAAAAGTCCACACGGATTGCTAGTTGTGTCTGGAACAAGCAGGTGTAATCCTGGAAAGATAAATTCAATCCAGTTGCTAGCACCAATCCCTTTAGCATTTTATCAAAATCCCTGTTGTAGCAATGGTCTTATTCTGTTTTTTCCATTCTGCTTAACCAGCAGATGACTCAGTCTACAGACCAAAGATAATGCTGTACAATTATAGCATTCAAAATGGTTTATGTGTGACTACTCAAGGCTTGTCTTCACTCTGTTTATTGGCTACCAGCACACTAAGCTAAATGCAAGTTAACAAATTCCTAAAAATACCCCAGGGATGAATCATCCCTTTCAAAAGGGTTCTGGAGAGTGTTTACCACAGTGATGGTAAGTCATGGGGTAGCAGGGAAGCCAATTTCTGTTACAGAAAGAGACAAGCTTGAGTCAGCCAAATGCTATGTTACAGTTTCTGAATGCTTTGCCTGGAAGATGGCTATTATGAGTTCATGTTCTCAAATTTGGACAGCTAAAGGAAACCGTTAAAGCAAAATTTTCCCAAAGTATCTTGCAAGCCTGATGTCTGCTGCTTTCCATAGGGATAGAGGAATTAAGCTTTTCTAATTTATTTTTTTTACTTCCAAATCCTTGAGTGACTCGTCACTGTCAAAGAAAAGAATCTGTTTGCTGGAATTTAGAAAATTGCTTTTCAAATTGGACAATGTATGTTCAAATTCATTGCATAGATGTGTGTTTGAACATTCTCTGCTAACTACAGAGCAGACTGATTATTTTTTGAAAAGAAAATAAATATATGTTCTATTTTTTCCTTACATATGTTGGTGTTAGATAGATCCAGGATTTCAGATAAAGTCTTGGAAACAGAAGGGTTAAATAACAACAAACACAATAAAACCTAGGAGAAATTAACACTGACATTTCAACCACTGCCTGTAATGAGCACACAACAAACCATAACAAATGTATTCATCTACGTATAAGTACTCAATTTTTTCCCAGTGTTACGACTTTCCACTCTGATTTAATCTGATTGAACAATATTTACTGTAAATTGAAGAAATGCAAAAAGCATAACTCATGGAGATCTTTCTGTTTGTTAAATAATGGTTTCAGATTTACAATTTGATCTCTGATAAATGGCATAGGCAGCAATGCTCCAGTGTGGATTAAAGAGTTATCTCCAGGGCTGCTCAGCTGTGCTTTTCTCATGGAATTTGCTATCCCCACACATCTGAGATGCCTTAAGTGACCACACAGCTGCATCATGACATCCCTTCTGTTGTGCTTTGGGCACCCTGCTCATTCACTAAACCACAACTAATGCAGGTGGCTTGTAATAAGATGTATTTAGTAGTACCTTTAGATAACTCAGGCTTTAGGTTGGAAAAATAAAATCCTGAAGGTATCATTCAATAAAGAGGTTACCAATTACAGTTACCAAAAAAATGTGTCAGGTCTTCCACATTTGCACCTTGACAGGTTGCAAAAGAGAGCTATACTCTCCAGATAGAAGTGGAAAATAGAGGATAAAAATAATTTTAGGAATCCTGATTCAAGCTGTGGAATATATAGAATGCATCTCAGAGCCCATTCCTGACACACCCCTCTGTTCATCTGAGAAGCAGCAAAGGGAAAAGCGGGGATTCACCTCAGAAAATTTAAATAAGGTTTGTGACCAAAAAGGTAAATTAGATAGAATTTTAAAAGTAAAATTTTGAAAATAAGGATGGTGTGAATGATTTTGTACTCTGCCTGCCAGCATTCACTGCAACCAAGCAAGTTTGGAATTCCTCATAGGTGACCAGTGAGATGTGCCACACAAAGACACGTGGACTGGCATCTTCACCCTCACAGACCAGGATCCTGGATAATTTGCTGGGAATCTACTGACTGCTCAGAGGTTAATATTATTTCACAGTGAAAAAATACAGTAAATTCTTATTTCAGAATTAAAATCTTTTTTTTTTCACAATTCTGTTTGAAACTTCCGTTGTCCTTTAATTCCTCCCTCTCACAGTTACACTTTAATAAGTGTTCTGATGTTTGTATTGAGATCGTGTTATAAATTTTTAAGAAAGTAGCTTATGAAAATTTTCACTTGTGCTCACACTCATCTTGTGAGAAGGAAAAGAGTTCCCTAAGATTTGCTGCAGCCATGTTTGCAGAGGCAGATCTGGGAAACTGACTGCTGGAAAGAGTTTCTGTGAAGAGTAAATGAGGATATCTTTAGATAATCACCTGTGATGGAGACTTTGAGATGTACACCAGAAATGTTTGTAATAGCAAAACCTCCCACTTGATCCCGTGAAGGTCTGGAGGAGAGGCTGCTGCTGTTAAGTGATGTGTTGCCTCACTCTGGATGCCCTGCTAAAGTCCTTTACAAAACCTTTGCCCTTAGGTTGATGTGAACTGCAAGCTTTTAGCTCCTGCATTTTTCTAGATGATGTACTTGCTGTCCTTCCTAGACCATACTTTGGAAGAGGTGCTGTAATGCAGCTTCACAGAGTGAGATGCAAAATAAATGAGCCTGCATGCAGAATGCTACTTACCAGCCTTCTGGGAGCTGTTTATCAGAGCCCAGCCCTGCCTCACATCCATCCTCACCACCATCAACCCCTGGCTGGATGAGGGCTCAGAGCACTCACTGCAACCACTGAGCAGTTGCAAACTCACCAAATAATCCAAATGCATGAGGAGCCAGGAGAGGAGTGAAAACTTTCTCCTTCAGAGTTCTTCCTCTCACTTTTTTACAGCCAAAGGCAGCTGGCAGCCCAAGGAGTCTTACAGGACTTAGAACCAAAGAAGACTGAAATCTCTCACTGGAAATTTGGCACACCTCAAAAATGAAAGGACTAAGGGTTTATGTGGTAAATGTGTAAGAAGAGAAATAGGTATTAATGAAAAATTTATAATGATAAATTTGTATTAATGAATGCTTGGACAAGAAGATCACTCAAAAGCTGGTTTGCCTCCAGAAAATAATTCGCTTCAGGGGAGGGCTTCAACTTGCCCCTTATTCCTAATTCAAATTCTGCTAAAGAAAGAAAGCGTTGATGTCAATAAATATATAGAGCAAAAATAACACACTGGCTTAAAAATAAGTAAGCATCTGCACAAGCTTCAGTGCCCACAAGCCCACCTTCAGATTGTGTTATAATCTCTCCTCACAACTGGGAAGAATTTACATATTTCTATTTACGTGCAATTGATCCTGGAGAATGGGACATAAAACAAGAAAAATCACAGAATAGTTTTGCAAACAACTCTAACTAAGGCTAAGGTTTATTGCAAAAGCAAATTCACAGTTTTACACTAAATTTGCTTTCTGCTCTGCTCATAAATGTGTGATAATATTAGAACAGTACTCAAACAAGAACAAAAAAATATTTTGGAATAAAATTATATGCATCCAAACTCACAGTCCTCAGAAAAGTGCTTGAAGAAGTCCAAGCAAAAATAATTGTCTTAAGTATGCATGGTTTTCTCAACTGCATATTCATTTTCTATAATTAGACCTGCATGAATAACAGTTTTTTTCTGTTTGCTGGCAGTTCTAAAAACAGACCCAATCAATGAATGTACAGGCATCAAAGGACATTCAGCATTGATTAAAGCCAAAACATTTTGGTTCAAAAAAATTTTGAAACTAAATATTTTCTCTTTCTTCTGAATTTTTAACAATTAGCAAAGATATGAATTTATGAAACACTTCAGTAGAGATGTACATTTATTTTTTTTCTTGTATTTTATTCTTCCTCTAAAAGCTTCTACAAATCACAAATTAGGAAGTTACAGTCTGCTGAGAAATTGCGGACAAAATGTTAGAATTCAGTTGTTTATATAATCTCCATCATTTCCAGTTCTGTGCCTTTTCTTCCCCTACTTATTTTTACTATTTTTTTCATCATTTTAATATTTTCATTCCTCTGCTCAGCCTCTGTCCATGCCTAGTTTATTTTAGTTTGGGTGCACGTGTGCTAACAGTGAAATCAGACCTTTCATGGATTCAAAATCAAAGAGACTAAACAGTCTTCTGTGCCTCAGTGTTTCTGGTTTTGATATGGTTGACAGTGCTGGGTCTGTATTGGTTTATATTTTCAATTCTTTTTAAGAATTACTCACCTTTTTGACCTCCTAGGACAGCAAATGTAAACAAATGTAGAGGGAAACCTTGTTTGGACTCTTGACATGACAAGGAAATCACTAGAGTAGGCTCATACATATGCACTGTCAAGGTGCCATCCTGACAAAGTGTCTTTTTTCACTACAGTTACAGAATATACAGTATCAGCAAGTTTTAGAAGTGAAATATGTGTATTTCATTGTTAGAATTAAAAGGAAAGCTTTAAAATCCTTTTCCACAGCATTTTTTTTCTTTTTAACAACTTATTAAGTAAAAATGCTGTTAATGCAAAAAAAAAAAAATAAAAAAAATAGAGAGAAAGCATGCAGGGAAAGGTCAGTGTGACAGGCTTAAAGATGTGCTGCTGATTACTCATTAAAGCAATTTTACAATGAGGATTTTAAACAGTGTCTTTGCTTCCACTAATGTTCTGCAATCTCTCCAGCACGGGTCAAAAGCCCTGGGGGCTTGATAGGAGATAAACAAATGCATAAAGTTCATGAGTGCTTGAATTTATCCTTCTTCACTGAAATGCACAATTACATCCCCTTAATTAAAACTGTCCTGTTGTACTGCTGTGTGTGGAATAGGAGTGTGAGTTAGGAGTCTCCTAGAGGCTTTGATCCAGACGATGATGTCAAGGTGAGCTGGAGTTCAGGCTCCCTGGAGCTGTGGATCCTGGTGGCCAGGGGGGTCTGACCACTGGCAGAGGGTTCAGAAGTAATTAAGGGTTCAGTCTTTTGCAAGTGTTTTACATGTGGCAGTACCTCAACTTCAATTACACTTGAAATGTGTGAATATCTTTTTCTACAAAAAGGAGGAAAAATCAGACTGCTGCATCAAAAGCTTGTGTAACAGATGGTATTGCTACACTGGTATCGATGGTGATGGGATACACCACTATGGATATCCTACCACTTTGGGTGGCTCTGCCATCATCCCTCTGCATGGCAAGAAGCATATATGGAGAAACCACATCTTAAAGAAAATAAAGAAACAAAATGTAATACAATAATTCTGTAAATTCTGTATGTTGGATGAAAAGGGGAAAACCAGGCCACAGATGTTTTCTGCCCACCTGGAGCCACTGGCTGCATTTCTGTCATGTGCTGCAGAAATATTCTGTCACATATCTCAAAACTCCACTGTGAGTTTGTAACAAGTTTCTGCACCTAAATGAAGAAAAGATATTGGAGAGGAGGGAACAGGGAAATGGAGGCAAAAAACTGTGAACATCTCAGAAAATGGAGAAACACTGCAGAAATTTCCATGACTTTCAATCCAAACAAAATCACAGAAACCAAACTTCTCTCTGATAACATTTGATTTTAATTGTTTTATAGGAAAGGTATCCCTGGAGGAATTTCTAACTTCAAGAGTAATTACCAGCAATGTTTTGACTACTGATGCCTTTGGGCAGCAATTTGCTTCTGTTTAGTTTTAAGATACTGTCATGTCAATCAGATCTGTGGCGTCATTCACAGGGAATTGTGACACTTAGACCAAGGAAAATACATGTTAGAAGGCACGTCCTCCAATCCATGCTTAAGGCAGAGTCATTTCATCCAGCTGTTTTTTTTCAGAAAAGAAGACTGGAAGTGTTAATTGGAGAGATGAGACATTCATTAAGCAGAAAGATGGTTGGAAACAAATTTCTCCTCTTTTCCTTGCCACAGTTTTATTTACAGACACTGATAGTTCTGTAATTGTTATTTATCATATTTCTTTGCACAACATTAATGAATAAGCATAAAACATTTATTTATGAAGTTCTGCACAATCTCTCACCCTCCCTCCTTCCTCCTATGCATCTGTTCTGTAGCTCATCAAAACTAGCTGCAATTTCCATCAGTGCGTTCACAGATATCTATCCAAGAAAAGTAAATGTAGATACAAAATCTGTATGCTGGAATTTTGGAGGAGGTGGTGGGAAATTTTTCATTTGTTTGTTAGGTTTTTGTATATTTTTCTTCTGCCAGCTTCATGTAGTCAGTCTGCCTATGTAAAACATTCATAACTGAAATTTAAGGTTTTTTATTAGACCTTAATGGCCTATATTATACTTTGATTTTTTTGACCGATTATGTCTCTTAGAATTAATATTGAAAATAGTAATTTAAAAATATTTTCTATGGATATTCTACGCACTATTTTAAAATATTTGAAAATGTTCCTAAATCACAATGTACCTAAATTAACAATCTTTCTCTTTTAAGTCCTCAAGTGACAGAATATCCATGGCTCCTGTTTCTTACACCCCTGTGGTCCCACCTGCCAGAAGATAGGGAAATAAATTTCCCTTTTTCAGTGGCAGGCTGGTCAGCTGTGGGGACTTTACTCAGTGGTTTCAACTGTAGGATACAGAAGTGCATCTCATGGAAAAAGAATCCCATCCTTTCCACCTCCTACTTCCACTTCAAGCCAGATTTTTTTCCTGTGGGAAGGAATACTCAGAGACTGGAGCCTCTCTGCAGCACAGGGCACATTTTAGGTGTCACCATGGCAAGTCTGCAGCAGGGGAGGATTTTCCTGTGTACAAAGAGACTGATCCATTATTTTTAAGATTATTACTGAATACCAGTACATGAAAAAAGGAATGTAGTCAAAAATATCAAAAAAAAGATATTTGAAGAAGCTCCCTTAAATTATCAACTATAATCACTGTAATTATTATAATTTAGGACTATATTAGCACCTAAAGACCCCAGTTCCATGTTCCAGAAATTGTTTAGATATAAGGTGGGTGAAGGGTTCAGCTACCAGCAGAGAAGTGAAATATTTTCCAGCGTGTTACAAAAGATAACGTGCTAGATTGTGCTCCTAGGACTGGACAACCCTGCAATGTTTGGTAAGTGACTTTATCACCTTGTGCCTGCTTCCTGTTCACAGATTTGGGATGTGAGTATGTTACTTCACGTTACAGTGTTTTCAGATTTGCAGGTGCACGGATCTATTAATTTTTTTTTTTTAAAAAATTAAAAAAGGAAATTAGGAAACAGTTTTGGCAAATGAAACAACATTAAAGAAAACATCTGTGAAGAATCTGGAAATATAAAAGGTCAATCTGTTCCCCAGCCATGCGTTCAATTTTTTTTTCTATGAGAACTGTAACATAAAATCTTATATAATCTAACAAATGAATCATCCATGGGAGAGTTCTGGAACAATGCAGGAAAATAAAATTCAGTGATGGTGAATTTGAGAAGGTAGATAAATAGTCAAATTTTCAAATCCTAACAATTTTATTCCCCAGAAAGAATAAAACTGTTTTTTAGAGCTTTTATCTGGACATTTTGTAACTTGTATTCATTCTATACTACAGCTATGAATCCTGACAGTCACTCAAATAAAACTCCTATTTATACTGGACTATAAGGACTCCTTCTTTATCCTGCCAGAAATCTTTAGGGTTCAAACTCTTTGCAAGTAATAGTAATTGTAATTTTAGCTAGATCAAACTTAAGTGAGTAAAATACAACAACTGAAATAATATCAGAATTTTATAAAACTGTTGGGTTTTGCAGATCTCTGCTCTCTTTATCCTTTAAAGAATAATGAAAATATCTTTAGAGATGGCAGGAAAGCTGCAATTTCCTACATATTCTTAATTTCACACAGAGATCTGGAAGAAAAAATAAAAATTAATGGAAAAACAGAGCAATCATGTGCTGGCTATTATGTCTTACATAGAGTAATCAAGGGGCATTAAGGGGAAATCAGGCTGTGCTGAGTTTTGGATGACTGATAGCACTGCAGCCATTGGATTTTTTCAGCAAACAGGACAAAATGTGACACCTGCAGCTTCTCTCCTGTGTCAGTGTAACAGCTCAGCCAGGATCTGAGGTCTCACTGTGCTGCAGGGAAGGCAGAGATGGGGTGTTGGCCTGGGACATGAACTGCACCAGGCAACTCAAAATACTGCCTTGGTCTGAAGGCTGTGCTTCAGCATTTCCAAAACTTTGCACAAATGGATAACATTCTGTTGGGTTTTTTCAGGCTTGTTCAGAGTGCTATGCTCTGTGTGACACTGCCATGGCACTTCCCAGCTGCATTCTGAAGGCACCACCCAAAGTGCAGAATGGAGAAATCCCATCCCTGGTTGTGCCTGGGTCTCTGCAGCACTCAGTGATGGAGACCTTGCCCTCAGCAGGTCACTCTTGTTACAGTGCTGCAGCCCAGAGCCTGGCACAAGGCCTGAGAGGACTCCAGGAAGGATGTTTTACTAGCACAAAATCCATTGTGTGTTAATATAATTATATTCCAGTGTCAGGGCAGCCTTAGCCAGCAGCAGCTAAGGAATATCCACCCTTGCTCCATTATGCAGTGCAAATACAGCCCCCATGGCTCTCATCTTCCCTCCCTTCTGTTTATGAAGGCTGAAACAATAGCTTCCACAATCATATTGAGAGCTTCAAAGCAGGTGACAATAATGCTGTTAAAGGGCACTCAGTCCTGCTATACTTTTGTAAAGACAAAGGCAAATAACCCTGTCATGCAGCAGGTTCCCACTGATAGGTGGGGTGAGGTGGAGGCACTTCTGCAGGTGGGTTATGTGCAAGTAACTGCTAAAGTTTAAAGGAACACTATAGGAATATTCTGTGATTGTCTAAATGGACTTCGGAGCAGATCAACTTGCAGCATCAAAATTTCTAGATAAAAAATACCTTATATACCTTAATATAAATATTACTTAAAAGCAATATTGCTTTATAATTTTTTATATTTAATAACTTTTAATATTATATATTACTATAGAAAACTCAGTCCAATAAATTAATTTTTCTCAAGAGATTTGATTTTACAGTTTCAAACTGAAGGAGTCCAGTCTCACCACCCTCTTTGTGCATCATGATTTCCTTTGCACAGATGGAGAAATCAACAGTGAAACAAAATGAATGACTTGTTTCAGATCATGCAGAATTTTATAACTAAGCTATAATTATTTGATTTTATGATTCTACAACAAAACCATATAAGGACCAACAGCTGCCCCTGGAGTTGCTCTGTCATCCTTTGAAACATTTACATTTTCAATTAGATTAAACATATGTTAAAATGTACTGCCCACCTACAAATCAAAGCCGTAGCATTGAAATGGGCTATATTAATTTTTAATACTACTCCATAGACTACTCTGACTTTACACCATGGATAAATAGATGCACCTCTTGGCTTCCAGTGAGTTTGACATTTTATGGGAAAGGTAATATACTGTGTTTGTTCCCAGTCCCCAAGAATAGCAGTTTCCCTTGTTACTCTTCTTAAACTGCCTGAAGATACATCTGTAGCTTTCTGTCCCATTTTTTGTAACCTCACCTTTTAAAAACGGTGACAGTAGATCTCTGACTAGTTTAAACACTTCTCAATTACATTGTGAAGCTGAGCAGCTCATTCATAGCTATTCTTATCATTCCTTATTTCTTCATCATTCATCATTTAAAAGGCTGTTTCTCAGTTAATCCTCTGTGCTCTTTTGTTTCCAGTTGTGAATATTCATTTGGCTTAGGAAAGAGACAAATGTTGGTTATCCTTTAAACGGTGCCTCAAGGTTAAATTGTTTGGGAAAATAAAGAATTACAAAAACCAACCAAATAAAAGAGTGCCTTCCCAAACCCTGGCCTTCACAAACTCGTCTCTTGATGGCACTATAAATATGAGGCAATACCCAGGGGAGATTGAGAAGGTTTTCTAATGTGGTAGTCCCTCTTCCACCACTGTGTTTTTTCGTAGGAAACCAAAATCCCTTTATTTTTCTGGGATGGGAAAAATGCACCTAACAATGTTGACTCTAGACTGATCATGATAAGAGTTCCTAGCTAATATCCCACCAAGGTGAGAAAAAACAGTTTACACTTTCAGAAACTACTTTGTCTTCAGAAAATGTTGCCCTCAAAATAGAATGACCTCAACCGTAGCAATTCACACCCAGCTCAGCCTCTGAACAGCCACTTTAACAAATAGGAGAATCTAAAATGAGCAGTTTCCTTTTCTTGTTGTTTTTAATAACTTCTGAAAGACTTCTGAAAGTCTCAAGTTTAGTGTGTCACTGCCAACTGGCAGAGATCCTTTATCTGAAGATTTTATTTTCTTACATATTAATCTTTGTTGTGTAGAGAAGAGACTTAAAATGCAGAAATTGTGAAGTTCACCTTCCACCACAGGAGTGAGTTTCTTTTTATGAATAAATAGCATGAGACTAGATTCTTGCTTCAGATAGTACCTCTTCCTTTTCCAGGAAGAAAAAGCCCTACCTTTATATCTTTAATTTTTCTTTAATTTTTCTTTGGTTGATGGCACTGTTGCTTTAATATGCCACTATATCAGTTGTTGGTGATGTGACAAGTAGATAAGGTTTAGACACTGCCATCAACATTTCCATGCTAAATAAATTATATACAGACAAAGAAGGCAAGAAATTGCTTAGCTCTGGATACAATGTCCATTCTCTGAGACCACACTTGATGAAGCATTATAAAACATACTGTAAATGTTGCTCCAGGGACAGTGTTTTGCTTACTCTGTCTTTTTATTAATAAGGAGAGATTAAACATTATTTTTCAGGCAGAAGTTTGAGTGAAGATCAGGAAGTCTTTCATCTAATGTTTTTTACTGTTGGGTTTTTTAATTCATCATCTATTTTTTGTGGCACTCGATTTTCCCAAACACATGAAGCAAAATAACACTCAGGAGGTATCAAAGCCACTGTCTTTTTCTTATCTTTGTGTTTTCATTCTGTTTTCTCTGGCTTTAATCCCTGGGTAGTGGGGGAGAAGCTGTACACAAAATATTGTCAGGAGTAGAGAATGGAGGTAAATCATACCTTTGCCTATCCCTATGAAAATTGTTGACCAAGTCTCTTTCCAAGAACCCTATGTAGTTTTTTTTTTAATTTGAAGGATACATTATTCATATATTCCCAGTCTTGAGGTATGTGCTGTTGGACATTGAAGAAGACATTTTCTTAGCTCACTGAGGAAGGTTTATTACTTTGAAGGCATTTTTCTGGTTGAATTTCCCTCCTCCATTCCCCTTCCTCCCTCTTCTGCTTGGAACTGTTACCTTTTCTGTCCAGCTGATGTAGCCTTATAAAATAAATGACTTTAGATGTATCTAAGTGTACCCAAGTGAGATTGGAGCAAAAGAGAGGGATTTACTTCCACAAATCTGCACTAGATCTGAATTAAAAAGCTGGTGGAGAGACACCAATAGACACTAGTTCACTAATCCAAGTCAGATAAAAAGTGCTAGGCTGAGAATCACAAGGGACAAATTGGAATCCTTGAAAAATTTTTTCAGCTTTTTTTTTTTTTTTTTTCCCATGGAACTGAATAAAATATTCCTGACATGAAGGCAAATAGACATAAAAAAAAGTGCCAAGAGGTTTTTTTTTTGTTCTCATCCCATGGTGAGAGGTCCTTGGTTCCAGATTTTGGCCTTGTGCATGTCACACCATTTGTTGAAGCCTTCTGGAACCAGAGAAGGGATAGAGAATTCTACAGCACTCCTAGAAACATAACAAATCCTGTTTTAAGTTAGATTTGTTAATCACTAGCCTATGGAATCTCATATCCTTTTGTTATTATTATATTACCAATATTATTGATAAAAGAAGTGCTTCTTATTTTATTTATATATGTAATTACATATATGTTTATATATCATTTTATCCATATATAGTAATGATAATTATATATAGAATGTTTGCTTCCTCTTTCTTTTCATTTATGATCCTTTTCTATTAGTGCATTTTTAATATACTTGAAATGAACTTAGAGTAGAAGATAAAATTAAAACCTGCAGCTGAATACTGAAGTTAAGAAAAGCTAAATAAGTGCTCTGATACTCAGTACTTCAATCACAGAAGTCCTGTGCTCTGTTTATTCTTGCTGGTCTCTTCAGGGCTCGATCCCCTCCCTCTTGTTGCCAGCATCAGTGAGTGTAGTAATGCCACCTGTGTGGACATTTGAGGTAGAAAAGGATTTGAAAAGGTCATTGTGTTTAATTTGCACCATGAACACCAACTCCATGGAAACCCTTTCATACCACGAGAAGAAAGGCAGCCCAGATAAGAGAAATGAGATGAATGTGAGTGTGATCCATTTTTCAACAGATCCTGTTCTTTAACATTGTGGGCAAAAAATGCTTGCTAGTGCTTCAACTACACTATTATATCTATTCTTTAGGGCTTCCTATCTTTCTGTGGGAGAAAATCTCACCAGTCTCAACCAGGTTAGAAGCCTGAAATTCACTGTGGCTTGGGTGTTTCAGCAGTGAAGGAAAACAATTCATAGTGCCATGCTTACCTTCTGGGATAAAGGGGCTCAGAAGTGAAGACCATCTGTACCCAGGGCTGGAGGCTGTCACAGTCCTGAGCTGATTGTTTCACTGCTAATTTGAAGTGAGCCACACAAATTGCAGCTACTTCTGAGTGAAACCCATGTAAATTCACCTGTAGATGTGTGTGGTCACTTCATCTGTAGAAAATAAATCGCTAAAAACATTGCTGTGCCTCAGAGGCTCAGAGACCATATCTACTGATAAAGCTCAGGGAAATATAAACTTTGTGTATTTTAACAAGTGGAGTTATTTTCCTTCCTTTTTAAAAATAACTTATAAAATCTTCCTCCACCTTTGAAAGTGCAAGTAGTCTCACTGAATCATCAAAACTCAATTGGCTTAATCTAGGCATACTGTGTAGTTAACATTGCAAGATAAACCCTTTATTTAAAATAATTATTTGGATGGTTGAAGACAGATTTAATATCAACAAATTGCAGTTCCTTTCTTTGTGTTTTAGCTTTTATGCATCTGAATGAAGCATTTCTCAGGTCTTTGAGACTTGTATCTGAAATTGTAATATATATCTTGCTTCCAGTGTGACCTTTAAGGTTTTATTTTTTTGATAGGCTGCTGTTCACAGCGGGGAAAAATGGCAAGAGGAGATTTCTTTATGGCCAAATAAAAATGTGTTTACCTAAAGAAAAAGCAATACAGAGCACAGACTTTTATTTCTTTTAAAATGACAGGAAATGAGAAAAGGCTTCTCAAAGAGCTTTTGAGGAACTTGGTTCACTACCTGTAGCAGATCTCATCAATGCTAGGGGTTAATTTACTCATTTCATTCTTTGAGATACATGTATTAATATATATTTACCCTTCAGGAAAGATATTAAACTCAGGCTTGTTGAAACAATAACTTTTTTCTTCAGTGCACTAGCAGTACAGCTCGATTTAACCAGAATAGTGTTCTATGGGTCTGTGTCCTTGAACTGGCTGGGAGAGTTCATTTTGGAAAGGATTACAGTCCAAGAGTCACTACGTGGTTGTGCTGTGTCACACATTTAATATGGTGTTTTTGGAGGGCCAAATTAACCTTGACTTTGCTCATTTCTGTGAAGAATCATGGCAGAAAAAAAGACTGCTGTAGAAGCAGAAAGAGGTAATATGGTTTAGAATTGGCCTATCCATTTTATCTTTATTTTGGTCAAGGGGACAGTGATACCATGCATCAGATCTTTCTGTAACCACATGTCACCATCTAAGTGGGAATTACAGTGTTGTCCCCATGCACCTCGATGTTCAGCAGAGTGCCTCAGGGACTGGAATAAGATACAAGACCTCTTTGAAAAAGATTTGTTGCCTGTGACACTGGCGAGGTTTAGGAAAATGTAGCTGGGGTTCAGGTTTCACCTAGAATTTACCATTTAAACTTACTGGTCTGGTCACTATTGTGCTGAGGAATGTTATTTTCAGACTTGTTCATGGTTTTCTGGCTGACTTTGGTCATTTTTTCCCGAGCTCATTTCTTTGTTGTTTCTTTGCCATTGAAACATGAATGATGATGCTCCATCCACTATCTGGTGAAGCCTGTGTATTAAAAAAAAAATACACATTCCGAAATAATGAACAGATTTCAAATGCTGCATTTTCAGCCCAGTGTATATTGTTCTTAAGTTACCTAGATATTTCTCCATGCACCTGACATGATGAGTTGCTGACCATCTCCAGCAGTGTGCAGCACATTTTCTGTTTGTACTGAAATGGGCAGTGTTTGAGAGAGTGCTGCAGT
Source organism: Parus major (assembly GCF_001522545.3). Classification (NCBI taxonomy): domain Eukaryota; kingdom Metazoa; phylum Chordata; class Aves; order Passeriformes; family Paridae; genus Parus; species Parus major. Next base: position 11,949,940 of record NC_031769.1, on the reverse strand, counting down.
GTAGCACCCGTCAAGAGGAGAGCACAGTGTCAGCAAGTTTCCTGTCATGCAAACTTGGAACCCCCAGGGATGTTCAGAGTCACTGCCTATTAAATTCTGGACAGGGAGAATTAGTGAGGTCACAGTGAGGAAAATAATGTGCAGCCCAAGGTTCATATGGAAACAGATAAGAGACATTTATTACGGCTTTTCAGAAACTCGCATGACAGCCAGTTGGTGGTATTTTTAGTAACTTAGAATTATGCCTGTTATCTATGGAAATCCACAAAACACAACAGTAAATGAGTTTCAAATACCTCATACTCAGCAGGGAAAGTGTAACTGCCAAAGTAGTTATTTAAAGTTACTGAAAACACACTGTGTGGGGATAAATACTCCAAGATGATGTAAATTTTTAATATTCCTTATTCTACCCTTCTGTGTCTGCTTTAATTTACTACCTTAATTTAACTATGTTAAATCACTGAGCTGTGTAACAGGAGTCTTTAAAATACAGCTTCTAAGTTTACAGAATACTGCATCCTGTTTGCAGTTTTCTAACAAATGTCCAGGAACATCTCAAATTACAATGCCTTTGTGACAGTTCAGCTTTCTATTTTTCTACTCCCTCTTACAAAGTTTCCAAACAAATAAACTCTGATGCTATGTCTAAATTTTGAATATCATGTTTTTCCTTTATTGACATAAAATGCATTAAGATTTTTAACATTCATTATTAAAACAAAATAAAAAGAATAATTAATTTCAATTCATCTTATTATAAATGGAAGTAGTACAATAAATGTCAAAATTAGTACTAAGAAACATTTGGGATTTGACCCTCCACAGAAAATTTCAGGGAGGTGTTTGGCCCTATTTATGTTCACTAAATTCAAAGTTGACCATTTATATCCTTTACACTGAAGGATAATTATGGAATCAATATCCAATATAATTAGCATTCAGGTAAAGCAATTTCAGTTTCATCATTTACACAGAGGTTTCATAGAGAAATAGTATTACTACTTAAAGGTAAAACATAGGAGAGGATAAATGGAGTGAAAACACTACCCCGAGAGAAATTTAAACCCAAATGGTGAATATTATAAATATTCCATGGTAAGGAGATATTGGGATGTACAGGATGTAGTACAGGATGTACTACAAATGTAGTTTGCTTTGACAATGTGCAGTGTTACTTCCCTTGATGTTCACATTTTACGAAGTTCTCAAGTCAGAATGGGGTTTTTTTTTTGTATATACACAGACTCTGAAATATATACTCAAATTTTGATTTAAATCTTCCAGTCACCCATGAGCCCTGTTTCTAAAAATGTTAGTTTCTTCATGAATAGAGATGGTGGAGAAAGGTACATGTGAACTTGAGATATCACAGCAAGTTCAAATCTGAAATTATATCACCCACATTTTGTTATTCAGAAATCATTCATAGCCAAGGAACCTGACAGGAGTTCATTATATTTAATGTTTAAATTTTAAACAGTGCTCTCTATTGCATAACATGGCTCTCCACATGTCATAACAACCACTATCAAATACTTTTCTCCAGAATCTGTTAAAGATACAGCTGCCTACATCTTTCCTTATCAGTTAATAATTATTATAGTAATAAACTATAAAAACGAGAGAAAATACCTTGTACACATAAACACATAAACATTTCCTCACTAATTTATCTGCTCTGTATACATACTGTTAAGGTTGCCAGTGTTATTTTATAGGCCTGTCTTCTTTTGAGAGTACTGTTATCAGACATTGACAAATCCATTGGTTCTGGCTGTATCATGCTCTGATGCTCAGCCATCTCAATCTGCTGTAGCTGCTGCCTGAGACCTTCTTGGGGGGAAAAACCCGAGGCACAACAAAATAAATGCAGAAATTTTGTTTACCTTTCTTTTCTTGGAGATGTGGAGAAGGCTGTCACCCTGCTCTCCATTGTGTGTGACTGAAGTGATATTCCCATGTGACTGGAGGCATCTTAGGATACCACTGTAGTTTAAAATGTACTGTTCTCCACTGGAGACGTGCATCCTGCTATTTCCCCTGTGTGGCTTACTCCTTCCCTCATTTTACATTGCTTATTTTACCTTTCCATAAATCTAAAATTCTCCAGAAGCTGCACCATCAATTTCTAAGACTTCTGGCTTACTTGCAGTTTGAGGCTAAATAAAGCACAAACAGGTCTAAATTCCAGATTCAGCGGTGCTGCTCCCTAATTTAACATTTTTTAATGTGGCTCTGAGTTTGATTTTAAATTTCTTGACAAGGCTTTCGTTTAAAGCTATTTTCTACTGAGTCATTAGAAATTCAAATATTGGAGATATTGCCATGTGCTTTAACTTTCAGACCAAGGTCCATTTAAGTAGGTAGCATACTTTTCTTCTCAGGTTCCTTGACTCAAATTTGGAGGACTCTGCATTTTAGGCATGTATTAAGCACATCCAGCAAATCAATGATTCAGGAGTATGGTTCTATCTTGCCCTATAAACTCACTAGGAATTGTGTGGAAAAGCAGCAGCAGAAATGGAGGCACCTGTGGATGTGTGAACACTGATAGTCTCTCAGGCCCTAAAGTGGATTTGGAAGGATGATTTTGGATGTCTCTCTCACAAATGAAGATATACAAGTTCTACCAGAGTTGCACTTTTGCTCATTAAGTGCAATTTTGGATCACTCCCTCAGTATCAACTTTCTTTAACCAGAGGAAGATTTGAACAAAAGCTGGCTTTTACAAAAGCCTTTAAGAGGCTCAGTTCTCCATCTGTCTCGTGGTGCTTCTTGTCCTTAACTGTGAAATGAACAGCACACAATTAAAATAATTAATATGTATATAAAGCATGAGGTGGTTTTGGTGCTTGTTTAGGGTTCTTTGGGCTGGCTGCTTTTGTTGTTGTTGTTTTTCTTTGTTTTCTGGTGTTTTTTATTATTTTTTTTAAGTCATAAAAAATATCACTTGGGAAACATTCTGGTACACTTCTCTCTGTGTTTAATTTTATCTTTGCTCTTACTGGGAATGGAATCACAGTGAAGACCTTTATTATGCTTTAATGTTTGGGGAAAAAGAGGGCCTTGCTACTTCTGTGTTGCCAGCACTATACAAGTCATAAATGGAATAAAGCCTTTCAAAATCATATGGTACCAAAAGTATATTTTTAGGAAAAAAACATATGTGTTTTTTTCTTACCAAAAATCTTAGGTATCAGCAAAATATACTGTCTATTGCAAGAGTCCACACTCTTAGGAATTAAAATGTCACATGTATGGCACAGGAAATCATTGCTGTGGGATTCTCTAACATATGATACCAGGTAAGTCACCACAGAACTGAAAAGAAGTGTTGGCTCCTGCAAATTCAAAAATAACCCTTTTTTCCCCTTATTTCTATGAATCAGAGGACTTGAAATTTCCAGCTCTTTCCTTTCTGTTCCAATAGTGGAATATATTTACACCATTTGTAAGATGCAGAAAGAAAAAAAACCAATCGTTTGAGATTTCTGACATTAAAAGTGATTAAGACCCAAATCTACTTAGGAGATAGGTGCTGTAAATACATAATTTCTTCAAATCTTGAGTTTTATACACTAAATTAACAATTCCAGCTTCCTTAGAAGACATAAATACCAAACCATTCATGTATTTCCTCATTACTTCAAGAGGAATAATGTTTCAGAGTTTAGTTTACAAAATACAGCTGGAGTTGGCATTAGAGTTGAGAAACACTCAGCACCACAGCTCACAAAGGGCATTTCTTGGGTTCATCTCTGAGGGTGTGTTGGTGCATGGCTGAGTGTGTGTGTGTTTGTGTTTGCATTCATTTTGCTTGGATACGGTAAATGCAAAATTAGTTCTGATTTTACACAAGTGCTATTGAAATCACCATAAGAGCTGCAAAGTACATTCCATGAGTCACGTGTTGACTTCTTTGAAAGTTTGTGTTTTTTCTCTCTGTAATGTTATATTCTTGAGAAAAATTGCTACTTTCTTTTCTTTCTTTTTTTTTCTTCTATTTTTTTTTTTTTTTTTTTTTTTTTTTTTGTCTTGCCTTTTTTTTCTTCTTCTGTGGAAACAAAACAAAGCTCTTGGCAAGGCACCGTGCACTTACAGCCCTCTTCCTTCTCCTTTGTGAGGTGTGATGTCACCACTTGGCACTGGGAAAGCCATTGTCTCCCCGAGACTCCCATAAATGGCCTTTCTGTGCTCCTGATTTACATGTTAAGAAATCGGATGGGAATTGCTTGCTATGGTGACTCCCACTTTCCTTTCAGTTAAACATGATTTGGTAGTAAATATCCACAGGATACATTGTTATTCATGGTACATCCTGCCCACTACCTAAGCACTTTTTTTTTTTTTTCAGTTTTTTGGACCTCTCAATTTGAACAGAATTTGCAAAATAAAGCTCTTCTTCCCTTCTCCCCCCTCTCCTCCCAAACATTACAAATGTTGGCTCTGATATTTGAGCATTTCAATCCTAGAACAAAGGCAACTTGTTTCTTTATTCCAGAAGTAAACTCATAATGGTGGCAAACTTCCAGAGTGGTGTACTATTCCTTACAGAGTCGTATTTACTATGCCTTTGACAAGTCATGGCAAAGCTATTCTATTTTGAAACTGCTCAGGACTGATTCATTTTATAATGAAGCATTCCCTTCTGTATTGCAAAAATGCGTGGGGTTAAATTAGAAGATAAAGGAGGTTTTGTGATTAAAGAGCTCCCCACAGTCTTCTCTTAGGCTTTGGCAAATAACTTTATCTGAGTTTTTCACCTGTAAAATGGGGAAAATATTTCTCTGTGCTTTTGGTTTGAGTTTTGTTGCTTTTTTGTTTGTGTTTGTTTTTGTGTTGGTGGGTCTTTTAAAGTGATTTTAAGATTTTAGCAGCCAAGGCTCCACGTATGCACAAGAACTACTCCAGTGGATTCCCGATCTCAGATGAGCCCTTCATGAGCCATTGAGATAAAATTGCTAATAATAATTAAATCCCAAATCCCAAAGAACTTCAAGATTAGTGGAAGTTCATCTCTCATCTGAAGCATTTTCTTCTCTCACAGAATAAGCACGTTGTTAACAATGGCAGAATGTCCTCTGACTTTCCAAAAGTCAGTATCACTCACTAGTGAACCACATCATTTGGAGCACTACTTAGATCTGTATTCAGGATTCAGGCAGTCCTCAACTGCAGTAAAAAGCTTGATGATGTGATTTCTTCTATTCTTTTAAGCTTTTAAAATTATGTCTATGATGAACATTTGCCATCTGTATTTGTTAGAATGTGATAGGCAGGATCCTTGGTTGATGCAAGTCAATGCTGCTCTGATTTACACCTTATTAGGTTTGGCTCTCTGCCTGTTAAACGAAAAGGGAGCTCAGATATTGTTGTAAGTACTGCTGTGAGCTATTTTTACTTAGTCAACCAAGAAAAAATATCACCACCCTAAATAAAGAGAGTTTTAACAAGTCCTGAGTAGGTACTCCAGGGCTGTGAAAAATCTGTTTCTTCTCAGTGAGCATCTGGAACCCCCAGTGGAGCTCTGGCCCGTTCCCATACGCTTTTCTTCCAGCAATAACACTGGAGAGTGGCAGTTTCCCATCAGCTCTGTGGAGCAGAACTGTAACCTCAGGAAGGAGTGAATAAACATCATTGCCAAGCAGCAGCTCCTGAGGAGAAGGGTGAAATTTCACGTGTTTAGCTCATGTGGAGAAAGGAATGTTGCCCAAGTTCATCTGAATGATTGGAAAAATATCCTGGGCTTCACTAAAATTACTTTCTCCTTCTGAGGGCTTGACAGCCACTTTCTGTTTCATGACAACAGCATTTTTCAACAACAAAACTGCCAAAAATTGCTGAAGCAACCTTTACGGAAGGAATTATTAAGCAACTGCCTTATAATGAGCTAAACAAGAGACAGATTTTTAGAGACACTTTACAGTGCAGGTACAGGATAAGACTGTAATTTGTGTTTTATCAGACAGCATGTGTGCCTAAATGTGATGCCAATTTAATATTCAAACCCTATTTAGCATTTTGAGAACAAGAACTTGATATCCTTTACAATTATGATAATCCAGCTAATGCAACTAAATATTATTTAATTAATAATTTCATAAAGCAAGAGATACTAGTATGTGGAACAGTATGTCTTCTAGCACATAATGCATGTTTCCAAGTGGGACCTCTGAAAGAATACAAATTAACTCCTCTGGAATTTGGAGTTAAAAAAAATAAGACAACTAAGAGAAAAAGATAGAGACAGTAACCAGTGAAATAAAAGAGGAGAGAGAACAGATATTGTAGAAAAGGTTATATATAGTATGGAAAATAAGTTACAAGGGTTTGAAAACATCTGGAATACATTTCTGGAATGTCTCTGAAAAACAAAGCAAACCACAGGAGGAAAGTCACACTAAGCATTACTCAATTCTTTTCTTCCTTTCCTTTTTATAGAGGAGGGGATGCGAAGAATGTTTGAGGTTAATGGAAAAATTTCTTCCAGTATATGTGTTCTGCCTCCATAGGCCTCAACTGAGTAAGCACAAACCTAATTTTAAACATTTCAACAGCTCCTTAAAAATCATTGGGATTTTGCTAGTGTTAGAATTAGGGGTATAAAAGGGCCTGAGTGAAAATCTCTTTCCTGTGTTTTTGGTGAGCTTTGGAATAGGCTGGCTCCAAGCGCCTTGCTTCCATGTCCTGCACCTTGAAATTCACAGATTTAAAAGTGTCAGTGTCCAACTGAACAAGAGCTATATAAAGACCAGTGTTGGTCCGAAGTCCAGTGAAACACACCCACACACTTTTGTCCTTGTTGCAAAAATGTATGCAAAAAATGCTAAGAATGGAGTGGTTAGTAAAAAAAAAAAATGTTTCAAGGTACCACTTAAAATGAAAATCAACTTCTGTGGATGGACGAAGTATCCAAAAGTAAAGATTTCCTGATTTGTAGATGTGATACAGGTGACATATATCATGCTTCATTTTACAGATATATCTGTGGTGCTCAAAATTTAAGTGCTGCTGCTGAGATGTGTATCTGTCCTTAAGCAAATGTAGCAAATCAGGTGTTAGCCAGAAGTTTTTAGCTGAAACAAAAACTTGAACCTCCTCTATCCCACTATTGTGAAGAAAAAAGAAAATAAAACACAAAAAAAACAAAGAAAAACAAAACAAAACAACCCCCCCCCCCAAAAAAAATAAAACAAAAAGCGGGGTTATTCAGAGGGAAGTCATGACTGCATGAACAAAGTTGATACGTTGATGTCATGAGAAGGGGATCATGCCCAATATTTATGAAGTCTTCCAAGCTGGAATGTTTATAAAATACTGTGAATTTTGGACCTGAAACCAGCTGCTGTGTTCCAAAGGCAGTCAGTTAGTTCTGAAAAACAAACAAAAGTAGTGTAAAAGTAATACTCTAGGGAGCTTTGGAACTTCTCACTTCCCACGCTCTGTTATCCCAACCCAATTCCCACATGGAATTGTTCAGCTTTCATGATCCCTTAGAAATAAGGATGTTCTATTATCAGCACTGGGAAAGGGTTATCTATGTGGCCATGCTTGCTAGGGTCTTATTCTAGTTTTAGCCAACCTGAAAACAGGGATCTGAAGCCTAAAGATTGTACCTGACCTTGGTGGTGATCTTATTCCATTATCTGTGGTCTGCCCTGTGCCACTGGCACTTTTGTAAAAAGAGGATGAATTCTTTGACGTGTCTGGCTTTTGTACTCTTCTCCACTAACTGCCTTACAATTACTGTCCAAAATAAAAATGTGTTCTGCTTCTCAGACAATTATGTGATTCATCAAGTTCTCCTTTTTTATTTTTTTTTTAACTGAAATTTTTAATCTTTAATTCTCTAAAACAGGACTCTCTATCAGGTGGAATTAACCACCTTCCATGAAACATGTCTTATCATAAAGTTTTCAGGCCTTAAGAGAACCCAGAACTTACATTTGTGTGGATTCCACATAAGCATAGATAATTACCATGGAAATGATGAAGTCACTTCTGCACAGTCTGAGCATTAGAGAGTTCTCCCCCCCAAAAAAACAGATGGAAGGTTATGGATTAATTCCCTATTCATTGTCCAAACTGCGTGAATGATGAAACAACAGTCTCCTCTGAAGGGCTGAGAATGACAAGCTGATTTCAGTGAACGTGCAAAGGACAAGTCAGATTCCTTTGGTCAGAAAGAGGCAAAAAAGTTTTAGTATCTTGTGGTTAGAGTTCTCACAGGAAAATCTCAGTAATTCAAGTGTTGTCTTGTACAGTAAGCTGAAACTGCATACAGTTTATAAGGAGATGTTTTGTGATCAGCTGTAACCCAAATGAAGATATTTATTTTAAGTTCTTTAGTAGTCTTTTATTTTTCAAAGTTGCCAGAATATAAACTATTGCATACTTTCTATTAGATCTTATTGTGACAGTATGCCATTAAATGCATCAAGACTAAACATAACTGCAATATTTGATTAATTCCTTCAAAAGTAGTATTTATGTATTTTATTCACTATCTGAGCCTGACCATAGCAGTTAAATAGCTGCAGTGTAGTTTTATGCAAATTGACAATTCTGATTATGGACCCTTTTGCCTAGGATTTTTGGTGATGTATATTTAAAGGAGACAAGTAGGCAGAATAATACACTCAGGGCAATCCTACTTGAAAAGCAATTTTAATTTGCATTATTGATAGACAAAAAAAAAAAATACAAAAGGTTTAATGGAGTTTAATGAGCAGGTCTTGTGATTGCAGCATATTCCCAAAAGCTTCCATCTATTATCTCAGCATTATAGTAATCCTAGGAGTCTGTTAAAAATATGTGAGCTTCTCCTATCTTCTGCCTCTCTGACTTTTTCATCTGGTTCTTTTCTATTGCCTTTGGAAGAAATAGCAGCTTCTCAACTTTCCTCTGAGTCACTGAGTCCCACTGTGCATCCTGCTTCAAACTACAAAACATAATCACAATGGGCATGAAATTCTCTTTTTCATATCCATTTGCCAGGTGCAGTAATTGCATGATGAGCATGAAATACCAGGGGAATCCTCCTATAAAGTGGGTATTGAACGAACAACAAGCATAGATGGCAAAATTACAATTCTCTGATCCTAACACTCCTGTCCTTTCTGCACATTAACTAAATTATTTCTTTTTCTGATCTGCTACAGAGTGGGTGATTATGTGTTGCAAAGAAATTGCTGTATTGAAAAATGCAATCTTCATGTCTTTCATGTCAATTCACCATCAGTTGAGACAATCCTTAATTCTGATGGTGTTTTTGTTATTGTTAAGTGGTGTAGAAGTATGATTTAACTTTATGGCTGGTTAATCAATAGGTCACTTCCATAATAGCCTGGATTGTTTATGATTTCTGCCATTGGAAGTTGTGTTAATATTTCCACTACCTTTACTTATATTTTTCAAGAAAATAACACATTTAAAGTGGAAAATAGAGAGTACACTTATACAGGAATATTTATGATGGAAATTCAGCTTGTAAATAGTAAAAATGGCCATTTATATCTGTTATATTTAATATCACTGAAAGACATAAGAACAGAATGGTACATCTGCACGTGCTAACAAAACTTCTGTGGAAAATGGTTTCTTTTCAGGGAATAATGACTACAGAATATTTTATTTATTTGGAAATGCCTTTTCTTTGTTTTAATTAATGAGGATGGCAAGTGCTGGAAGTATAGGTTATTTTTTATTAAAAATTAAGGATTTCTGAAGTGTCCATAGTATTTATGGAACAGCAATTGTACCAGATTTCATTCCCTTTTCTGAATTATACACTATGGAAGAGTGCATTAACAATACTGTCTCAGCTGAGGGAAGATGATGTGATACATTTTGGGATATGTCATTTGACAGGAGAATATAGTCATGGCATTTACAGTGCACAACTCTTTTAAACTAAATTTAGACCAAAAAAATCTTAATTTTCAGCTGAAAATTATCATTATTATTAGCCTTTTGTTTTTTCTCCTTTTAAATTAACTTTGTTTTTATTAATATTTTCACTAGGGATAAGTGAAAGAAACAGCTACATTGAAGCCAAATGAAAATTCCTGACAAGACTTTCTTCAGTATTTGGATGTTATTTTCCACTCCAAAGCTCAGTGAATTGAAGAGACAGACATGCTGCAATTGTCATTTTAATCAGCAATAGTGGTGTAGAGCTGGTGGCAGTACATATTAGACTGAAAATGAATCCCACAGTAGAAAAATGTCAATGAGACAAGCTGAGGTCTACAGGACTGACTTTTATTTATCTGTATTATGAATTTCACTTCATCATTTAGGTTCTACAATTAAATGAAGAAAGCAAGACTTCAGCTTAACTTGAGTTTAATGAGAGGAATATCTTGTACTGAGGACAGCTGATCCAATATTTTCCTAGGTAACTATGCCATCAATGTTAATGATGTTAATAATATTTTGGCAAAAATTGCAGTAAAAATTAGCCAAGAAAGAGGCACTGATCTATTATAACTTTTATTTTTACTGCCAGTTAGACTTCTATCTCAGTAAGTGACCTGTGAATCTGGCATCTTATTATTGTTGATAAGGCTATTCATCCTGCTTTAGTTGTTTTGACCCTTGAAAAGGGAACTCATATCCAAAATGTTTAATATCTATATTATTTATCAACAAACAATAGAGATTTGTTGGTTGTCAGTCACTGAATCACTCCCACAGAATGAAGAGAACTCTTGGTACAGAGTCAGAAATACTGTTGGCTCTTTAATTCTCTACAGTTCCAGTTCTTTAATTTGCAGTTTATGAAAGGCAGAATTTAGTAGGACATTCTGAAATAAAATATGCAATTAATTATTATACAAACTTCTTTATAACTTTATTAATTTTGAAGAAATTGTAGGAAGCACAAAATAATTCCGCTAGAAATGAAGTAACTGATACTTTACATTTACTATAGCTGTGAAGACTTAAAGGTAAATGAGTAATAACTTTTCACTCTCAACAATAGCTTTACAGATAATGCTTGAGACATGCAAAGGATGATTAACAGGCTGTGCATTCCAATCTATTGGCATCATGCTACTAATTCACTCCAAAAAAAGTTTGCCATTCACTACCAACCAGGAAAGAAATGGAAAGAATTGGCATTTTGCTCACATTATCTGCTTTCATAACCATTCATTTTCAAGTGAAGGCCAAGAGCTTTTCTAAAAATGTGTAAGTATATAGACTATATTTACCATAAATATATGTTGTGTCTGAACTCAAGCTTTTCATTAAAAATACAAAAGATTTCAAAACTGGGTACTGGAACAGGCTCCCCAGGGAAGTGGTCACTGCTCCAGCCTGGAGAATCAAGAATATTTGATCAATGTTCTCAGGCACCTGGTGTGACTCTTGGGGATGGAGATGGGCTTGATGATCCTTGTGGGTCCCTCACAACTCAGTATCTTCAGTGATTCTATGGTTCTGTGATTCTGTGAAAACTAGAATACAATTATTAATACAGTTACAAAATCATAGGGGAATCTTTGGACCAAACTTAAAGTTCTGTTATTCCAATTTTTGGAAAATGTGGCTACTTGAGAAAGATAAATAGCCTTGCTTTTTTTGTTTGGTTTGTTTGGTTTGGTTTTTTGTTTGGTTGGTTCGGGGTTTTCTTGATGGTAGTGGGGGTGATAGTTTTTTTTGATTGTTTCTGCTACTCAGTGTTTTGTTTTATAAATGACACTAACATGAAAAAAGCTGTTAGGATCTGTTCTTCCTAATTTTTTCCCCCTTGAAGACACATAGAAACGTAGTAAAATTCACTGGTGGAAGATAGTTTTTACCAAGTTACTTCTGTGGTCTGTATACAGAAAGCTCATAAATCAGTATTGCCATCAAATTTGAGTTACATTACTTTTGGCAGATCTCAAAAAAATTTTAATTTTTTTTTAACAACAACAGAAAAGTGTCTGGAGATATTTAGAAACTGAGCTTTAATCTCACAAACTATAATTTAGAATAGAAGAAAAAAAGAACAGGGAGCGCTGCGAAAATCAGTTGTATTTGAGAGCCTTTTGAATTAGTTAAAAAAACTATTTAACCACATTCTGGGCAACAGATTCCCTCTGGGCAGCCTGAAGCTGTAATTCATGCACAGATTTCCTCTATCATCTTAAGGAGGATACAATTTAAAAGGTTTATATACAGTCCTACCCAGAGCTGATATTGTGGCTTTATATTCATAATGTATGTCACAAAAGTACTTCAATAAAACAACTCTTAACATATCTGACTTTAAATTCAAAGGTGGTTTACTCTAGAGAGGTACTTTGTTTAGTACTATGTGTTGGGAATGTGCTAATTCTAAGCTTTAGCAGAACATTTTTGTGAAAAGTCGAAGAAAAAAGCAGAGAAATAAATCCTAAAGATGGTTTCAAATGCAATTTGAAATAAATAAAGGAAGGATTTGAGATGTTACAGTGGCTTTCAGTAACTCAACCAACAGTTCAAGTTGTTAGAGCTATAAAACAAATCTCAAAAACTACGAGTTTCTTAATTGCAGCCTGCAAATATTTACATTGACTTTGTGAAAATAAAAGTCCTGTCCAAAGAATTTTTGCAGGAAGATGCTTGACTTAGGATATTAAATTTCCCTAGAAACTGTTAGGTATTGATTAGTCCTATAGCCCTGGGCAGGACTGGCTGTTTCTCAAAACATTGCATTAGAGGGTGATCACTGTGATCTATGAGTTAAGTGGAAAATGGAGTCTGCAGGATTTTTCTCCATACAAAGAGCCCTCACCAACATCACCAATGAATTTGCTATGTGAATTTTGAGGCTTGCAATTTTTATGAATAAATCCTAGCATTCTATCCAGGAGGGAATGGTCTTTTAAAAAGTATTTACTACATTTATACAAATGTATTTCTGGATTACTACAGAAATTTATTTTTTAACAAATGCAAGAAATGCTTGAGTTTAATGCTGAATATTTAGAATTCTTAATACCATTCTAAACAGCTTGTTGCAAAAATCGTGCATGAAGCACTAAACATTCTGTAAGGGTGAAAAACTCCTTGTTCACCTGTAAAGTATAAGCCCCTAAATCAATGGATATATTCAAGATTACGCCTAGAGTGTGTCTAGAGGCAATCTTTAAAATATTTTGAAAAATGAATAGGCACATGAACTTTCTCAAACACTTTCCCTTTTCCATCATAATTTAAGGGAAATATAAATCACAGATATTCCTAGAAAAATATTCTCAGAAATAAAAATAATAGATAAAATTCTCAGAGAATATAATGATTTTAATTATTATGGATTCCTCTGTAATGAAATTAATGAGCCTTTTTCAATGGAAAATGTGTCTAGTTCTTTCAATACTATAGCAACCAGCAAAATATTCTTCACAAAACTTTACAGGTTGTGTATATATAAGTATATATATCTATAAATATTTAGAACTTCCAGTTGAAAACTAAATAGTAAGGGTAGAATTTTCTGCTGGGCTTTATCACTTTTGCTTCTTGTAGATTTATTAGAATATGTTGTATGTCTCTAGATTTTTTCTTCTTTTTATACTTGTTCTTTTTTTCCAAAACTCAGGCAAATTACTTATTCCTTCTTACATTTGCACTGTTTTTATCAGCCTATTTTGTTTATTTCTATTATTTATGGTGAAACGCAGACATTACATAAAATTTGTGGGCATTCAACCCAACCATCAGTGTTTGCAAATCAATACTCCGGTCTTGGTGTAACCTCAGATCGGTACAATCACCATCACAAATGAAACAGCACAGATGTCAGCAGAATTTTGTGCATTATGGATTACAGGGATTGAATGGTTTAGTTGCAGAGAATTAGTGCTGGAATTAAGACAACAAGACAAAGAGTCTGATTTGTTGAAGTGGGATTTTTTTTATGTTTTTACCAAAATTATGAATTAATCTAGAAGGCATTTTAGGGAAAATTCAATTTTTCTTTATTTCTACCTGTTTTCATTGGCCTGTAAAAATCACAGGATTTAAGATTTACCACTGATTAATTTCTAAAAATTATTCAAAAATGTGAATTTTTGATACTGCAAAGTTTTTTAAATTTGTAGAATTTCTTCATGTGCCTGTGTGTCAGCTTTACTGTGACTTACAGCACCTTTAGCTGTTTTAGCTTTCCAGTAACTTCCTCTTTATTGCAAAATATTATTAGTAAAATTCACTAAATAAACAACTTCAACTTTTTAATCATTTGTTTATATACTTTAACAGAACACACAGAATTTGTGTTCATTTGTATGCACAATTTCCTTTCTTGCTATCATACCCTTCCCACCAAACATGGTTCCTTAGTCCAGCTTCCCGAGGCGGCTTCAGATCATCAGCAGAGCCACATCAGCTGGCTTAGCAACCTTTTCAATACAATAACAGCATTTGTTTGCTTTGGAACTTCCTTGTTTGTGCTTCAAATTGCTTTATAAAACCTTAAATAGTACAGTCTGCTGGGGTTAAAATTTCCTTTGTTTGTTTGGGTACTTCTCCCCTCTTCCTCCCCTCTCCCCAGAGACAGAGGCTGAGGAGCGGAGGGGAAGAGGGGGCTGTGCTCATGCAGCTCCCCCAGCCCTCATTAGCCACAGGGCTTGTGCATTCCCATGGCACAGGTCATAACCCCAGGAAATGCCTTATAACCCCCACTCTCCTTCAGGACCAATCCCATATCAATTCTGCATCTATTCCTGTCCCAGTGCAGCTTATGAATACATAATTGCAGCAAATGTATTTCACTTACAGTGATCATTTATTATCTGTAACTGATATAGCAAAACAGATACGTTTGGTTGTCCCTGATTTCAGCTGATAATAACATTGTGAATTAAAAAGTGAGATTGTCCAAGTCAATTTTTTGTTAAAGGGTACTTTTTTGGGAAGGGACAGGGGAGACATTAAAAGGAAAGATATTCACCAGTTGCACAGAATGATATTATGAGAAAAAAAACCCACTTTAATTGCCATGTAAAAAATAATTTTAAAAAATGCACAGAATTTTTGCAAGGCACAGGATTTTTGCCATCTAGATGGAGAATGAACAGCTGGAAAAAACTGGTGCTGTGACATTGAGAGGTCTCAGAAAGATGATCCAAATGTATGATCCAAAAATATTCTCATCACCAAATGCCACATTGAGATTTGGATATCAATAGGACAACAGCTTTTGAAGTCCTTCCTCTTTTCAGAGGTCATTGAAATGGGGTGGGTCTTGTGGAGATGGTTTACAGATTTCTTGAAAAATGGTAAAGATGAAAGGTTCTTTGGGTAAGAGCTGGATAAAGATATCTGAACAAGAGAAACGTAGACTGAGAGAAGCAATTAAACAGAGAAAAGGAGAGAGCAACTGGAAGTTGATGGGTATGTAAGTACTATGTGTTTAAGTCCAAACAACTAAGTTTTATCAACTCTGTTTTAATAGTGTGGGGAGAGAATCAAGCATTTTGACATCCCTGAATAGACTTTTGGAAAGATTAGCCAGACTTTTCCCCAACAACTGAGACAAAGTTAGAGCCTAAAGGACTTCTTCCGAGTTAGGTATCTAAAACTGGATGAAATGAGTCTGACCTACATGGATTGAGGAATTACATGATCCCAATGACTGCCAGATATCTCCATATAGATTTATCTTTATGATTTACCTCCAATGGATTTTTTTTCTTAAGAACCAGCTTCCTCCTGTACAATGGCAGACAGTGGCTGAGAAATGAATTAGGATCATGCAGGAAATGAGTGCGCTGCAAATTGGCTTCTTGCCTTATTATGTATAGAAGTCCAAAGTTGTATGGTAAATGGAAGAGAAGTGTCGAGAAAGGATGATTTAATCATTAAGACAACTAAATGCTGTGAGAATCCAGATCTTTGCATCAGTGGTGTTTTTGATGGAGCCAAACAATTCACTTAAACCAAATTTTTCATCACTAGCCTTTACTGCACATTACTCATTTTCTGATTGCTCATCTTGGGTCATATGGGGACAGATTTTCCAAAACTGAGCACTCTCTGCTGAAAATGAAGTCAGTTAGGTTTGAAAAGTGTTATAAAAATTGTTGTTGTTCCTGAGTGTGTGTTTCCAGTAGAGAATCTAAAATAAGTTTATAAACTTGACAACACTGAAGTTTATCTGAGCCTCGGCTGTCTGCTTGTAGTATATGAATAATAGCCCCATCAAACTCTCAGGTGCTGTGTGAAGTGAAAATCACCTCCTGTGTAAAGAATGTCACCTCCTGGCACAAAAGATCACAGAAAGTGCTATAATGACCTTGTATTTCCTTCAGAGGTTAGCTAGGATACTCTAAACAAGATCTAGAGTCACATTGCACCAGAGGAATTGAGAGAAATATTTAATAATGATCATTCACTATGTTAGGCTTGGAAAAAAAAATAAATTTAGCTTGACTCTCTAAATGGTACACATACATGGACAGGCCATGTGGGATTACACTGACAACTCCCCTTCTGAGGTTCTTAAAAGCATGATATTCTTTTAATTTTATTTCAACCTTAATATTTGGATGGTGTTTCCCGTATGTACAAAACTTTCTGAGCTTTTGGAGGTGGGGGAATAGGGGTGTTTTTATTGTAATTTATTTTGACCTGGAATTTAAGTTCCGTTAAGGATATCAGTCATAAGATTTGATAACTTTGTTCCCAAACCCACTCAGATCAAAAGGAAAAATTCAAAAGCACTGAAGGGATTTTGCCTACTTTGCAGCATGGCAACAGTCAGAGATATCCAAAGGAATGAGATAATTCTGGAACTGGAAGTGGAACAGCCATGTCAGCACCCAGCCCAGGTTTCCTGCAGCCTGTAGGAAACTTGCAGTAATCCCTGGGCTCTGCTTGGCACTGGAGAGGCCTCTGGAAACCGAGTACTGGCTTGGACACCTCCCTTCAGGTGAGGTGCAGAGACAAGCCAGAGCAGAACAAGCTGGAGAAAACATGACTGGGGAGAGGAAATACTGGGAAGAACTGGCATTGTGCAGTACAAGCAAAGGAAGGCTGAGACAGCTGGTGTCGTGAATGAGTGTTTTAGGCTGTTTAAAGAAGCTCTGGCAAAAGTATTGGAAAAGCATGTTTCATATAAAAGTGAAAGCCTGACGAGGTTCATTGGCAAGGTTCATTCTACTTTTTACTTGATGGTTAAAACACACACAGAAAAACCAAACTAAAATCTAAAATCAATCAATCTAAAACCAAATCAACACAAAAACTATCTACAGGGAGTGAGGGGAGGGTAAGGATAAGGTTAAGGGTAAAGGTAAGGGCAAGGGAAAGGGTAAGGGTAAGGGTAAGAGTAAGGTTAAAGGAAAGGGAAAGGGCAAGGGTAAGGATAAGGGTAAGGGTAGGAACGGATAAGGATAAAAAGGAATAAGGGAGACTCTCCCATTTAGTTGCAAGGCTCTGACTTGCCAGACTGAGCCCTGGACTTCACCAACAGTTTAGGCCTAAATGTCTAACATCACTTAAGGGATAGCTTAAGGGAAACAATTTAACAAAAGATTCTCTAGGATTTACTATAGCACAACAGTAGCCCACTTACAGGCCTAACTTACAAATCTAAAGTAATTAAGGATCTAGGAGAGCAAAGTTCCTAGTACCTTTACTAACCTGGACACACTTGCATGCACACAGACCTAAGGAGGTCTGTACAAAATACATACCTGTGAAAAATTCCCCTCAAGCTCAGTGAAGTGCTCATGTCAGATGCCTTTACATCTTCTCAGAGGGGGAGGGACTTCACCATGAGGAGTTGGGAATCAGCCCAGGCTGTGTCGCTATTGTTCACTGGAGATTGTCCAGGTATAGCAAACTGGAGAGTTTTCTCCTTATGAGAGGCCCCACTCAGAGGAAGGTTGATGGTTTCAGTCCCCTGCAGTCCAGGAGAGTCCAAAAGGTCTCAGGAAGACTGTTTATAGGGCCACAAGAGAGTTGACTTAGACATAATAATTTTCCATCCTGACTGCAATTCAGGCAGGAAGCTTTCTTTGAAAGTTCAATAACAAAAATGTGATTCCACTTGAGTTGCCATTCAGACGAGAATGATAAGTTTTCAAGGCTGTGCTCAATAGACAGCGCTAGTTCCTGGGAGCAGACAGTGATTCTGATAAGCTCTAGAGAAGCTGAGGCCAGGTGTTGTTCATAAAGGCCAAGACATAAAGAATTTATCTGAGATCACAGCCTGGCCTGATAGGAGATGGATGGGGCAGGGGTACAGGGGCACTGCACCACCATAGTTGGGTTTTAAGGTTTGACTACCGAACTCGTAATATTCTGCTACAGAAGAGTGCAAGAATTTATTCTTGCTTTGCACAACAAAACCAGTAGGAAATACATGAAATTGGATTTTGGCAAGACCCATTTTAGATATCAGGAAGAGTGTCTAAAGTAAGCAAAGCACTAACAGTGCCCATGGCACTTTGGGTATGTCTATTACACTAAGTCCTTAAGGAAAAGTTCTAAATGCATCTCAAAATGACCAGAGGGATGGATGAGGTGAGCTATCCAGGACCTGCCAAATTTATCTTTCCATACTTCTGTGTTTTAGTTATAAATCTCCTCAGGTAAGGTAAATTAACTTATATTAAAAGCTTCACTCTAGTGATGATAATGTTTCAAGAATCCCAGATACTTACTCTGTAATGGAATTGAAGAGATATGAGAGCTATTGCATTCTGTAGTTACCTTTAGTTATTTAGGAGCTTTCACATAGAGTTAAAACTTTTGCAAGTTAGTTGAAGAAACACTCCTGAGAAATATCCCTGTCTAGTTGATTTTTAACAAAAACTGCTATTAATGTAAGAAGAAATGTTATTTATATTGAAGCAATAATTTATATTTACATGTAGATATTTATAAGTAGAAATCTATACGCATTTATGTAAATATTACAGATCCTTTGAAAGGGAGTAGGGGCTGTGCACTAGTGTGGCTTTTTTCTTTTAAACATTCCAGTCAAATACAAGTTATAAACAATATAACTATTAGGGAAGGAAAAAAAATCTTCTCAAAAATTCTTTTACTTTACAATGTATGCGTGACATCTCCCTCAACAACCAGCAGTGGTTGTTGTTTACATTCAATAATGTAGGAAACAGAGAAAGTGCAACCCAAAATTTCTTAGGAAAATGTTCTAGGTTCCCTATAGTATGAGAACACCTTGTGTAAGGCAGGTTACACATCTTATCTTTAAGTTCTATTTTCACACAAGTGAAGGAAAACCTTTGAGTTCAATCTCAGCATTAACTGACCATGTCAGTGCACTCCCCTGAAATCAGCAGTGTTTACTTGACTGAACAGGACAGCAATATTCAAGTCTATTAAAGTTAGAAAGCAAACTGATGAAGAGAAATAAGCTACATGCATGAAATGGATGGAAATCTGTTTCACAGACATAAAACTGTCCTTCCAAAATAGGTTTTATTATTTGATTTGTATCCTTGAAATAAGCCTATATTCATGAAGTATCTTATCAAGACACTCAGTGAGACTTTAATTATGTGAAAGGCATTTTTAATTATCTGGAAACACTTCTGAGAAGTACCCAGTATTCATTGTTTTGTGTTTTTAGGACTCTCACTCTGGTTACTAGTTAAATTTACTTCCATTGTTGCTCATTTTAATGTCTCTCTTTCTCAAGTCCTTGCTCAGGCAGGATCTCCTAGAGCACATGGCACAGGATTGCATCCAGAGGGCTCTGGAATCTCTCCAGAAGGAGACTCCACAGCCTCTCTGGACAATCTGTTCCTCTGCATGGCCACCTGCACAGTGAAGAAGTTCTCCCTCATAAAAAAGAAGTAGAATAAAGAAGTTCTTCCTCACCTCAGTTCAGGTGGAGCTTTCTGTGGATCACTTTCTGCCCCCAGTTTCTTATTTTACTGAGGAAGTGCTTGAAAATATTCTTTCTTGCAACGCTGTATTTCTGTCACTACCCATTTTATTTATTAAAGCATTTCTACCTAATTCAAGTGAAACTGAGATAAACCAAACTACAACATTACTATATTCTGCATTACATAAACCCTCTGTGAGCAATTGCAGTGAACAGACCGTTAAATAAGTAAATAAACCTCAGTCAGAAGGTGAAAGAAAACGTTTACTACTTGTCCTTGGTGAGTTGGTTCTGAAAACATGAAAGGAAAAGCTTTAATAGGTATTTGAGAGTAATCAGCTTCAAAGATAAGCCTGATGTTTTTATTTACTCACTTAAACGAGATATGTCAGCAGCAGGCAGATTAAGAAAACTTTGAAAATGGTACAAGTATTTTAAATAATGAGATCAAAATATGGTGTCTAACTTCAAAACCCTTCACACCCAAAGAGTCTGCTTTATTTGTAGCTAATCATAAACTAATGAAAGATGACCTGAGACACTGAAGTTCGCTCTACTATTAACAATACATGTGAAGTAGCAGTACATCTTGAATGTTGTGATGTGCTTATGAATGTTAACACCAGAGCAAAAATCAGTCATCAAAAGAAAAAAAAAAATCAAAAATTGCAACTGATGCTATTTAATGTTATTTAGGCCAAGAGAGTTAAACAACCAAAGTGAGATTCATTTACCCTAATGCCATTTGGGATTTCTCACACCCCTTCACAGCACTTGGAGATCACTGTGTCTTGCCCAGTAAGACAAACCCAGCTGTGGGCGACCACCAGCTTCTTCCTGGGGCTGGTGAACCTGTGCCATGCATCTCATCTGAGGGCTGGACAACAGCTCTGTGCTGGGAGGGTTCCACAGAGCTGGAGGTTGCTGCTTATACCTTAAAAAAAAAAAAAAAATAAAAAGGAATTGGTGTTTGGCTCACAGCTAATAATTAGTGCTGCTAAAATGATAAGAAAGTTGAAAGATGTTAGTGTTGGCTTTGAAAGAATACAATTAGTTCAATGGTTTCCTTCAGCCATTTCTTTTTGAAGTTCCTTGCAGAAAAAGCTAAGCAATTTCCTTTCCCTTTAAACATCAATAACCCTTCTTGGTAGAAGTCTTTGTTTAAATAGTTTTCTGTTGTCTGCAAACAAATCAAAGGAAAATAAAGTTAATTAACTGAATGAAAGTGTGCCTGAGAAAAAAAGTGGGGATTAGTCAGTGTCAGTTCTTTGGCTGTGAAATGTTGATTGCAGATACTGGAGCGAGGCCTCTCTAACCTAAAAAGCTGGCACTGAGACTTGCTGCCAAGGCTGCTGCTTACAGGGTGAGCCTGAGGCCAGGCCTGAGTGACACAGCAGGCCCAAAATAAACCGTGACCTTCTCCCCTGTAACACGCTCCTTTCCATTTGGGTTACGTGAAAAGCAGGGGGATTGTTTCAGCTCTTACTGGAAAGCATGAGGTGTGGAGGAGGACAATCACATCTCACTCCCCTAAAAATTGCACCTGTGACTCAGACTACAGGCTATCTGCATCTGTCTGTGCAACTAACTCTCGGGAAGTAAAAAGGTAACACTGAATGCAAAAATATCTTTATTAAACAGTGTGGTCTTTCCATTCCTTTCTTGGAAGAGGCAGCCTTTTAAAAACCAAGTTTGTTTTCTTTTCACGAGCAGATCAAATGGGGTTTCCTCTGTCTTAACTGTTTATAAGAAATTATATACACACTAATTCCATTTAAAAGAAATTATATACACACTGGATTCCATATTTTTGCCCTATGGTACTGAAGCAATGCTTCAGAGGTAACACATCAGTGCTGAAAGTCCATGTGTTCATGCTGGTCAGGTAGTGGGATTTTTTGATGTTTTCAAAGAGAAGACCTCACCTGGAATACAGAAACTGAAGTGTCTTCACACATTATTCCACACCTGTAGGCTGGCTTTCTCTGAGGAAGGTAAAGAATTTGCCTTCCCAGAGGTGTTGATAAGAGCATGATGAGAGGGTTTTTCAAACAATAACAGAAAAACATCCAAAGGAAGGCTCAGAAATTCGGGTCATCGTGGTATCACTGGAGGCAAGACCACATGCAGCAGTTTTTGTTGCTGACCCTGTACCCTGGATGTCCCTGTGATGGCTGTAGCTCTCCACAGAACAGTGCCAGAGCTCAGAGCCTGCCAGGACAGGACTGATAATTAACAAACTGCACAGGGGCAAAGTCCCTAAAACCTGTCCTAAAGGTGTTTTTTGGTTACAGATTTTTCAAGCTGGTTTTTTTTCACTCTAAGATTGTGTGTAGGAGTTAATAGCTGCTGCTATGAGGTACTTAGTTCAGAACAACTGGGTCACTGAGGGACATGAGGTCAGTGGTATCGATGAGTATTGATGACTGAAGGTGTCCCAGTGCCATGCTGGTGCAGGAAGCCCAAGCACAGGGGAGATGCAGACATCTCTGGAGTGTGACAGGTCACCAAGCCATCCCCAGGGTCTGCTCCCACCATCACCTGAGCTCCAGGTACATGATAACAATATCAGGAGCCTCTCCACAACCTCGTTGCTTCCTGTGAAGTGTTGCTAATCCTCTGGCATGCAGCTGCCAGGAGGAGCAAGAGGGAAATGGAGCACTGGGAGACCATTATGGGGGACCTCATCAGTGGGAGATTTCCCTTAGCACTCACAAGTTTTGAGCACACAGCTCAGCTGCTGGGTGATAAATTACTGATCACTGCTGGGTCTGACAGAGTGGGGACAGCTTACGTGTGTGGAAATGTGAGTAGGTAACCTCCACACCAGTAATTCTTGTGAACTGCTCTGTAAGGCCATTGCAATATAGAAAATATCCCATTACCCACAGGGTTGACACAACGCTGGTTATTTGTTAAAACAAAGGAAAAAGAGAAACCAAACACTGTTTGGTTTAGGTAATGTCATATGTCTGGGTTGCTTGCTGAAATAGTGGGTAATGATGTGAAATCCTCTGCTGTAACTGCAGCATAACCATGGCAATGTGATAATAAGTAATGTGATTTTGAAGAAAATAACTCTTTCCACTAAGAATTTTATCCCATTTTATTAAACTATTGTGTTTAAGAAATACTTAATCAATAATTAAGTGAGCAAAATCAAGTTCTGTACTTTTTGTTAAAGAGATGTTTCTGGACAGAATGCTGTATTCGTTTGACAGGCCAAAGTATAAAACCTCTTTGATTTCAGAAGAAAAGAATGCTAATTCTGTGTCTTCATTTCTGTTCTAGCAAGCCAGTGGCTTTTTGTTATGTTAGTGTAGCTGATCAGAAATGAACCTAGAAAGAGTAACAATTGTTAATTGGGCCCTCTAATTATAATGTGGCCTGACAATAGGCGAGTGCATCAATTTCCTTTTACATTTGGTTTTTTTTTCATTTTCTTTTGCTTTCCTTTTTTTACTAATTTTGTACGGCTGGGAAATAAGCAGGTCTTTAATCACCAAGGACTGTATGATCCCTAGGCACACTATCCAAGGGAAGAAATGTGGGGCAGTGCATCCCACTGGTACCACACAGCATCCTGTGGCCGCTGTGAAACTGGCCCTGTGCAGCTCTTCTGTAAAACAACAGCATGAGTGGGTGTGGGATGTGCACCAAAGCCAAATTGCAACCAGAGACACCTCAGAAGTACAGCTTTTTAAAACCCTTACTTTCCACTTTTCTTCTGCAAAAGAAAAGTCCTGGGGAAAAAAGGGATTGGTATTGGAGTAAAAAAAGCAAATAATGAAGAAAGAGATGTTGTGCTGCCTTGGCTCCTGTGCTGCCTTGGCTGCTGTTTCACAGACTACAGATTGGCAAGACTCCTCAACAGAATTAGCTTCAGCAGGAAAATCCAATGAAGGATTGATTTATAACTGTTGGTTGAAGGGGCATCTGCCAGTTGTTTTCTCTATAATGTAAATGTTCATAATGTAATGTGACTTATTTTGAAGCAGGGAAAACTTGTGTGCCCATTGAATACAGACATAATTCAGACCAGCCCAACTCTCAACTTTCTCAGAGAGCTTGATTATAAAATTCAGGTTGGTTTTAAGCTGGAGTCCTTCAAGACTGAATATGTAATAGTTGAATGTACTAAACTGCTTTGCAAAAAATAAAAAAAATTGCTCCTCAAATTGCAGACTCAAATTTTCATTAGGGTGGGTATGAGGAGGTGGGGACAGCTGCTTACCAGATTTTTTTTTCATGCCAGAAGAAAATAACATAGATTTCACATCAGAGATGAAATTTCCTGAAATCCCAAATTAGATAAAGAAAGTTTAGCGCCTAAGAACTCACAAAGCTTTTCCCTTCTGAAAAATTGTTGGATTTTTGCACTGTGAAAGAATAGTATCATATTTTAGGATGGGAGATGGATGCCATGTTATATCCATCAAATCTAAAGGGGAGAAAAATTATTTTGTTATTTAAAATCTATGTTAAAATCATTGCTTTTACATGAGTGTTGTCCCATGATTTTTTGAAGATGTGCTCAGCATCTATGGTTGAATTAAACTGAAAATAATGTTATCCTCATCACATTCCCTAACCATGTAGTCAAGGCTGATTCAGATGAAAAAAACCCACCTAATGAATCATCAGACTTTTTTCCTGCACTCCTTAGGCAGGCCATGCTACCTTTAATTTCAGTTTTTCCTACAAAATAATTCTTCTATATATAAGACAGGCTGGGATAATAATTCAGTGTTGGGATTCATTTTATTAAATTTGAGTCGGTCAACGTGGATTTCTTTAAGCCAACAGAGATCGAGAAAATATAGTCAATAAGAATTAAGGCTAAATTGATCTCCCCATAAGGTAGGCAGTTACAGCAGGTCAGATGGATTGCTCCCTAAAAGAGAAATGCATATTCCTCTCAATTGCTGACAACCCCAGAGGAGCAGCTGAGCTGGAGGTGCCTCTGCACTTACCTGGGGTAAGGACCCTTCACAGTGTCAGATTTGCAGCACATCTATCACATCTCCCTTTACTCTCAAGCTTTAGAAACATTCTGTTAGAACTGAATACCTCTGAAATCAAAAGTTATTTCTAGAATTTCATATCCAGAGACTGGATCTTTTTTGTAGAATTCTTTCATAGCTGAAATTTCCTCGATAGTTTAATCAAATATTTTAACAAAGTCACTTGTTTTCCATTATTTATTAAATTTTGTGAGATCTCTGTAAGATTCTAGTCAAATATGATACTTTATATATTCTACTTTGTGCAATCTCCAAATCAGAAACCTTAGTACCATGGTCTGAGAATATCTTTTCCTTATCTCTATTTTACTTGGGCATACATGCATATTTAGAGATACATAACCATATACCTATAACAATTATACAGTAATAGAGAATAATAAAACAGACACCAAATTGTGGACAATCTAGAGGTATAAACTCTGAATTGTATATGTATATATATAATTATACAAAAGGACTATTAATTCTGTTATTATTTTAAAGAAAATGTCAGAACATACAAGACAGGTTGGATAGGATAGGGTGTCAGAAAATAAAATATAAGAAAACCAACCAAATTACAGGTAAGTCTATAGAAAAACTACTAAAAATAAAAGAGGGCAATCTTGGGAGTTACAGTCTCTTCACCAGTCTATGGGAAAGCAGAACAAAGAGGTCAGAAAATGTATACTTAAAGGATGATGATTCAGAGCTCATAGGGAATATGTTATTGTAGTATGAGTAAAAGGTCTATGGGAAATATTTTCCTTGGGAGACCAGGAAATGTCTGAAAAAACTAAGCCACAGGGTGCATTAAAGAGAAATGTTTCCCTGGGTCACCATTCCTTTTACAGAAGGAAAGAGGAATCTATTAAGTCAGGAGTGGACAGTAAGATCAAGGGAAATTAATGAGCTGGAAGAGAGACTTTTCGAGCTGTAGTAATGCTCCGACCTGTGGGCTGCCCTGAAATAGGATTCTGTTTTCCTGAAAACCATGATAACTTCATGCAGCTGCTCATTAGATAGTGCAGATAGCAGAGGAGAAATTGAAACCCTGGATGTGCTAGATTAGCGTTTTCCCTCTATTTCCTCCATTTATTTTCCAGATGGCATACTGTTTCCCTATTATGTCTTATTTATTTATTCCCCTTCCAACTCTATTAACCTCAGTGGATCAACAACAGAAATTACTATGGCCCATTGACTGCAGAATCTTATTTGATATTGACTGTTTTCTTTAGGACAATTTGATTGACAGAAATTATTGCAGTAGATGTGTATTGTAATTCGTAATGGAATATTTTATCTATTTGAATCCAGATAGCCTTTCTTCCAGAGTCTCCATTTGTAATGCTGCTTATTGGGATCTTTGAATCTTTGTTGTATCAAATAGCAGTTATTTGTAGGGGCAGCTAAGAGCTGGGGAGGATTAATGCACAATCCTTCCACACTTAAATATCTGGCTGTTTTCATCTTGTCCTAGGTCATCACTGGGAATGAATTTGGTCACCTTACCCTGGTACATATTTACAAAACTCAAGGAAGTACCATGGAATTTGATACAGTTATCAGTCTCACTTCTAAGGGTACCAGAACTGAAATGACAGAAATCTCACAGACCAGGACTGAGGTATTTTGCAGGATTATATCAGATGTATAAAACACTGAGCTCCACTACATTTATTTTTCTTTTGTTCTTCCTTTCTTTCTTTCACAAGCTCCAAACATCATGATAAATATTAAATATATATTACATGTGGAGAATGTGGGAAAGAGATGTAAAAGGGGTCATCCATAACATTTGGCTGTTTTTAGCAGGACCCATGACACAAATCACTGCTTTAAAAAGCTACAGATAATGTATTAGCTTTTATTTGAAGTGCAGGAAAATAACTACTCCCTAGTTTGATGCTTTGTGAATTGAAGGATAACACCTTCTTGGGTATTGAATCAGGGCAATGCATCCTCGTGGCATGGGGGCACACAGAGCAGAAATCAGATTGTCTCAGGTAAATATGGCCTAAAGTTTGGCCACAGATGGCTTGTCTCCACAGCCAAGTAAACTACTCCAGGAAAAGAGAGCAGGATCCAGGCTGGATGCAGACAGATGTCAGGAGAGAGAGGCAGTGCAGTGGGGCAGCTGCTCTGTCCTCCCCTGGCACAGATCTGTGCTCTTCCCAGGAGATGCTGCTGGGCTGGGACAAGAGGAGAAGATATGCCCTACCCACAGCTGTGAAATCTGAAAAATCTGCAGAAACACCATGCTGATGGCAGCCTGCTGCTCAGAATTGTCTCCTATTTAACTCCAGACTGCCCATCCTGCTGCTGAGGCAGCTGGGAGCCCGTCCCAGCACGCTGCTGCTTGGGGCAGGCAAATGCTGCACGACAGAAATCCTGGGTGCCAGTGTGCCACAGAGGTGTGGAGTAATTGCTGTGCACTAGAGGTCATCAGCAGCTTCTGACACTGGCCAGAATGGAAATCAGGACAAAATGTTGTTTTGGTTTGATCTCAATTATACCAGTTTAATTCCTATGGCTTTTCACCAAAACAAGGAAATGAAGGAAACAATATCTGATTGATTTTTTTTGCCTTTGAAAACAAAAAATGCTTTTGGTTTTACTGAGGGCTTGTTTTCTTCATTTCCTCTTTTCTTTTCTTTGTTTGATTAACTTCCATTAAACTTTTGGGCAAAACATTTAAACCAGAGAGAAAATGTTTTCCATCAAATAAAATTTTCTGATTTCCTACAGTGTTGGTGTTTATTCTTTGTCATTCAATATGCTAATTAAAAAACACCTAAAATCTCAAATACTTTTTTCCCCAAAAAAACAGAAAAATTTGCAATTTTTGTGGCTTAGCATTTTGAAGGATTATGTTTTATTCTACACAGGAGAATCAAATATAGTTCCCCCAAAGCAACAGCACACGTACTCGAAACACATTCCTTTTGCAGGTGTAATACCTTTAGATAGCATTGCTTAGATACCACCAGTCTTCCCCTCCTTTCCCATGTCAGGCTCAGAGGACATAGAAATATGCATTAAGAAATTTATGGCTATTTCAAACTGTATTAGGGCAGCTATCCTCCTTTACTAAAAATCTTTCTGATACAATGGTTCCAACAGAGTTTCCTCCCTTGTTTTCTAACTAGGATTTGAATGACTAGAAGACCTTGGTTACTTCCTGGAAATGGCTCACCAGCAGTTAATCAGTGCTAAATTGTATAACCCACTTACATTATGCATAGAAATACAAAACACTAATGTCATTAAATGTTTGTCCCTAGCAGCTGTATTTTGACCTATGTTGAAGTTATTACCAAATTGAAATAGATTTTTTATGAAATATAGCATCATGTCATTCATGAAGAGTTAGGAAGACAAAGTTTCGTGGGTCTGAGATACCTAACACCAGCAAAGAAAACTATTTAATTTTGATCTTTTAATGTAATAAAGACTATATGACATTGAATGACAAGCAACAAAAAGTCTGCTTTAGGAATATGTAAGTGTGACTCTTTTTCCAGATGTCAACGTTAAATAAACATGGACTTTGAGGAGCAAGAGGCATTCATGCTTATATAAACTAAGGACAAAACACTCTTCTAATTTGTTTTGAGCGTGCTTGGTTTTCTCTTAAGCAAATGCTAAAAAACTAAAAATAAGAGTTAACCTTATGCCTCTGGGTCATTTTAAAGTCACTTGCTCTTACCTCTCTCCTAATCTGCATTTCCAAGTGGCAGAGACAAGTTTTGGTGTCTGGAATATTAAGGTAGACAAAAATCAAAAATTAAAGAAACACCATGTTCCCACAGTGATGACAAATGTATTGAGTATCAGCTCTCCATGGGGGAATGAAATATTCTGCCAGGGTTTTGCTTACAAAAGTGCTATCCCTCTTTCCACAGCAAGGACATTGTCTCGTGGGACAGTGTGCCTGGAGCATGCAGTGATGTGGAGAATGGAATGGGGCCTTTGCTCAGCCTCCTGCTCTGCCTTTGCCCTGGGTTTTGTCTGCCCTGGGACATGGCTCCATCACTGAAACCTCTGCCCCTGCAGTGATGGGGGCACTCCCAAGGGAAACTGCTGCCTGTGCTGTACAAACAGCACTCTCACCTCAGAGATCAAGTGTTAGAAATAAGGTCTGTACAGGACTGAGGCAGTGCTTCTTTGGGGGGAAATTCCAGCATGTTAGCCCGCTCCCCTCGTTCCTGCAGCACAGAGGCAGGACAGGCTTTCTCTGCCATCTTTCACAGGATAGAAAGCTTTTGTGCCTGATAGAAAGCCAAAGCTGAAATCTCAGGTTAATCTTATCTGGTACACAGTGTAACACTTGCTTTGAAGAATTCACCTCCATGCTTTCCCCATATATGAACAATTTCAAAGGTTTTGACCCAACAGGATAATAACAACTCTTGTGTCCAACCTTCTTTTTCCAAATTGCACTTCCTTTTCGTGTCCCCTACTTGTTCTGGTCAGCAAAACCGACTTTCTAAAATCTGCTGAAATGAACTTATGGGAAAAAATATATAGGTGTGCAATCAGACCATCATAGTAGCAGGTAAGGAAAGAAATCCAAATAAAATAATATAGAACTACTACCAATTTTAATCCATAAACCTTGAAATAATTTTGCTTCAGCATTTCAATAAAAATTCAGAGATAGACTAAATGCTTCCCTGGTTTCCAGTGATGTTTTTAATATTTATTTTTTTTAATTTATTTAATATTTTAAGTGAACCAGAATTTACTGTTCAGCTTCCTACATATGTCTCCCATGGAATTTCGGTGGAGTATAAGTGCATGTGGAGCAGCAGGTTAAGAGCTGGGGGGTAGGCTGCTGGAGATCCGTTGTTACTTCAAGGAGGTCAATTGCATCATTTAGTGGGGAGCAGATGTCTATTTTTAAGCATCTAAGTGCCACAAAGGGGAATTTAGTTCCATTGTACAGTCAGTGGCAAAATACAGACTCCTAAATTAGATGTTCTTGTTTAAAATCTGAAGGACTTGACCTCTACGGAGTCAGTTAATATTAATATGTCCCTGGTCCTATTGTTCTACTGAATTGTGTAAGTTTGTCTTGGATTAAATACAAAGAGAATTGCCTTCATGACCACTGAAAACATGTATGGGGTCAAACCCCACTTTCCTTCTTTCTTTCTTCAAAACAAGCAATGCACTACTGACAAGCATAGTCAATCCAAAGACACTCTCAGTAGATGATTCCGAATTATCCACTCCCTTTCTCTCTCTGAGTACAGTGGGAAAGTAATGGTAATTGTAAAGTGCCTGGTTTTTTAGAGAGTAAACCATAAGGACACAGAAAAGTGAAATAAATCCTTTGCTGTTGTGCCTTCTACTGCAGAGACTGAAAATCTAACAGAGGTCTGCTATGCAGAGCAACACATGCCAGCATGGTGGAGGACAGCTGGAAGAAGAAATGCATATTGTGAATTGTAATAACAATGGACAGGTGTATGAGAGATTTCTGAACTCAGGAACATGTTCCTGAAACTTGGCACAGTTGCAGTTTGCTCCTGGGCTGGCATCCAGCAGAGAGTGAGAGGAAGCGAAACTGCTGCCATTAGTTTCGCAGTGTGCACAATTTCAGATTCACCAGAAAGCCAGGTATATCAGAGAAACATTTATAAATCACACCAGAGCAGCTGTCAGGCAAGAGATTATGATCACACAATGTTTGGTGTAATCTATGAGATCTTAAAAAATAGATGGGGAAAGTCAGATTCAAACAGGACAGTGAAAGGAAAAACCCAAAGATCACTAAAACTGCTAAAAAATCTTGTTTGCTACCTGTGATGTTCTCAATAGCAGTTAATTATTTATTTAAGTCTATTTTATTTGACACTAAGGGTAGTGTCAAATAGACAGAAGGTAAGGTAAAAAAAAATAAGGTAGAAGTTGAGCATCTTTTCTGTTAGACACAGTGGCATTCTCAAGGCGTAGCAGAGAGGGACAGGTACCCCCAGAGTTCAGATCTGCCTCTCAGTCCTACTGAATAAAGAGGGAGCCATATAATTACTGTGGATAGGTAAGGCTGAAGCCATGTAAACAGAACCCCAAAACTGAAGTAACATATGAGTGAATAGCATAGGAAATCACCATTATGTAAAAACCATAAATGAAAAAATAAAAAATGGCACAGAAAGTAATGTTTTTTTGTGTATACGGCTCTACTTCTTAGAGCCTGAGTATCCCCAGGCTGGATCACATCTCCTTTTATTAGGCAGTTTTTGTTGAAATTATGAACATTTTGTATACTTAAAATCTGTCTTAGTGGACTATAGAAAATAATTTATTTCACCTACTATGAGTAGACATTTACAGTTTAGTCCTTTTAGGGGTCAGGTGAATCCTGCTCAAGGCACCTGTCTGTCTGAGACATTTCAGTCATGGTGTTTTCAAGGTATGAACCCATATTTAATAGATTTCTAATATATATGTATATAATTTATATATATATTTATAATTTTATATGCATCTAGATTTTCTGGTTAAATAATCTGAACAAAGGTTTTCCTGAGGCTTTTTTCAGTAACTCCAGGATGTATTCTGACCTTTGAGTATTCAAAACTGAACTCTTTCTGTAACTACTTTGAATTTACAAAATTTGTATCAAATTTCACAGGGTCATTTTCCTTCTCATAGCACGAGGAAAACATTTTTTGGATGAGGTTAAAAATATTTTTCATCTCATAAGAAAAAGAAATCAACAGATTAAAACAAATACTTTAACATATTGTCATATACGCTATTCATTGAAATATAAACAAAAATTGTCCTGCTTAGTTTGTCATATGCACATATACATTTCTCATAAGCATTTCTTCATATGCTTAGGTCTCTCAGGGTAAATCTAGAAATGATAATATTTGAAGAGTAGTATGAAAATGAGCACAAAGGATGCCTTGGGTACAGACAAAGGTTGGCTACAGAAATGAAGAGAAAGATTTAATGTCGCAAGCAGGAAGATATTTAAACATACTTTGAATATTGAATGCCCAAAGGAATTAAAGATGTGCTAATGTTAAACACATGCCTGAGCACCCTTTCAGACTGTCAGCATTTTCTTGAACTTAACATGAGCCCATGTCTGGAAGCAAGAGAATGTCAAATGTCAAAATAAAATAAAAAATAATTACAATAAATAAATAAGAAATGCACATGTTTTATTCTCTTTCTCTCAGAGCACATAAAGTTTTCTGGTGTCCTGCCACACATTTAAATAAGAAACACTGGTGGTAAAGAAACCTTCTTAAACCACAACATGAAAATCCATACTGATGATATAAATGTTGAAGGATCTGTCCAAATAAATCAGGAAGACAGAGGATCACAGCTCTAATCTGTGTGAAGTTATTGTGTAAGTCCAACTCATAAGGCAGTAACAACAACCTGGAGAATGGGATTGTTCTGGGAAAAAATAAAATAAAATGTCTAAGATGCAGCAAAGCCTTTGTCATCAGTAAACACTAGGACAGGATCCAATTGACTGACTTCTTTGTTAATCTCTGCTTCATTGTCTGTAACATTAATTATTTCCATTTGACTGGCAGTCATCTATTGCCAGTTTGGAAAGTTTCCCCACTAGTGTACCAGGCACATGGCTTGTACAGGAGTTATCAGGCAAAACAGTGACTACGTTGGAATGGACTGGAACAGAGTCCTGGCTGCATGAGTCAAATATCACAGGAATTTCTGTGTGAAGGGTGTTTACTCAGACTTCTCAAGCTCTTGGAAGCACATGGCAGGGAAAAAAAGCAACCAAAAATTCCAGTCCTTTCATTTTAAAAGTCCTTGCTTTTTCACCTGTGAGCAGTCTATTACCAAGGCATTAACACAAAGCTTCTTTTTCTCTCTTGCCCAGAGTACAATGTGTCCCAAGACTTATTAATTAAAAGTGTCAGTTCCACAGTCACAAAGCACAATCTCTAATCTCCCACTGCCTGCTGGATCACAAATATATGGATATCTGTACAGATACACACATGTACACCCATATACAAATATATACATACAATGACTGCAATTTTTATCTGTTTGCCTCCAGGAAAAAAAAAAAAAAAACAGCAAACCTGCAAAGTAATCATGAATAGAAAACTATTTGAATGAGTGAAAATTAAACCTTGGTATTACAAGGTGATGGTATTCATATTTGAGAAAATAAGAAAATAGGAAATAAGTGTAGCTTTTAAATCTGTAGTGAGGCCATGCACACATGGACAGAGAGATGGAGCTTGAGGCACAAACCTGGAACAAATCACACCATGACAGCAGCATACAAAGGACCAGGTTGTGCATTTGAAAACATGAAAAAGAAACATGCTGTCTCTGAAAAAGTAAGTGTTTGAAAGTACAACAAATGTAACTCTGATTCATTTTGTGTAAATTTGTAGGTAGAAGGAATAATTTGTTTCTAGGAATTTGTTTCTTATAGTTACAGTTTGACATCCAAAGCTTAACACGGTGGTGTACAACTCTTCCTGTGAAGATTTTTCTCATCCAGACTCCTGGACCCCCTTCTCTAAACATTTCAGTTTTGTATCTCATGGGACACAACAGAAAGAAAGTGTTTTAATCTTGCTGGTAATAAATGGGCAGTTGTTTGCCCTAGAGATTATGTGTAGAACCAGCAGCTGAAACTGGTCTTCTATCTCCTTAGCTGTCCAGTCTGTAAGTAAGTACTGTTGCTTTGGAATGACATTATACCACTTTCAGGTTGAGTAGAATATTAAATACCACCCTAAATGGAATGAAATTGGCATTAAACAGACATTTCCCGCTATAAAAATAACCAAATGAGTTTTACTGTATCTGGCTAGAGCATATAAACAGCGTCAGCTGTCTAATGGGGATAAAAGGAAAAATTATTTAGACACTTTGATGCTTCCTAGTGCTTTCTCCAGGATTGATCAGTCTATTCCAGCCATGCTTGTTCTTGGCAATTTCTGTGCTGTTCTATCCAGTGCTTCAAAGACTTGCTGTGTGTGGGGGGCACATGTCAAGAGGAGTATGAAGTTGCAGCAGCCACCATTCACAGAGCCAATGCCTTCCAAAAAATAATATTGCTGTTTCTGGAAGTGTTTTTTTCTGTCTTAAGGTAAATTATTTAAAGACTCATTGTTTGACAACAGATCTAAATGAACCTGGCAATTTCCCTGCATTCAATCAGACCTGTAAACCTCTACTTTATGCCTCTGTTTCTTAAAGGGATGGGTAAAAGTCTACTTAGAAAGTTGTATGGAACTGAGCAATTAGGAGATATCCCACTCACAGATAAATGGCTTTCTATCAAGAGTGCTTGAAAGCTGAACTAGAGTAGATTAATTCAGCTAAGTGACTGCATGGAAGAAAGAGTCATGGACATGCTTTGGAAACTCAAATTTACATAGAGACCCCTACATGAACCAGTCATGCTGGCATACCATTTAATAGAAAATTCACAGTTTGGCACCTATCTCTGCATACAGCAGCCAAAATTAACTTTTTTTTGTCAGACATGGACAGAACACATCCAAACATAAATAGTGGAAATAAGTAGATAAAGAGCTAAGAAGGAAATCCAGCCAGATACTAAAGATACAAAATAACCAACTTCATAGTTTACACCGAATTGCATATTTCAGGTCTGTTTGTTCTCAGACAAGAGTAACGTAATTTCTCTCCAGTGTGAAGTAAAGTAGATACAACTGAGAAATCTGCTGCTGTAAAATCACAGGAGGTACTCACCTGCCAGAAAGAGCATCAAAGCACTCTCTGTGCCTTTATCCAGTGACGTTGTCTTCAAGCTGACTTCTACAACTGATGAATTTTAGTGATTGTGAAAGTTATGTCCCTTTTCTTGATAAGTTTTCCAGTCAGATTTTAACACTGATGGGTTTTTTTCTCTCATGGAGGAAAACTAGTATTTGTTGATGACTTCAAACTACATGTCAAGCAAAGGATGGACAGATATACTTCCTGTTGTTCAATGAAACTTTTTAAATGCTTAAACTGATTCTAGGTAAAAATCAGTATCTTCAAGGTATATCCATATGAGTTTTGAAGGAAAATGTCATCTACATCAAATGATATCTGTGGTGGCAGAATTCATTTCAGAAGTGCAAAGATAAAACCAAAATTATCAACATAAAAATGTATTTGATTAATGTTTGAAAGAAATGGAGACATTTTTCTCTGTTATAACAATGAAATGTAATATAATTTGCAAACATGATCTGGTTTTTTTCATATCTGTTACTAAGGGTCCTTCATACAGATACTGAGCTCTCATGCTGACTCACCCTCTTATCAAACAGATGGATCCGTTCACTTCCAGGAATGTGAGAGAATTAGGTTGTTTCTGAGAACCAGATGGATGTAAAGGCAGAAACAACAGCAAAGGACAAAGTTGGTGTTGCACTTACAGCTTATTTTCTGTTTCCAAGACAGCATAAATGGCAAATCCAAGGAAAGGGGCAACTTTAGCAGATATTCAGCAAGAGCATCAGGTGAGAAAATCCCTTCTCAGTTACATGGCTGCTCGTGCACGCTTGCCTCAGACAGGCTGTACTTCACTCACCTACAGTTTGTTCAGCTGGTAGAATTCCTTACTTGTCCACAAGTGGGGATTTGCCTGGAGGATCTTCTGGATATGCTTATACTATTGCCAAGTAAGCTCACAGAATTAAGATGAACATTAGCAGAATTTCTCCCATGCTAACAGTTCATCTTCTCATTTTCCCCATATGGTAATCTGATATCTGCACAGCTTTTCTGATCCAACAGCTATGTTTTGTTTGCCAGCATATGTGTGTTGGACTCTGAGAAGAAGGGATTCCTCCATACTAGACTAATAGCCCTGAAGTAAAAGAGTTCTGCAGGCATTTCATGTTGCTATTAAGAAGACTGATCAATTACAGACAGCTCTCTCTTTGAAAAACTTCACAGAGACAGAAAATTGTTATGAGAAATAATGGAAAGAGTGGAAGCTGATTTCTGAATTCCAAAAGATAAAACAATAAATCTGTTCACTACTTAGCAATATGACCTTATTTAAATATTATATCTTACTGCATGGTTTTGTTTGATTTGTGTTTCTTTGTTTAGTGTATTATCTTAAAAAAACTTCTTTTTTGCTGCATGGTGTCTATTCAGTATGTACTTTTTATGTACTGGCCTCTACAAACTTTGTAATGAATGGAACCCAGCTGAATAACTTTCTCAGAAAATAAAACTGATGGAATATTTTATGAGAGATTTTCACTGCAATGAAAGCCTGGTGTGATCCAGAGTGCAGCACTTGGCACATGTAAATAGCAAAACATAAGAAGGATTACCAGCTACTAATTTTATGAAAGTCCACTGGCACTAAGAGCAGTGCTGCTATCACCAGGCTTCAAGAATAACAACAAACTGAAATGAAGCACTCTCCATTTTAGCAGAAAATAATATGTGATAAAAATGTTTTAAGTTGATGGAGAAATGAGTGGAACTGGTTTAATATTCAGAGCTGAAAAATGCTGCTTGAAAAGCAATGCTTTTGGAGAAATTCAGGTATTGATCAGGCACGAGTGCTTTGGGCAGTCATTTACTAAATGGTTACAGCAAAAAAAAGAATAATTTGTTTTAAACTGATAGACAAATTTTAGTGTTATAAAGACATTGATAAGAGAATATACTTCCCAGAATACCTCTGACAGCAGGAAGACTTTATTCTTGGATTTTTGCCTTAGGGCATTTGTTTCATTTTTGTTGCTTTTAACAGAATTGTTCACGTCAGTCTGGGTTATTCACATGCCTTGGAGTTATTGGTCTCATCCAGACTTTGCAATCAGAGACACAGATCCTGATACAGTTGACTGCATACATAAGTGTGAATCTGAAAATACATAAGAACATCAAAGAATTTTACACTATGCAGAGGATCTTCTGATATATTTACACAGCCAAAAATTGAAACTGATGCTCATTAGTATCTTCCTGAGCAACACTTACTCTTATGCTTCAGAAAATCACCCCAAATAACATTCTGTCCATTTGAATACCCAATATGCTGAACCAAAGCTTAAAGACAAGCAAATATGTAAATGCTTTAAGGAACAGGTATAGGTTTTAGTTCACTTCTGCTGGAAAGGGGTGAAAAATGCTAACTATCTTCTAAGGAATGCAGATGGGAAAAACAGTTCATTGGTTACAGCATTTAAATACATATGACACTGGAAAAAAAGGAAAGTTATTCAATATTTTATCTAATTTTTTATGTAGTTCTCTATATAATGGTATTTGTGGCTCTGCTATATTTTTATTTTATTAGTTATTCTTATATCTTGCTAACAGTGGATAGATGGATAAAATTACTGTTAGCTTGCCTGGAAGAAATTTTTAGAACAATATCCAGCAGAGGAAAGGACATTCTGGATCTCTGAAAGGATGGGACATTATTACACTAGGCTCAATGTTCTGGAGGAATATATGTCTTTGCCAACTTCAAGGTTCCTTTTCTAATGTCAATTGTCAAGAGAAACTCATATAATAATGACAACAAATCACTATTGTGCTTAAGAGCTCTCCCTTCTTGACTATTAAAGAATGACAATTCCATGCACATAAAAAACCCAAGCAAAAAAATAACAGTGACAACAGAAGAAACAAACAAAAATCTCCCAGGATGACACATCTCTCAACATACCTTTTTGGAAAAATGGAAGTGTTTGTTGTTATACATTAGGCTTTGGTTTTTATTCTGGATCTAAACTGATGTTTCTAATCTGCTGAAATACTTGCAATTTACTTCCTGCAAAGCAGGTCCAAAATCATGTTGAAATTCAGGGAGAACCTAAGTTTTAATTTCACAGTTTTCTTTATCTGGTTGATTTTTTTTTTAGTGTTTTTCTCATGCTAAAGAGAAAATAAAATCAAATCTGACAATTCACAAAGTTTCCAAAAGACAAGATCTTGTTTCAAGTTGCTCTGTATTTTTAGTTTACTCACCACAGTGCCTGATTTTCTAGCTAAGGTTACATCTGTCAGTCTGGAAGTTCTCCTAGAACTCAAAGTTAATTTGATAATCTGTGTGTTGCCAGCATGTTAGGTTGACATCACAGAAGCTTTGCTGCTTGCCAGATTTGAAGAGGTCTCTCACCTTTCCCTTTTCTGCAGTGTGTGAGAAATGGATGCAGACACAGTTTTTGAGGAACAGGATGTCCACCAGTTGGATTGTCATCTTCCTGGTACCTAAAAGAACGTCTTTCTGAAACAAGATTTCTCCTCTTGTGCATAATAAAAAGAGGAAGGGAGAGAACTATCATCCTAGGATTACGTGAGTCTAAACTCCTGGAGAGGAATCAATTCCTACAACCACACAAATTTAAATAAAACCAATGTGCTACAAAATAATATATAAAGAGTTCATATAACTAAACCTTGTTCCTGTGATCTCAAGGTAGATCTGAAACAGTAACACAGGCTTGACCATCTGTTGTTGGCAGTTTCCTATTTAGTTTTATCTCCATCTCCTTACATATGCAATTTTTGTGGGTCTTAGTACGTATTGAAACCATTTAATATACCCATTGCCATCAATAGCCTAATTCCTTTAAAGTTTAATTAAATGTCTTCCAAATTAATAATAATAATTAATCATTACACAGGCCAATCATCTCAGTTCATGCAAATTAAAGCATGAATTTCAGAGCACTGCAAGCATGGCAGGCAGAACTAACCATGATCAATAAATAGCCTCTCTCCTAGGATTATCAAATATTCCTAGTTAATTCTGTACATAAAATATGGAGCAACAGAAAGCAAGAGAAAACAAAAAGGTTATTTACATCTCAGTCACAAACCCCTTCATTAGTTCTTTTTCATTGCCAAGAATTTTGCTTTTAGCCATTATTGGCATTTGAGCATTTGCCTGAGTCTGGTCTGCTGTCCCTTTGTTTTAAAAGGATTTGAACTGCCAGACTTTCCTTACGAAGCAGATAGATGATAATGGTCACTCACGACACACAGAAACGGGTAATGTGTCTGTTCATTTCTGAGGTATCTTAGAAGATTTATGCTTATAAAATGGGAATTATGAGTGGTGAACAAAACCATAAAAACCACACATAAAATCTGTCGTAAATCCAAAAATGTTCCACCTAAATCTACATCCTTAATCAGTTCTGAAGCTTCTTCCCTTCACCTCCCATGCTACCTATTTTTTTTTTCCAGGATTTAAAGCAGATAAACATTAAATCTTACTGAAATAGCAAGTTTTCCTTATTTTTAATGCTTAGAAACAACCAAAGCCTCTTGAGAAAGTTTCTGTTTATTATCTATTTTCTGCTTTACTTGAATTTTTTAAGAAGTAAAATAGAGAGGCAGTATAGCATTTCAGATGAATATTAGAACATTTTTGATACATGGCTGAAAAACATCTGGAGAGAACCTATTTGAAATTTACCCTCTGTGGGGAGTGTCACACAAATGTTGCTTTGAACCATAAAAGGTATAATATACTGTATAAAATGGATGATTCATATTTTCCTCTTTTTCCTTCCAAGTTCAAAATCACTCCATCTCACTTCTTATCTGCTCGTATTTAAGTCTAGTATCTTGCCAGGCAGCTGTCACTTCTTACAGCTGCTTTGAGAGAGCTGTGTTGGTGTGGGACTGGGCACAAGCATGCAGTGATTTATAGCAGCAGCAGCCTGTTGGCAGAATTCATCTCACTTAACGTGCACCATCTAAAAGGACGGGCCCTCTTCCAGCCTTGTCTTCCAGGAGCCCGTATTGTCTTTGGAGAGCAGTTGACATCTCCAGAAAGTGATGTATCTACTGCCAAGATGGGTATTATATAACATATTCCCTTTCCTTCAGCTGCAATGAGAACACAGGCGGTTGCTTAAACCAGTAACATCGCTTTCACATGGCTGAAGTCTGATGGAATGGATACAGACTTGTCTCTTCTTCAGATGGTCAGGAGAAGGCACTAACCATTCCCAGTCAGAAGTGAGTCTTTACTGGATAATTTTTGGATTAATATATCAATTCACAGTCTGCTTATACCGTATTAATTATAAGGCCTCACCATGTGTGGCCCTAGAGAAGAGAGCAATGCTGCCTTTGGCTGTGAGCAGACCAGAGCTACTTCTCTTAAAGAGGAAGCAGGAAATTAGTTCTCTTTTCCATAAACTGAAACAGCAATACAGCCCATGAGGCCCTTCCATCTTCTTGATTGATAAGCAAAACAAAGTTTCAGCTCTATTGATCTCCTTTATCTGCTAAATATGAGAATGTGGATCAGGGGAATATTGTAGGGACACAGAAGAGGGGGAAGGAACAGCTTTGTATGTTGGATAGTGAGGGAATGAAGCCTCAAACTTCTATATGTTTATTGTATGCCAGTCCTTCTTACAAAATATGGAACAAAAAGCCAAATTTCGTTATTCAGTGTACAGAGAGAGCTGAGGCAGATAGGAACCAGTGTTGCTACCTTTGTTACCAGGTGTTTTGCTTATTCTGAAGGACAGGTTTTTTTACTGAGTGGGTACAATGCACACAGGGAATCTGAGCCAAATCAAGGAGCTGATCATGAGACTCTTGGCTTCAGGAGGCTTTGGAGCTGTTTCTTAGAGCTTAAGTCACTCCTGTTTATCCCTGCAGTGCTCAGAAGGACAAAGAGAGAGCTGTGAGCTCTGCACAATGTGCTCCTTGTACAGCAGAGACAGGTAGGTCCCAGTTAATTATTTCTGTCTTGCCCTGACACATCAAAACAGTCTGTTGCAAGTTGGTTCTTCCCTTTCCCACACCCTTTAAAAAAATCTACCACTGCTCTTTAAAAGGCTCAAGAATGGCATTTCAAGAGTGGTTACTGTCCAGTGGTCACCTGGGACAGCCCTTAGATTGCTATTATTTTCAATTTAAGTCCATCACCCATATTTTATGACTGCTTCTGAAGGTACTGTTAGCTGAACAATATTTAATTCCTTGACTCACAAACTTGAAAACAAATACTCATTCATGGGCCCCATCATGCTTCTAGGGGAGATTGCAGCTTGGTTGTTTTTTTTGTTTGTTTTGCTGCTTGAAATCTGTAAGATGTTCAATGTTCTTGAGCTATAAAGTCATAAAATAATTTAAAAATGTCATAAATAGATTAAAATTCTGTTTGACACATTGGTTATTTAAGAGAAGGAAATGGGCTTATTTCACTTAAAGAGATATTTTGTTCTTTCCTATTAAAAAAGAAAAAAAATCTGTTGGCCTATGCAGGGCTTCCCCTTGCCCCCATAATCTAAGGGTAATGGCTGTCCTTAGCTTAAAAATATATGCCATTACATCTTTCTTTTAGTAGCATCCTACTGTTAAAAAGTTTTAGAATGTGCCAAAGTTTAGGGTTGCACCCATGTTAATATTTCCTATACTATGACAGTACTTGGCAGTTACAGACTTTGGCTTGTTTTCAGATTTAAAATTAGAATTTGTATTACTCAGTTGACTTTTAAGCATAATTTAAATTTTAAACAGAAAGACCATCTTTCAGAAACTATTTGTGGCAAACAAGATGACAGGGAGATTCAAGTGGTTTTTCTAGTCCAGTAGCTACCAACTGATGGACCCCAGCACATGAGAAATGGTCCACAAAAAAAAAAAATAAAAAGAAAAGAAAGTATCCAAGTCTTCTTCTTGATTCAGATAATCAAATGAAAGAAAATAGGAAAATTAAAAATAATAAAGACCCAAATCTCAAATTTCTGATTGTAAATGAATATTGAAGAAACATACAAAATATTTTATGGTTTCATGTAAAAAATATCTTTACATAGCTCTTAAATGCTTTTCAGAACATTTATGTGATACTTAGAATGACTGAATAAAGACATCCAGCTATGACCTTTTACTGCCTAACTTATCTTAAAGATCTCCAGTGATGGCATTTCCACAAATTCTCTGAGCAGTCTGTGCCAGTGATTTAGCATTTCCTAAAAGACTTAGGCTATAGCTCTTACTGCACTTTGGCTCCACCACTTTTTATTCTCCCTGTCAAAGATATGGAGAACAGGTTATTCCCTCTCTTTAGCAACAGCCAAAAGTGAATATAAGATTCAAATTCCACATGTGACTGAAAATGCCTATTTACCAGAATGTAATTATCTTATTATCTTGCATCTCCTAAGCCAACTACTCACATTTGTCTCACTGAAACTACAGAGGTGATACGAGATGAAAAGTTTGAAACTCGTTTTACCTGAAACTATATATTCACAAAGAAACAACCTGTCCCCTTTATAGAAGGATCCACATTTGTCTGGAGAGAACTGGAAGGGTCTTAAATATTCTCATTTAAAACATTTGTAGCTGTACTACTCTGTTGCCTCTGGCAATATTCTTATGACATGTCTATATTAATATATGTATTTATTTCAAATTACTTCCTCTTCGCTCTGTGTCCTGCAGATTTTATGCCAGCTAATTGCTTCTCTAGACTTAAAAATTGTCAGGTTTTGTCTAAAAATATGTTTAATTGTAAATTTTCAGAAACCTTGCTTGTTGCTTTAAAATTAATCAGTAGAATCAGGGAACTAATTTTAATGATGATTGCTATTTTAATGGGTGAATATTTTTAGCTAAATCTAAAATGCAAAAGGGCTTTATGGTTTAGTGGAACTTTAAGTGAGTACAAAACTGTAATACATCTACCAGGCACAGATAACAGATTATCTTAATTCAAATTATGAAGGTATTTATAGAACAGACCAGCAAGTGGCAGTACATGTTGTGCATAAATCATGAATGATAAGACTGAAATCTTTAAAATGAAACTAAATTGACAGACAAACAAGCTTTCATGTACAGTCTTATTCATTTTAAGTGTCCTGCCAAGAATTGCAAATGCTTCATTCCACATGACCTTATTTATTTTCCTGGAAATAATAAGTATCTCTCAATTTTAGGAAAGAAAGGAAACAACTCTCCTGTAACTGCTGGGATGCATTTGTGTCTCAGTTAATCAAATTGTATGTACTGTAAGCCTAATGTTGGCTCGGAGTGGGAAATGGAATTTTCCAGTGACTGTAGTGTTATGAATTGCCATGACTCATAACATATTCCAATAAATAACCACTGCCTATGGGTACTGTATTGTAATGGATCTACAATGCCTACTCCAATGGTCTTTGACCCTGGTGTCTTTTATGTAGTTTGTTTTCATAGGCGAAGTGTTGGAAAAAAACATAATAAACCATAATATTTACTATTACAGATTCCTTCAAAGTCAGTTAAATTGCTAGCAACATCTAACACAGGAAAAGGAAAAGAAGAAAAAGAAAAATAAGAAGAAAAAAGAAAAGAAGAAAAGGGAAAAAAGAAAAAGAAAGAAAGAGAAAGAGAAAGAGAAAGAGAAAGAGAAAGAGAAAGAGAAAGAGAAAAAAGGAAAAAGAAAAAAGAAAAAGAAAAAAGAAAAAGAAAAAGAAAAAGAAAAAGGAAAAGAAAAAGAAAAAGAAAAAGAAAAAGAAAAAGAAAAAGAAAAAGAAAAAGA
>NC_031769.1:11845880-11906445 GCF_001522545.3 Parus major | reverse complement strand
GCTAAGAAAACAAAAATGTGTGTGTTTTTCTAAAATACCACTTTGAAATCCCTGGCTATACTGGTAAAGTGCTATAATGGGTGGGTGTTTTTCTTTTCTAGAAATATTTAGAATAATGTACTGTGAGACTGTAATGACTGATACTCTGAGCTCAAAATGATGTCCATACTCTGAATGTGAACATGGAAATAACAGAGGAAGCCACTGGTGTTTCTCAAGACATCATCTCTGATTCAGAGTTCACCATCATGGCTAAATGAGAAATACTCTTACTGGAGCCCTTTTAACCCCTTCTCTGCCAGTTGAGGTTACTAACTGGACTGCTAAATACTGTCCCTTGTCAATGTGAGTGTTGACACATGTATAAGTTGTGTGTTGAATGACATTGGCAGTTTTTATCTTGTAGTTTCATAAAGAAACACAAATTACTTTCCTTTTACATCCCTGTTCCTGAGGTTACTAAGCATGATGGTTCTGCTTGTTTCCTTCATGAAATAAGGCTGTTCAAGCAGCACGCTGTGACATTTGTTAGTGAAATGCTGTTAGAGTTGACTGAAAAAATGTCAACTACACTTTTGAATTTCAGAAAAAGTTTCTGCATGTTTTGGTTACATTTGCAAATGGCCCAGAAGCAGTGAGTGGTGTCATTCTGCGATGCAGCAGCCCGGAATGGAAAGAATAAATTAAGGTGAAGGAGAGTAAAGATTCAGTGCCTTTTCTGACTGATGGATTTCATATCTCCCTTTTCTCCCAGAACTGTGTCTTTGCTCTGTTTTAGCATATTTTTAAGTGTGCTCTCAGGCTCCCCTTCTAAAATGTTCATTTTTTCTTGAAATGACTTTTGAGACCAGAAAGAAGAACTACAGTTTTTCATATCACAAATGGAAATTGTTAGGCTGAGAGGGTCATTCTTGCTCTCTGAATAAAATTTATCTCATGCAAAATGAAATATACCCAGTGGGAGAAACCAAGAGACATTCACCTGCAGATGCATAAATGGACTGAGTATACACATTTTCTCTGTGCTCTTAGAGATTTAAATCTCTGTCTCACAAGCTCAGAGTAGAAGATTCCAAGACTTAGATAATGAGACTTAGATTTGGGAGGAATTTTTCTTGCTGGCTTCTACTGGTGTAGCCACTGTAGGCAAGAGATACTTAAACAAGAATAAAGACATGCCTATGAAGTACAAAGCATTAAAATACAGGCAACAGGACAAGGGTATTCTGCACTGAGCCTTGCCCTCTCTGGATGAGAAGTTAAAGCAATGTTTCTTTATTATAAAGCTCTGCTGCAAGCAGATGAGGCAGGTTAGGAGATTATCTTCCGTAAAGACCATGAAGTAGACCTTTTCCACAAGGTTGATCCTTAGTCTGTCTCTTCCCAGCATCTCTTCCCAGAGTTACATCCTAGCATTTACTATTCTATGGGATTACTCTTCTTTACGTGAAGAACTTCTTACTTTTATTTTTGAACCTCCTGCAGTTTCTGTTGGCCTGATTCCAGGGATTATCAAGATGTTCTGGACTGAATCTCTGTTGTGATTTGATGAGACTTTCAGTCCT
This sequence comes from Parus major, assembly GCF_001522545.3. Lineage (NCBI taxonomy): Eukaryota > Metazoa > Chordata > Aves > Passeriformes > Paridae > Parus > Parus major. Next base: position 11,904,880 of record NC_031769.1, on the reverse strand, counting down.
CAGGCTGTGTCTGAACAACACCAGAAAATACTCCTGAATTCAAGGGATAGATCTTGTGATGAAAGTCTCTAAAATACTGCTATTTTTGGAAACTACATCACCTGAAAAACTGAGAAAATACCATCTTGAATCATATTTTATATCTCCCTCAAGATATAATTTCCTTCCTACGTTATATAGGAGAAAAGCTCAGGTTTCCCCTTTGGCTCATATTTCCAAATTTTTGCTCTCTAACTTGAACTCCCTAATCAGAGGGCTGTTGTACAAAAGGTTGGCAGAACCATGCAGTTAAGTACATTCAGTGTGGCTCTAATCACATAGACTTCTCAAGGACTACTTTAAAGATCCCATGAAAAAAAATCAAGGTAGAAATCTGGTTGATCAGGCCAAGCATAAAACAGAATTTTACTTATTTACAGGCATATTTACCACCATATCTGCTTGCTGCTCCATTTAGGAATGGTTTGGCCTGTATGTGACTATGTCTTCTGAGTATGGGTCTCTGAAGGCTCCCTCAGTTCCATTTCTCTTGGCCAAATCCTGTAAGAGAATCATTGACTAGGAGCCATCTCACACTTTAGTGAACTTTAGTGTTATATTAGTGAACTTCTAAAGAAATTCCCTTCTTTTTCTGGAGCTGTGTACCTCTGCCTGCTGTAGACTTTGGCTACAAGACTATATGGCTATATTTAATGGGCTAGAAAATGTCAACATAAATAAGAATCAGACAAAAGTAATGTAACTCTGGCTGGAGGCTGGAGCCCTAGCTACAAAACACTGGGTAATCAGTAACCATGGTTTAATGTCATAGTGAGGATTCCAGACTTTGGGAATGGAAGATTTACAGTACCACATAAATTCTTCTGCACTTGCTATTGCTTTTGTTTCCTCTTACAAAGGTGAGGGAATCCCTTGAGTGTGTGGTAAGTGGCAATGTTTATTTTGGGATACGCTGCAGACAGTGTGTCCAGGTGGTGTTTTCTGATTCAAAGCTGAGGTCAATAAAAAGTGATGGAAAATGTTAGCAAAGTCTTGGCCCGATTCTCTCTGTTCATTTAGGAATCTGAATAAGACTTTCCTGCTGTTACAATATGTTCTTTGTTCTTCCTTGCCCAGTCTCTAACCACCCTCTTATTACATGGCAAAGGAAGATTAAAAGGAGAACATATCCTCCAGTTATTTTCCTCTGAAGTAATGATATAATAGGGATTAAAAAAAAAATCAAATAATGTTCAGGGGAGTGAAGCAGAAGTGGAACAATGAAACAATACAAGCATAAGTTCTCTGCTCAGATTTCTTCCAGAAGAAAAAGATGGACTAAAATGTTTCAAACTAACTACACCAAATAGGGAAAACATATAAAAAAAACTAGGAGAAACAATTAACAATACTCATAACATATCCAGCATTTAAACTTCCTGACAGCAGTGGAAAAGCCTTGTGATTATACTTAATCTTTTTCCAGTTTAAAACAAACTGTGCCTTTCTGTTCAGGGCTGAGCTCTCTCAGTACTGTACTTTAGTGGACAACCAACAAAAAAATGTTAAGCAGAGAGTGTTTAAATGAATGAGAGATCCAATAATTCACCAATATAACAGGAAAAATAGGAAGCCATTAATACAATTGCAAATGTTAACAGATCTCCACAACCAGCTCCCAGAGCCTGTGCTGGTCTCATTCTTCCAGTCTTCAACTCTTATCTGAGCTCTCAATAGGTGATGACCTAAAAGTTTTTCTTTGAGTGTATTCATCAAAAAAGAGTATGAATGCAAGGTAAAATCACAATCAGGTGCACTGCATGATTTATTAATCAAATAAAAAACAGACAAAAATGTCATATTTTAGGTCAGTATGTGACAACTAGAATGGATGCTGCTATTTCCAATTAAAAGACAAATAGAGGCCTAGGAAAAGTAAATTGCTGAAGGACAGGAAAAAGAAAAAGTTATTCTGAGCCTCTAAATATAGAAATCTCTCCTGTGCTTTTTTATAAAATAAATGACCATCTGCAAGAGTCATTCAGATCAGCACATTTTTTCATGTCTTGACCTCTTCACTTATATTGAATACGAGTCCCAAAGCAGAAGGGATCTATATCCTTGCAGACATCTAATAAAACTAATAATAAAATAAACTAATAAGTCAAATGGTAGTAAAAAATAATTAATTATTGATATACCAAATCCCCTAAAAAATATTAACTTTAATGGCTACTGCAAGCTAATCTCTCTTTTTTTTTGTGAGAATGAAGATATATTGAAGTAACATTATTAGTTTCAGTTCACTCACATATATATTTTGCTTTGTCTTTGCTTGTTTTGTGGTAATATGACCGTACATCCTGAATTGAGAATGGATATGCTGGCAAGAAAACGTAGGAGGAAATGGAAGAATAAACTCATGAGGAGATGCTTAAATGTAAGGGCTTCAGCAAAAGGATTTTTATTATGTTCTAAACCTTTCAAATTTTTTTTCCCATATTGTCACTTTTTATTCAGGTTAGTTGCCTGTCCTATATAATTTTGAGTTTTTTGTGAGTTTATGAATAATATCATTGAAGTAAGTGGATCAGAATAAGAGTTCTAAACCTTACTTTGAAAGAATATCCCATCTAAGAATTAAATTAAAGCACATGCTTAAATTCACGTGTCTTGAAAAACTAATTTTTTTATACTCTTGAATTTAAACAGACATCAGATATTTATTAAATACTCTTTTGACTGTTCAGAGCCATCAAAACCTTTCTTTCTTAGTTTTCTGCACAAACAAACTTGGTACCTCCAAGTCAACTGGATAAGATTGTTAAACTAATTTGCATCTGGTTGTGTTTAATTTTGGAAGACTTGCTGTCAGGATCTAGTGACAGCAGTTAAAAAATACAAAAATACGACTTTGTGCCTTACAGCAATGAGATTGAGCTACCAACTAGCAAAGAAGACATCTCTATGAATATTAAATATTGCTGTAAAATATGTCCTTTTGTTTATTGTCCTTTATAATGTCTTTCAAAAGCTTCTAAAATATTGCTGCACTTATTTCAGAGGTATATTATAGGCTTCATAGAAAGATTCCCATGTCATTAAAGGTATGTGTACTCACCATTGTTCACCACCTACATTCAGGCCAATAGCAAACACATGCCATTGTTTTATTTTTCTGCAGCATTTTCAAGAAGAAACTCCAAAATAACCAAGAATTATTCCAGCTGCACTTGTGTAGGTGATTAATTCTAGATTTATGTGTTTTAAAGTCCCACTTCTGACAAAAAGGTGCCATTTGTAATCACATCTGTTGACTTTGCTCTCAGAAAAGAGAAGCAGAACTCCAGCAGCAAAAGTAACACCTGAACCACAGAAACTCATAGGCTTTCCTGTCCAAAGAGCTTGTAACAGGGCAAGTCCAGCTCTCAGGCCTCAGCAAACTCGAGAATACAAGATTTGGTGCATCTGTGTTACTGGGTACTTGAATCTGTTTGCTTCCTCCTAGCATATGCCAAGAAATTTTATTAAGTTTATTTATATGTCTTCATTTGTATATTTAGACATTTTTGGAAATATGCTTTTAATCCAGAAAAATAAAATTAATGCTGTACCCATATATAAGGACACATAATTTTTAAAGCCCTTATTTCCTCCTCTCTTAGAGCTTTGCATTCCTAAGTAAATGTCTTCTGCATAACCGGATTGAAAAAATTGAGTACATCTTATAAGACAAATATACTTCATAACAAAACAATGATTCATGACAAAAAGTATCAAGAATATGAGGCAGCAGAAAAGATGAGCTATAAAACATCACATTTGCTGAAAGACTAAAACACTAAAAAAAGGCAAAAAAAGTTAAAATAGATAATAAAGGCAAAAGGAGAACAAAAAGTTAATTGCACAAGTGGTTACATTAGATAATAATATTTCAGATGTATGAAGAGCAAGAATTCAATGAATGAGAACCTAGTGTTTCTGAGAGACAGCAAACATTTAAATTGTTAAAGAAACTTCAGCTGAGACCAAGATTAATAATTTTCTTCATTGTTCACTTGGAGGATGAAGAGATGAAACCAAGATATCCTCTCCAAAGGGAGGAGGGAGAAGTACTGGTGTTAGGAAACATGTAAGTTGTAGGAATGATTGTTCTCCAGATCAGTGGTGGCTTTTCAGAAAGTCATAAGAAGTTTAAAAGACACACACACATGGGTGGGAAGGCACACAACAGCATCAGTGCCCTCTTGAACTTGGAAAACTTTATGCCATGTTTAAAACATCAGCTTATGAAGTACATCAAAGTCTAATGCTCCTTGATTGTAAACACAACTTTCCTCCACGTGTTTAAAATGGAAAATAAAATCCATCTACTTCTATATATTTTGTTTATGCAAGTTTTCCTATCCTATCAAACATTAATTTCTGTGAATATTATAAACATATCTTGTCAGTGGGTATTAAAAATAAAAGAGAAAAAAACCCCTTCTATTTTGTAACTGTCAATGGATTTTTTGTAATTAAATCCCATTAAGTGTTTATTTAGATGCTACTATTTTGTAGGGAAGAAAGGTACAAGGACTGAATCAGAAAAATTTAAGTTATTTTCTCTTTTTTTTTTTTTTTAATTTATCTCTTGAAATTCTAGAGTAGCTCAAGGATATAGATTATCTAAGTACATTAAGACTTCTAGGCATATAGTGTCTGCTTGTTGGATTTCTTGTGTATAATATAATGTTCTAAATTTCCTCAGGTACTCCAGTAATGTTTGTTTTTCTGTAATGTTGTTTGAAGTGACTGGCATGCTTTTAGGAAACAGACATTTCAGACAGGAAGGAATATAAAAAGTAGAAGCCAAAGCATGATCAAGTAGTTGAAAGCTTATCTCAGATCTTATTCTCAGGGGTCCATACACAGCTGCTCACACCGAATATGCATATCAAACAGGTGCCCACAGGAATTCTAATATAGGTATTTCAAAACTTAGAAAATGTGCTAAAAAACCATAACAGTGTACTGACAATTATTTGTGGAAATTCTGAAAATAGATGAATGCAGATTATTGTGAACTGGGTTTTTGCCTTTCTTTGAAAAAATATTTGACAAAAAATTTAACTTTGTGTTGAAGGTGTAAAAAAAGATATTTAAATCATGACAGAAAAACAATCAAGCAGATTATGGCTGTAAGAAATAGCAAAGCAATTGAAGCCTGGTTTAGCTTGGAACCATACAGTAGCAATACAAACTCTCACTCACCATCTACTGTGTCAGTTGCAAACTTCCATTGATGTCAGCAGTGCAAGATAAAACTCCTGAAGCTTAAACACTTCAGTCAATATGTTGCTAGTGATCTATTTGAGCAGATAGCAAACAGGCTTAGATGAGGTGACCACTGAAAAGCCCTGTTATCACCTCTCATCTTTTTTACTCTATAAACCAATGCCATGTGAACAAAGAATAAACCATAAACTGAAAAAGTTTATGAAAAGAGGAACAGAGAAATCAATACAAATGTAAGAAGGCAATAAAAATCAAAATTGCTTAGAAAAGAAAAGGCTGGGGAGATATAGTAAATACCTTAAGCACAGCAATAAAATGAAATGTCTTCTTCAAAATAAGAATAAGAATAAAATCAAATGTAAGATTAAAAATATATTTCAAAACACGGATTTGAAAACTAAAAGAGATCCTGTGTTTTCTGCCAAGCTCCCAAAAATGGGTCTGATGAAATACAATGAAACTTTAATCCCCTCAAAATGCATTCTGGTTTTTGTTTGAGGAGTGGGGATTTTTTTGGTCTTGAGATGGTTGTTTTTTGTCTTGTTCGTTTGTTTTTATTTGTTTTGGACATTTGGATTTCATTGCAAGAATTGTGTTTGTAAAAACTGACATTAAAAAATAAAAGCTGAGTTTCATTTACAGTTTCATACTGCCAAAATCTGAGGCTGTAGAAAAATGACAACACTAAAAATCAAAGTGCTATGCCCTATGGAAGTCAACACAAAATTTTGACTTCACTGCAATGCTTCTATTTTTATGGTAAAAGTGCAAGACCTGGTAATATTGAAGAGTGTTCAAGGGTTTTGGATTTTTTTTTTTTGGTTAGCAAAGTACTCAGTTTAAAATTTAAAATCCTAAAAATAAGCCTGCAGATGGCTTAGGGCTGAAACTGTTGCTGTTGAGCACTTTAGTCTTTCTCAGTGTTGTCTGGGTTAGGAACAGAAGTCATTTGCATAGACCTGAACTTATTATTTTTAAAGTGTTAGTGCAGCACTGGAGGAGGTTCAAGATTAAAAGGCTCTGAACTGAGATTGTTTCTATTGAAATATAAACTGTAATGAGTACAAATAAGCTACCTGTGATGTACATGAAAGAAAGACCATAACTAAACCCTTAAGGAAGATACTGTAAAGGAATTAAATAAAATATATTTGTGTGTATAATTTTAAAACAAACTTTCTATTTGTTAGGACTTATTTACAAAATTATGAGGAAAATAAGTTAGGGACTTGATTAAAACAGAAGACAATGTCAGGGACAAATTCGGCTCTCTGCTCTACTTGATACTGGGAATAGTGATGGAAAGGCTTCTCCTCCTCATTAGGCAGACTCAGCAGAAGGGACAGCTAGCTTTGGCCAGGTAAAGGCATTGGGATGGCATCTGGGAGAATGTGGAGTATTTCTGCAGCCAGCAGTTGGGAAGTTGAGCAAAAACCTCTCTGGAGCAACAAGAAATGCTGGATGACTTCAACTGGTCTGACATGGAAGAGGTAAATGCTTTCTGTGACCTGTTTGTTTAAAACAAGAGGCACAGACATCTAGCACATGCTCAGGGCAGACACAAAATGCCTTCAGATTTGACAAAGATCTTTAAAACATCTTACACAATTTTTATATTATCTGTCTATTGACACTATTTCATCTCAAGTAGTACTGAGCACAAGGAGCATTAAATGCCATTTAGCACTCAGGAGACCAGTATAAAACAATAAAACCAAAACCAAAACCAAAAAACAAACGAACAAAAAGCCAACAAACAAAACACAACAACAACAACAAAAAAAACCAACAAAAAACCCCCACAAAACAAAAATAACCACAACCCCAAAAACAAAGAAGAAAACCCCACAATAACCATTGCAGTCAATGTATTGGTAGAGGCAGACATCAAACCAGGTAAGTTTTACTAGTGCATCATTAGCAAATGTCATTAGCTTGTGGCACAGTTTTCCTTAGCAGATAATGTGTACCTTATCATCAGCAGGAAGGTTCATGACCAGTGAGTTTTACAGATTTCAGAAAAAGCCACAACACAAAGAAATCTGGTTTTTTATCCTGTATCAGCAGAAGTGCTACATTAAATCAGTGGCAATATGATCACATTGCAGAGAGAATGAGATCAAAATCAACTTCAAGAAAATAAAATTTATGCATCTTGAAGATCACTGTGGCATGACAAATTTTTGAATTGTCAGAAAATGCACAGTATAGAAATTTGTTGGAGAGAAACACACTGTAGGCTCTGTATTAACATGAAGGCAGACTAAATAGCAAATTATGAAGGCCTCAATCTAGAATGTCTATGAACTTCTGACAACATGACACCTTCTGTGTGATAAATATAAAAATATATTAAAATATATATTTAGTGAGAAACACAAATATATACATATGTATGTATTTTAAGGGGAAAGAAATGGAATTCTAAGACATAATTCTAGAAGAGTTAGGCTGAAGTTAAGTAAACCCACAGATACTACAGACAAAACAGTTGGATTTTTCAGTGTAATTTTCAAATGAAGCATATACAAAGCAATAACCAACCAAAGTCACCAAAGAACCTTTAATTATATTCATCTAAGCAGAACTTCCAAAAGGCTAATTGTGAATAGAGGATGTGTAATATGTCCTTGAAATTCAACAAGAAAATCCTGTTGTAGAACTATATCTGACAAAATTCTCAATAATGCAACAATGGAAGTAGTGTTTCATGGGTCTGGATACACACACAAAGATCATTTATGCTTCATGTGATGTGCAAAAACCAGCAGTTTCCTAAAAACACTAAACACTTTCCTAAAAAGAAAATTTCCCTTCATGCAATATTTACAAAAGCAAGGTGTCTCAGTGTCTTTCTAATAAAAAATGGTGACAAGTGATGGCAGGGACTGAGATGGCAGTCTGTCATCTAAGAAAGGAATATTTGAAAGTGTCATTGTCCCTCTGGAATTGTTACTTTTTTTCCCTGAATGTACTGGCAGTTGAGATGGGGACCAGGGAAACTCTCATAACTGTTCACAGTTGTTGGAAGACAAAGAAATTCAAATGTGAAAATTAAAAAATGCCATGCACCACTCAAAAGTGATTTCATGTTGAAGGCAGTTCTTGGCTTTTGCTTTTAATGTGGAATGTGTGGCCACAGGCAGTGAGTTCATGTGCAGCAAAAGAAGGATGAACATCTCCTCAATATATTTTATATGTATGTATTAACTTCAGCAGCAAACCAAGATGGGATTCATCTCACAAGATGTACAGATGTCCAATATAGTCACCCTCACCTGTCACTGAACATCAGGCCAGAAGAAAAAGTTGTGTCTAAGACATGATTTATTTATCTTAAAGTAAATGCCGAAAACACATTGGATTAATCATGCCTTACAACCAAATTTACTATAAAATGAACTTACAGTGTCATCATCTTCATGTAAATGTGTAAAGCTCAGAAAAAATCCTTCTTGGCAGCAAATACTGAGACATTTCTTGATGTCTTAGCTTTTCACCTTCAGTAAATGATTGTTTTTGTGAGGAAATTCTTGGGCTCTTTTGTCCCCTTTGATTTGCTTTTAAGTAAAGCTGCATGCAGGTCACCTCTATTAATAAAGAGTGTATGCAGTGTTCTGCCACTTATTTCATGGAAAGGTGAGATATATGGAAAAGTTTATTCATATTTTTTATTGGAGCATACTTGATTAGCTGTGATTTAGCTTTCCCTTTCTATCACCTTAGCAAGAGAGGCTGTGAAAAGCGTCGCTGTTCTACATCCCAGTGAGTTGGATAGGAAAAGATTCCTGTGAGTGCTCTCCAATCATTTCAAGTGGGGGTTTAGCCAGTCCTCAGAGCTCATACAAATGATGTGCTGCTCTCTGCTCTGGGTATCAAAACTAGCCATTGGTCATGTAGCAGCCCAAATCTGAGCTGCATAGTACAGAAGAAGGAAAGGAGAAATGCAGCCATCCATAATAGTTCCCAGTAGTACTTCTGATGGTAATGGACTTTAAAGTTGAAATGTCTTTGTCTTCACCTTTACAGGGTGCACAAGTTTGAGTCCCAAAAGCTCTGTGTTGCAGATGTCCAGATGTTTCCCCTTGATTTAAGTGATTGGAAATTTTGTGCAAAATATACACAATGTTACTGCTGATTTTAACCTCATTTAAAACAATATTTCATAAATTATTTCATGAGAGAAATTTTTGGGGTTTTTTGGTTTTGTTTTGGTTTTTGTTTTTTGCGTTTTTTTATGTGAGAAATGATGCTCAAAGAATTTAGTACTGAAGTGAGAAGTTGATAGGCTTGTGAAACCTAAAAAAATAGGATACATATTTCTTTAAAATTAAGGTATTTCCCCACTTCACTAGAGATCTTTAAAAATATTCATTCAATAGTGCAAGGTGATACTAAACTTCATTGGAACCTAATAAATGTGTGGAATTATCCCTTAATTTTAGAATATTGTTCGTAAAATCAAGATCATGCCTGTTAAGTTGCCCCTCTTATTGCTGCTTTTATGGGAGTTTAATTTTGGCAAGCATTTCTTACCTGAGGGATAGCTTTTTATAACATGATTGTCCTTCTGTGATTATTAAGACCACAATTTACTTTCAGCCAAGATGATTATTGAAAACGGTTTGTTTAATTTCCTGCCTTCAAGCTGTCCTCATGGATTAAAAAAAATAATAATAAAAAAATTGCACTTAATTTGACACAAATCAATATGATTGGCAGGTTTTCTACAAAAGTGTCTAATGTTAAATACACATGCTGCCTGAATTTCCTCTAACAGCCTGTGGTTTAAGCTAGTCTCAGTCAGGTAGGCACATCATTTCCCAGGGCATGTGGATTATAGTTTTGGCACTAGACCCAGTTGTCCGCATTTCCTCTTGCAGATATTCAAAAGTAGCACCATTTCTACAAAGCCACAGTCAAACAGGGTGGTCATGAGTGATCAATGTGTTTATAAGATCAGAGCAATCATTTCCTAATGGAGCATCTAGAGAAAGGAAGTACTGGGGGATGGAATATGCAAAAGCCTTTTGAGTGATGCTCAGTAGATCTATAGGGGAATGGATACAGACAGGCATTTAAAGATGGAGTTGCAGGGCTTGCATTATTCAGCACAGAAAGATAGCTGACACTACCCAAGTTATAAAAGAAGTTGAAAATGAGAATAATTACCTTTACTGGAAAACTGGAGAGCCTGAGGAGTAAAACAGGAGTGGAGACAGAAGAAAAGCAGTTGAAGGTGTTGAGAGAAGGGAAAACTGCAATGCTAAGGTTGGAAAGCCTCAGATATTCCTTGAAGCATTCAGCAGGCAGGTGTGACAGACTGCACTTAATGACTCAAACAAATCCTCTAGGTGCCAGGGTTTGCTGAGACCAGGTTTGCTTCTGTTTAGAGGGAGGAGGTGAGTTTTTGGGGGTGTGGTGGTGATTTTCACAAGACAGAGGGGGAAGCTACAATTGGACTTTGAGGCTGATAAGAGGCAAATCCTGCAGCATGAGGTAGTGTCTTTTATCACAGTAATTGTCCTTGCTTACACAAGCTCAGCTGTAAAACCCCCCTCAGTTCCCCCTGGGAAGGTCTGATGGGGCATTACTGGCTCAACTATGCTGACATGAGAGGGATCTGTCACATTTTAGTGGGGAACATGGCCCATCAAAGGCCCCCAAAGCCCCCAAAACCATTGCTGAGGCTTTCCACCAGAGGACTGCACGTGATTCTAGCATAGCAACAGATCTGGAGTCAACAAAGGCAGTATAAAGCTCCCAGCCTGAGTCTATATTAATCCATTGAACTCTGTGCTTCATGGCACCCTCTGAGGTTTCATGGCAACACTGAGAAGACCAGAAGAAGAGGACCAAAGGGAGGCCATGGGTTGTATTTTTCTGCTTCATCTGTCTCTCTCTTACTCTTTTTTTCTCTCTCCCCCACTTCCTAAATTATTTTTCTGCCTCACCCTCTGTCTCTACATTTACTGTTGACTTTAGCATATGGTCTCTTTTGCACCTTAATTTAAGGAGAAACATCTCTCTAATAATTTAAATAATCAGAACCTAATATTAGGCAGAAAGAAAAGAAAGAAAAGAAGCTAAATTAATATACCAAAATAAAAGAGTCCAATGGGAATATGATACCACTGATTTAATATGAATTATTTTGATTAGTTATGTAGTTCCAAGCTATTGCATCAAGATTTGCTTTCTTTGGAAAAATCTATTAAAATACAATCGTGTAATTTAACCATATCCTGGAGCCTCACCCATTATGCTTTGCTACTCGTATAGAGAATGTTAAAGCCCTTCAATATCTGTGTGCTACTGGAAACACACAGAGGACAATTTAATTTGGATTCCTACAGAGGAAAAGTAAGGCCAGGAGTGACAAGGGACTTTTCACAAAGCTTCAAGCCTGCAGTAGTCTATGGACATATTTAAAGAACTAATGACATTGGATGCACTCCAGTGCTTTTCAAAGGAAAATCAAATTGCTCTTTAGAAGAATCTTTATGAACCGAGGAGGATTTATTGGTAGAGAGAGTATGATCACAATCAAATGTAGGGAAATCCTTTCCTTTCTCTCTCTCCCCATGCTTTGTTGTGACATTACTGTCAAGTTGAAAATGGAAATAGCCCTGTTCTGCAGTGAACTTCTCTTTGTCTTCTCCAGGAAGAGAATATGTTAAGATGCTTTGAGGGAATCAGGTTCTCTTTTCACATATATCTGGAATATTGCTTTTCATGCAGAAGCAATGACTTCATCTTCCCTCTTGCAGTACCAGTTTAACACCAAGGCTACAGCTCCCCATCCTCCCTAGGCACAAATTCCTAGGGGCATTTTCCCTGCACGAGGACATTCCAGTTCCTGTGGTATATTGCAACATGCCAGAAATTCTGTTACCAAGCTACCAGGAAGCACACTATGGAGTAAAATCTGGCTCAAAATAACCTTGTCTCTACATCCTTCAACAGTACTCCAGGTGTTTTTCTTCCTCATTTAATTATAGAATAAAATATTCCTGCAGGAAATGGCCTGTGCTGATCTGTACAGTCATACAAATGTCCTATTGGCAGAAGCAACAGCTACAGCTGTTTTGACAAAATGCTGTAGAAACATTTTTCAAATAAATAAGATGATTTAAATGTATTACTCTCTGCCACTCCTGTATGCCATTAAATGTCTGAGAAGAGATTAGATTGCAACTCATTCTGTGGCATTTCTTGATCAAATCGTTGATTTCAAGCAAGGTTTTATTCTGTGGACTCAGAATTTTAGTGTTGCTTCATAAGCATATTGCTAAAATTATTTGTTAAACAGCAGTTATGAATGGAACAGGGCTTTTCTCCATAACAGTTTTAGAAAATTCCAAAATTGGTTGCTTTTCTAAATTTTCTTTTTCTTTTTCTTTTTCTTTTTCTTTTTCTTTTTCTTTTTCTTTTTCTTTTTCTTTTTCTTTTTCTTTTTCTTTTTCTTTTTCTTTTTCTTTCTTTTTCTTTTTCTTTTTCTTTTTCATTTTTATTTTTTTTTCTTTTCCTTTTCCTTTTCCTTTTCCTTTTCCTTTTCCTTTTCCTTTTCCTTTTCCTTTTTTTCTCATTCTCCTTTTCCTTCTCCTTTTTCTTTTCTTCTTTTCCTTTATCTTTTCCTTTCCCCCTTCCCTCCTACCTCCTTCCTTCTTTTCCAAAGAGCAATTCTCAGCTCCACAGGATAAAACCCAACCCCACACATCAGTAGGAGGAACAAACAAAGCCTGAGCTGTGATGCCCTGCCTGCTTACTAGAAGGCTGCAGAGTGGCCTTGAGGCTACAAATGTTCATCTGCTGGAAAGCCCGTCAGGAGAAAGCCCAGGAGGCCACACGTGTGAGTGTGTGAGTGGAGCTCAGCCTCCTCCCACACTACAGGAATGCCATCAGAAGGATGTGCAGGAGGAGGAAAACCAATCTGTTTGGTGCATCACTACGGAAACCCAGACACTGTGTCACTGCCAAAGCACTGCAGACGGCTCAGCTTGTGACTGTGACTCAAAATTGCTAAAGCAGAGGTCTTTAAATGATGTTGATAAAGCAGGAAAGTAGTCAAAATTGGAAAACATTCTTTGAAGAAAAAAGATAAATGAAATACAATATTCTCTTTTTGCATCACTATAAACTATAGTTTATTTCTTTCTTACATTGCATTGAGGTTATGTATTCTGAAAAGAAATTGTCTTCATACATCATAATATAAATTACATTTTACTCACAATTTCTAAACTCTAAGCAGTCTATCTATTCAGAGATTTTTCTTTCAAAAGGTCTTTTTGGTTTTGTTATATCTTGAAATTGTAGCTGTGTAAAAAAGGGCATTGCATGGCTGTATGTGTAAATGCAAATAAATTTCCTTTGGAGCACTGTTTTGCCCTTTGATTTAAATAACATTTTCCAGCCTGTCAAGAATATAAGGATAAAAACTGCATGTATGTAGCCTTCCATTTGTTCTACATACAGGTTACAGCCATAGCTCCGTCTCAGAGAGTCACTGGCTTAAGATTCACATGCATAATTGCAGAAAAGTGGTCCTCTGAAAGAGCTGAAATATTGTGGTATTTATAGACTGCAAATCATTAGGTGGAAACCATGATCTAGGTAGTATCAAAACTAAAACCCAAAAAAAGAGAGTGAACACAACATTTTTTCTTATGTAAGAGATTCTTGGATTCAATGTAAACTTTTATTACTAAGGAAGTTCTGCTCTGTTTATGTGAAATAAGAAAATGTTATTTCATTACAGAGGAGACAGAAGTATACCTTCGGTTTTCAAGCTATAGTTTCACTTCCTCCTCCCTCACCCCTCCCAACATTGTCATTTATTATTTACTGCAACACCTTAATCACAACAAGAAAGGGAGTGCTAAAATCCACAAGGACATTTGAAAATTGGCAATGTGAAAGATAGTTTTTATAGCACTCTTTAACACCACAAAACAGATAGAAAATTATTGGATAAAATTTCCACCAGTAAAAAGCTTATTGGCCAGTGGTGGGTCTGTTTATCTGTTCTTGTTAACAGAAGTGCAAACATCCTGAAAAATATTGTTCTGTACCTTGTAACTGTGTATATTGTACATTTTATTATTTAGTTCTTTTGGCTGGTAGCTTGAAACAGATGGGACTCCTAGAAAATAAATATTTAACCCAGCAGGCCAGTAGCTAATGTTTGAAATCATATCTAGTGGAAGTATAATGGCATTTATGGCATCAATAGTTATACAAATATTATGCATATAACATTTTTCCCTATCCTTCCACTTTCATTTGTTCATAAGTTTATGAAAATGTGCCCTTTTCAGCTAAGTTTCCTTACCTTGTTGAGCTCAAACATATTCTTTATAGAAGGTTAGAAGAGAAAGAAAAATATTTTCATCTGTTTTTAAGACGTGAAGTTGGAAAAATATGCCCTTCTTTATGCATTTGTATTTATTTTTGTATACTTCAGAAATTACTCCCTTATTGAAATAAACAAACAGAAAAAAGCAATCTGTGAAATGTAACTTTTCCTAGTGGGAAAAAAAAAAAAAAAACAAACAAAAAGACCAAGAAAAACAAAAAAAAACTAAACTGAAAACCTTAAAGGCATAATTAAAAATAAAGTTTTAAAACACTGAAATTCTCATGCTGGGCACCTCAGTGGATACAAATAAAAGGACAACTGTATTAGCAAGGCCAAATGATGTAAAGCAGCATGACTACAGCGAATCCACAAAAAATACATCAATTTACATATTGAGCTGAGCTGAGTCCAAGGCCTGTTGAGCTTCCTCTATGAGAATATCAAATTGCATCAGTTTCTTTGCAAGAAAAAGCCTGAGAATGACTCCATATTGTCAGGATTTTGCATCTGTGAGGGCAAATCTGTGAATGACTTCTTGAAACATTTTTAGAAAATACTTTTTGAGAGGTTTATTCCAAGTAGTATAGGACTGTACTGTAAGGAAGTGAGCCCTTGACCTGTAAGATGACTCTGATGCATCATTCAGATTTGCATTTTTCATGGGTGCAAACTTAGCTATGGACAAAAGCTCTCTCAGGTCATGTGTGAGGCTGGGGAAAAAATGACATTTGCCAAGGAGTGCTGAAGTGTAAAAGGGATTGCAGTAGGTTTCTTCCAGCAAAAACTGATTACCAAGGCCTGCAGAAGCCATGATCTCTTGCCCAACTCATGCATCAAAAGGAGAGGGAGAGGCTGTGGCAATTTGAGCACCCCTATTATCACCCACAATATAAATGTTATCAATGTAATGAGTGCAAACTTCTGCCTTCCAGACAGAAGCTGGGCTGTAAATGCCTAAACACAGGACAACAGACGTTCCCTAATTTTCACTTCTGCAGTACACCTTGTACTTTGCTCCCATCTTACCACTGAACTGAACTTGCTACAAGATTATAACCTTCCCTGCATATGAACAACACAATAAAATGTTTGTTTAGCAAGCATGACTTTAGTTTCTTATCTTATGAGTTTGACAACGCAGCATGCTGTGACGCAAATGTTGCAGACATAGGAGCCCTGCATGAAAGTCAAACTTTAATTATTTGATTCCAGCACTAGGCCAAAAAATGAGGGAAGGAGACAGCGAGGAATCAGCCTTCTCCCTTGAACTTGCAGCTGGTGCTGGGGGTCATTACCATTACTACCCTCCACACTTTGCAGAATAATTTCCTGGACAGTATTGGTAGTCAGCCCAGGGCTACCAACTGGTGCCCTCATCACACCTATTGGGAGAAATTTAAGTATAAAAGGACCTTTATCTTTTAAATATATGGCACAGCAGCTTGGAAATTGCTTTTGTTTGGTGTAATTCTTTCATCTTTTCTTTGCCATAAATAATGAGCTTAGGAAAAAATGTCTTACGTTTTCCTGCCTCCTTCATGTTCTGAATTATTTAATCCATACACCAACACAGCATTTGCATGTTCAGTTCACAATGCAGCCATGTAAAAGCTCATTTGTTTACCCTTTAGTGGAAACCTGAAGACTTCAATCTACAAAACTATAGTGCAATTGACACAAAAAGAATGAGAAGACCATGTAATAAAATCAAAACTACACAACCAATCAGCCAATCTTCAAATGTTGTGAGAAACCAAACTAGTGGCTGTGGTTCTCTTCAAAGAGAATTCTGCTGCTGAATTCTGGAAGTGGTGAACAAGTATGGTTCAGACACAGGTGTGCCAAAGCTCTAGCATTCTATATTAGCAGCAAATTCAGATCAGAGCAGTCTATTTTCTCTTTTCAGGTAATGAAACATGATATAGCAATTATGTTATCAGTGTTTTTATTAGAGGGGAAAAAAAAAGGAGAGGAAAAAAAATAAGAGGAAAAAGAGAAGACCTTGTCAAAATCTACATCTGCTCTGATTAAAACCCTTACAGAAGTCTTGAAAAAATCCTGTTGCTTATTGAAATCTATAAGCTGGCATTTATGTTGGTATAAATGGAATTGAACTGTCTTTACTTCAATTAGAGCACAGTGCTTTGGTTCTCCAGGGATACACTTCACTGTCAATTCACATTAGGCCATTAGAGTAAAAACAGCTTTTCTAAGTTTGGATGGAAAATAATTTTCAACTATTGTTTCTATGGCTGGCATATAGTAAGGAGTTTTAGATATTCTGTGCTATATAAACAGTCAGATGCATAAACAGTTCACTTCACTTGCCTATTTTTGTGATATTGTCCCATCCCTGAACAGTGACACGTCAATCCTTCTACCTCACTTCTAATCAGCTCCTCAGGTCCTATCATCCAGAGACAACACATTACCACCAATTATTTGAACTTTAGAGAATAATGACTTTAAATTCTAACCTCTACAGTTAAGATTTCTTGTGAAATCAGTATTGCTTATTTGTATACATCACTTCTGCTATTCAAAATTGCTGAGCGTACTAAACGAAATTAAATATTTTTCTTTGATCTTAGTATGTTTTAAAAGGTTTTTAGGTAGAACTTTCACCATACATTTTGGATTTTTATAGATCTGTTATTTATTTCAGCAGTCATTTAGACTTCATAAATATAATAATTATAACAGGACATGACTCACAACTGTAATGCTCATAAATTAAGATAACTTATCTTTTCCCCCCTTTACGGGATATCTGTTGCTTTAAATCACTGCTCCAAGTTTAATTTACTGTATATTTTTCTCCATTTTCACAAAGAAGTGTTTTCATGGGAATGAGAAATATGTGAAGGAATAAATTAACACAAAGAACTTGCTTCTAGGGAAATTAACAATTTTTTTCTGCCTGGGAATAATAGAACCTATATCCTTCCTAGACAATCTACTGTATATAGTTCTAACTTAACTTTTAAACAGAAACAAGCAATTGATTTTTATGTTGGAAATTTTTTGGTCTCATGAATTTCTTTAGAGATATTTTACTGTGCACTATGTGAAATGAAGCCTGCTTTACCAATATGCTAAAAGTAAACTTAGATAAATTATTCATTGTAGAAATATTTGGTTGCAAATGCATCCCTTTTCCTATTAATTAATCATAAACACACTAGTCCTAATTTATAAAATATATGAACAAAGTCTAATTCCTCTTTTTGTTATACTTACTGTAGGATGATATGCTAAAATAGAAAAATATAGCAACATAGGTTTAAATAACTATTTAAAGGAAAATAATTATTTATGTTCATTAAAACTTTCTTTGCTTATTATTATCATGCTTAAATGGACTGACCAGTTGTTTGCAAGATGTTAAACAACAATTCTTGCAAGTTCATGATTCTGGTGAGTGCAGCTGCTCACTTTGTCTCCAGAGATTGTGTTTCACTCTATAGATTGTTATTTCTTATATGGGATCTTTTAAAGCTAGAAAGAAGTCATTAGGTCAAATAAAGGCCCTTGGAGTTAGTTTTCACATGGAATGATTTATTTGTGTTTGAGTGTATGATTCAGGGCTTTTTCTTTACTACAGAGGCAGTTCTGTGTGAATAATGGCTGCCACAATCTCACAGAGCAACCAGAATCTCAACTTTGCTTTTTGCAAGAACATGTGTGAGCCAGTTTTTACACTGTATGCAGTTAAAATGAGAGAGAGAGACACAAAGAGACTGAAAATAGAGGAAAAAGATTGAGTAGTCTGTTATTTAGTCTTTGTTGGCATGTTTCATATATAATCTCAGCAGTTGTATCTCAGATGCTTAGCTGTCAACACTTTAATGAAATATTCAGTAGATCAAATTCTGTCTGTACCTTAGCACACATGTAAGCAAAGATTGAATCTGCATCAGTTTTACTCACAAATGTGTACATTTTCCTCGCTTGCTATATTACTATTATTATTATTATTATTACTATTATCCTAACATGGACATGATTTGAATTAAATATGTTGATGTTGCATGAAGTCTTGGACATAAAAGAGAACTGATTATTTCTATTTTGTGGAGTTTTCTACAAGCACTATATAAGAACCAGTAAGTACTTAGACTGCTTCATGTGTTTAGAGAATGGTGTTAATAACTCCAGGATCATGGGTTTGAACTCCATATGGCCCATTTTTCAGGAGCTGGACTCAGTGATCCTTGTGGATCCTTGGATTTTGCTTCCAAGGCAGAATATTCTCTGATTCTGTGATTCCATGTGTTGGATTTTTGACTTAAACCTCATCCTGTAGCTTTTGGTAGTATAACAGAGTTCCCAGTAGTATATGCATGAAGCGTGATACAATCAATTCTTGATTTCCCCTTTTGGGAGACTGCTAGAAGCTTATTATGAAATCCAGGTGTGTCACTTGTGCTGTGGGGAATGAAGAAGAGTGCCAGATCTATACCTCCCTCTGAAAGTAAAGCATTAATAACTTTGCAAGTGCTCTTTTTTCTACACTCCTACTTGACTTCTTGCATTATCAAAATGCATATGCAAGTGAGAGGAGGAATATTGGCAACATCTCTGCCTATATCTCTCCAGAGTAAAGAACATCTTTTACTAGAGGGACAAAAAACTGGACTACTAATTGTGTTGCTAAGGCAAAAATGTCTGAGGGCAATTTAACACCTAACAGTTGTTCTACGCAAGAGCAAGGATGTGAACTTTTATTGTTTGCTTAAGAGTATCAACAGTTCAAACAGCTAAGAAAATCTATTATGTTACACCTTCCGAATACAGAGGGTGCAAGTGCACATTAGGCACATATTTTGAATTACTGATAGACTGGGCTTTAAAGAGCTGAAGAACAAAGAAACACACTGAGAGATTGTCTGAATCATGTTCAAAATAAAACACTCCCTGTACTTGACCCTGGAGATTTATAGTTGCATTCTTTAGTTTATCCCAGCCTTTGGCAAAGTTCCTAATTTCTGAGTAATACCCCTGCAAAAACCTTGAGATTCTTGCTTTCATGCAGTAAGGCGAGTCAATAATTCATGAGGGGATTATTTCTTGCAAAGGCAAACTTTTTTTTTTCTCCCCAGACACAATTTTAAAATCAGAAATATATAGATTACAGATTAACAAAACAAAATAAAAATGTACAGATTTTTATACCCCTAGTATTGCCTTTAAAGTATCCCATGGTAATATAAACCAACGTTTTCAAAGTACAAAGGCACTAGAACAGAAGTTTGTTTTTCAAGAACATTGTGTATTTACAATATAGTAAGATTATGAGAAGTTACTGCCCAGTACTGTTCTGAAAAGTGCTAAATTCAGAGACTGAACAATCTGTCCTTCAGAATCCAGAGGCAAAACTGAATTAAAGGACTCACTCCAGTGAAGGAAGCCTCTTGCAAGTCTCAAAGAAGGATTTCCAAACTGTTATTTGTGTCAACAGCTTTGAATTCCCCAAATCTTTTTTCTTCACAGATGAAGGGGAGCTCTGAAGGGAAGATGAAGGTTAATGCTAGCACCTTTCTTTGTTTGGGGACATCAGTTATGAACTTTTGCTTCCATTGGGAACTTGAGCAAGTTGATCTTTCTCACAGAAAACAAAAAGACCACCTGCCTGCCCCTTCACACTTCAGGGTGTTTAATTGTTGACAGGAGGAACAGAAATCACTAAGGAGGAATTTCAAAATTGTCCTGCACTTCCAAACCTCATTTCACCAACCTCAAGATAGCAATTTGAGTCTGAGTTTCAGATGTCTTAGACTAGCAATTTAATCTGTAAAGTATGAATTAATTCATGCTCTTCTACTCCTGAAGTGTCTCTTGCTGGATTTTTTCCACACCATATACCAGATTAAATGTTCATTGCTACAAGGATCTGAACATTTCATCTTGCTAATAACTTACCCTTAGGTTATATAGTTGCATACTTTCTGCCTCTTCTGGCTACATTCTTTCCCTCTCCCCTCATTTTGGCAGCCAGTGATTATTTATTATTTCATACCAATGTAAATTCAAGTGATGTTTGAAGAAAGAAGTGCATGCTGTAAGGCACTTAAAAAAGCACTTCTTGTTTAAGTCTCATGGTGGATCTAGCTCCAGATAACCACGTTTCTGTGTAGGTACATGCTTACAAATGGTTTTAGATGAAGGATAGGACAATAATTACTCTCTGAATGTGTTCTCTAAAGCAAAAAAAGGGATATTTCTTAGTGTCATATTTCAGAGTTGTGATATTTTTATAAAAACTCACAAGAATATTATAATTTCATGCAAAGTGTGAAGATAGCAGAAGAAAATCAGAAACAGATACCATTGACATGAACTGTAGATTAGCATTCTTTTGAGAGGTGTCTCCCTTCCCATTTAGTAATGACATTTGACAAGTAATGAGATGTTTTGAATGAGACAAAGTATTATGATCTAGCAGGTTATTTGAAATAACATTTGAAGTCTTAATTAAAGTTCTTCTAAAGTCAATTAAAAGACTATCATTGCCGCAGAACATTATGCATTAAGGTCCCAAAAGCTGCCACTGTTCATTTGCATCAGCTCAATATTTTTTTCAGACAAAAAAATTAATGCTTCTATTGTTATTTACTGCAAAAATAGAGCTATCACTGACTTTACTCTTAGGGAACTTGCACTGTTCCTAGATCTTCTTTTCTGCCACTATCTGCCAACACTCCAGGTTGTGCAAATAGCTAACCACAAAGCTTAAGAAGCCCTTTAATGAAAGTACTGTAACCTTATTCCCCAAGTGCAAACCTCTGAAGCTTGGGTCTAGGGCAAAAACTTTAAAGGCTGACCTCATCACTGAAAAGACCGAGCACCATCAGAATCCCAAACTCCCTGAAGTCCCACCAACACTTCAAGGGCCTTTATACTCCTTATTGTATTGAAACGACATCTGAAAAGTCCAAGGGCTGCTATGTTGTAATCAGCCTCCAGGAAGTTGCCAGTGACAGACAGAATTCTCTGAAAGTTTGCCCCAAACGAGGTGTTTCATCTTCTGTTTTCAACAAACTGTACTTTACAAAAAAAAAATAAGTAGAATGCTTAGAAAAAATTTCAGTCTCTCTCGTGTAAGAAAAGATTGCTGTGTAGCTTTAATTTTTACCATCATTACCATGATTAATTCAGACTGAAAACATTCACAAAAGCCTTTGCCATCTTCAGTGAGATCCATGTCTGTGAAGAAACAAAGCAAAACAAAAATAATGTAAACAGTGTTGTTTTCCCAAAGAAACAACCAAAATTTGTAAGTCTGTATGCCGCAGTAGAGTTTTCCTGAAGATTTAATTACTTATTCCAAATTTCTTCAAATATGGACATTCTCCATAACTGGACAACACTTTCAGTATGCTCCAGACCAAGGTTCCACTGCACCAGGTGATGTGGTAACAAACACACACAAACTCTCCCCAAAGAGGAGTTGAGGCACGAAAAACACATCTGCAACTTTCTCAGCACACTTGGGTACAGCAACAAAATTTTGGAATGCGAAGTTTGAGGGTTTACATTGGAAAGGAGGTATATTTATAAAAAATTTCTCTATATAGCATTTGTCTGTAAATAGTTAATAGATTTATGGGAAAATATGCTAAATATACTTATTTCCATCAAAATAGTCTACATCAGTAACAATAATAATTCCAGTCCACTTTGCAGATCTGGAAGTGAATAGGGACTGTCTAACTACAGTTTGTGAAAGTTTTTATTTGGTATACAATAGCTATTATTTAGCCAATTCCACAGAGTATATGTTTTTACTTGATACACACTAGTAAATATTCTTTTCCTGACTTTCCATGAAATTGAAAGTTACTATGATGATTTTACTCCATAAATGTATTTTTATAGTTATGAAATAATATAAAAATCAGTTCAGAAATATAAATCAAAGTAAATCTCTTTTCTGAACATTCAGTTTTCTTGTAAAAAGTGCCACAAACATACCAGCAGACTATTTATTTCCCATTTTGTTGCTGTTTCTTCTGTAAATACATGTTTACAGTGGGTCTAGCATTCCCTGATTTGAATAGCAAGAGAATACAATTTGTTTCATTGTTATTTACATAACAGAAACAAGCATTTGGACAACTACAAGAATTTCCTTATTAAATTGTAGCAATTTCTAACTCATGAACTTGCAGGGCATCAAAACAGGATTTGAAAATACTAAGAATTATTGCAAACATTTCCTTAACTGAGTCTGCAGTTAATTTTGAGCATGTTTGCCTAGATGAAACGAGTTAGGAATTTCCTAATAGAAGACACGTAAATCTACATCAATCTACAAAAGGGAGATGGTTTTTATTAATTTCATATGGAAATGGTTTCTTATGAAAACTTCTCAGTGTAGAAATTACTATACAGAGGACACAATTACTTAACAGAAACTTTGAAATGCACCAGAATATTTTCCCAATATCATTATCATTTGGCACAAATAGTTGTACCAAAAAGCTAAAGAGCATTGAGCAGTGTTGAAATGTCCTTTGCTTAAATGAGCTGTTTTTCTTATTTGTGCTACATTGGTATTGTATGAACCAGAAGAGTCATCCCAGCCCAGCTTCAAAAAAAAGGCCCTTTGCTTCTTTTCCTGATATTATACAGAAACATTACTCACCTGATACAGAAAGGTGTTAAAGGTGAAAACTGTATTCCAAATCCAGGGACCTGAGTTTGAATCTAGTAAGAAATCATTGCTGCTGGCCAAGAATATGGGATGGAGACTGGAGGTATGTATTTATATATATAACATGACTGGAAAAAAGCTGTATTGAAGGAGAGCAAAGAAAAAAGATGATCCATGCCAGAGTATATCATTGCAGCTCTGATACTGCATACAAGTTACTTCATCACTTAATTCCATTTGTGCTGTATCACCTCATGTTTCCACTGACCTCAGAGGCTGACTGACCCTAATAAATCAAAGGTGTGAATATCCTAACCTTCCATTTGAGCACTTTGTACTTAAAATCACCAATATTACTGTCAAATAATGTGACCTTTGTTCCTCAAGTCGTTTATCACCTCTTCAAAGGCAATTTCTTTGACTGATCATCATAGCTCAAATCTTCATAAAGGTATTTTTAAAGTTAATACCTGAAGGAAGTTTCTTGCTTATGTGCTTAATTTTAACCACCAGATTTTTATTTGTCTAAGTCTAAATGAATAACTTATCCCCCACTACATTCAATGAAAAAGAACATTCGCCCCCATAGTGCCAGGGATGAAATTACATGGATAAGATGTTGGAATCAATTGTCTTCTGAAAGCTAATTTTAATTGACTAAAGTTAGTGAGAAGGATTCATCAATTTGCAAATCTATGTTCTTATATCTGCCATTTAATACAGTAAGATAAAACAAAGCTGGTTTCAGTAATTTGACTGACATTTGATTAATTTAAACTTTTATCGGCTTCTTCCTGAGCCTTTTAAATCAGCGGAAATCTGAGCATTGTAAAAACAATAGTCATTAAAGACCAGGATGCTATTTAGTTCATTTTAAGGAGGCAAATAAAGTAGACCAATTGGATTATGGCCTAAAATTACTTATATCTCTCTGCTGATTATAAGGGGACCCTGGGGGAGGTAAGTTAGTGACTTCCCAAAAAAAGTATAAACCATGATACTGCTCAGCAATTTATTTTTTTTTTAATTCTTGTTCAGATTGTAAATACCCTGAATTCCTCTTGACTCTTACATATATCACTCTTTTTTCATGTTCACTCTAGCTAAGATAATGAAATAAGATGTTGAAGGTGTGGTGTTTAAATATGCCTGGACTGAAACACGGAAAAAGCTGGTGCTTAAAAATATTTTCTCATTTTATTTATTAGTACTGCAATAATTATGAGAACTAAATGACTGCCAATATAAACACTTAAGAGAATCATGATGGGTATTCTCAGGATAAATCCACAGCACAAATTTCTTCTTAGATCTCTGTTTCCTAATCGTTATTATACAATTAAAAATCATTAGTACAGTGAGAATGACTGAGAAAATGACCATTTGTACAGGATATGGAAAAGAAACATTCAGCATTACTCAGACAAATATTTACTTAGCTGTTCAAAATTTCTTGCAGTCATAGAAAATATGATGTCCAGTGACACCCTCTGCAATTGTCACAAATGCATTTGAAGTGTTTGAAAACTAAGCAGAGATCTGTCTTTTGAAGACACTGATCATATTTGGGAGCAGAAGTATTGGATGATGGTACCTGCAACTTCTCCCTTCTGGTACCTAATTCTACCCTGACAGAACTTCTGAGGTTGTTTTTTGTGCTGCTGGAAAACAAACATGCATAGGTAGCAGCTGTGGATTTTAACATTTGCAATGTCTTTCTGTCTGAGTTGTGATGGTTCTGATAGATATTTTGACATGGCAAGCTGACAAAAAACAGGGAAACCAGCATGCTTAGGATGAGCTGGAACACCACTGAAGTAATTTTAAAAAATAAAGACTGTCAAAAACAATAACATGAATACACTGATCTCTATTAAGGGTGTCACAAGATACTCAAAAGATATTGTGTGGCAGATATCCAGAATAAACTACTTATGCCACTGTGTCAGGTCCAGAATAGCTGCCTTCCAAAAGTCCAAAAGGTCTGAAATGTTGACCAGTTGCATTAGCAGGGATAACAGTATGGACTAATTTTTGTGTGGGTATTCTATTTCTTGTGCTGAATTCACTCAGATAATCTTGCTTTAGTCCTCCTGAAGCTGCATGAAAATTAAAATGATTTTACTTTATGGCCAAAAAAACAAAGTACAACCTGGTTGAGCACAAGAATTGAGAAAATCAAGAAAGACATCGCAAATTCACCAGTATTTCATAAGATAATTTTTTATATTTTGTAATTTATTTATTTGATTTGTTTAATTTTATTTTCTTTATTTTATTACCTTCAGAAAAAGCTTACAATGGAGGAAAAAAGGAAGTTAGCTTTTTTAAATGAAAACAGAAGTTCACAAATAATTTTTTTTCTGGAAAGAAGGCTGCAAATTTTACTATAAAAAGCAATGCACCATGTACTAATTTCTTGCATTTTCTTGATAATTATTTAATACATTTCAAAAGCATTTCCTATTATCACTTTTCCAATAAATTCATTAAATGACTTCTTAAGGAATCACTTCACTGTGATTTCACTGAGGGTCATATTGCAAAGTCCACTCATAGCTGATGATAAAAACAGATGGTCAGTGTAAGTGTATGCCTGACAATGACAAAAATGGGCGTCAAAGACAAGGAGGAGAAGATCACAAACTTCCAGGGAAATCTAGAAAACTCTAGCACCTGTGACTCTTAACAGTTTTAATCTGAGAATGATATATTTCTTAAGTGGAAAAATTCTTGTTTTGTCTTCAGAGTGCCATGATTCAACCTGTTCATTTCTTAATCAATTATAACAGATAATACTGAAATAGTTAATTTCACAGAAATCAGTCTTGATATTATATCTGTCTTATCTGCCCCTTCATTCAGAAATCAAACATGTTTGACCCAAATAATTGAAATGCAATTTCAGCCTGGTTATGGCCAAGATGTTATCCATGATGTGATCACAGAAGGAAATTTCCCCCCAAATAGTCTAAAAGTGTTATCAGAATACTCAATTATTTTGGTTTTCTGTGAATAGTTCACAGGGGACAAAGTGTCAGTACTTGTATAAATGATCCTAGTGGAGAAGATGTCTCTTCTCTGCTAGGCATGCACAAGAGAAAATTCTCAGAATGCCAGAAAATGAGATTGGGTCACCAGCACATAAAATAATACTATTTTTCCTCTCTATTGCATCTCTTTGGTTGTTTGACTGGTTTTTAGCAGCTGAGGATAGGGCCCAACAGCAGCAGCATGTGGACATAAAAACAGTAAATCAAAGAAACCAAGGGAATGGATTTTTATAACAGATTATGATATCCTATTTGAATATTTCATAAATCCTTCTAAGAAACCTCCTATGCAATTCTAGTCCAAGATCAATAAAAGGAATATGACATAAAAAAGTATTATGAGAGATGAGGAAAATGCAATTTCTGTCTTAGAAGATGGATGAGAAAACTCATTATTTTGCCTTTAATTTTTAAAAAGTCACAATGGCATGCTAATAAATTGGTGTGATCTTCTAGGGATACTCAGAAAACTTGTCTGCTACAGTTCATAAATCTCCCAAGTGTTTTGGAATTACCAATGCCTTCAGGACACAGAAACACAAACTACTGGTTCAATGTCAGTTCTGAAAAAAACTGTGAATGTTTAAACAAATAATGAGATAAAAAGTAATGCATAATTAAAGGGTTTCTTCAGAAGAAGTCTGAGTTATATTTATTTTAAGGGTGGCTGTGAAATACATTTGCACCTGTGTATGCTCCAAAGGTGTCATTTTCACAAGTCTTACTGCACAAAGAGGGCCTAAGCACATAATACATTATTTAAAAGGTTTTGCATTTCAAAGAGAATAAAACTACATGAAAATAAATCTAATATTTTATTTTAATAATATATCAGGGCTTCTAGTAAATTGGTCCAGAAAAAGATATAAACAAATTATCAATCAACACAGGTCAATGTTTTGTGTTTTGTTTTTGTTTGAAATTGTATTTATGAGCAGTATTACAAAAGGCTGTGTTGCACCAGTGTAATTGGCCCTACTTAAAAGGTGACAAAGGCAAGGTTTCTCCTCTGCTTTGTGGTTTCTCTGGTAAAGACAGCGATTTGAAATTGGTACATATCAGTACTGCAGCAGCAATATTTAACTCCCCCTTGCAATCCAAACATATTTTTAAGTAAATCAATAACATAAGGGGTATGGAATATTTGCCACAATAGATGTCAGGCTCAGAATAGTATCTCTCTGTAATGAAATACATCAGACAACATAAACTGGCTTCCCAGCAAGGGCCTTTCTGAGATGGGGAAAAATCTCTGCAAAGTACCCTCAAAATATGACATACAATTAGTTTAATGTACTTCAATGTGAATCTTAAATTAGAAAACTATTCCCTTTAGTATTTTATATCTAATTAGAAATCAGCTTTTATGTGCAGTCCATAGACACATAGCGGTGGCATGTATACAGCAGCACATAGTGCACATACCCAGCACAAATCTAGAGAATAAAAAATTCATTCTAAAATGAATGAATTTCATTCAGAATGGGTAAGGTTGAAGGGGACCACAGTGGACACCTGGCCCAACCACTTTGCTCAGGCAGGGACATCTTACAGCACATGGCACAGGATTGCATCCAGAGGGCTGTGGAATATCCTCAGTGAGGGAGACTCCACACCCTCTCTGTGCCAATGTGTGGTTGCCTGTGCAGTAAGGAAGTTTTTCCTCATGCAGGTGAAAATTCCTGTGCATCATTTTCTATCTGTTGTCTTATGTCCTATTGCTTGGCAAAACTGAGAATATCCTGGCTTCATCCTCTTGACACACTCCCTTCAGATACTTTGCTAAATTCCCCTTATCCAGATATCTGCATTTTGGGGGTGCAGTTCAGAATAGCTCTGGTTTGTTTCCATGAGCTATGTGCTCATTAGAATCTGGGGATAGTTAGAAGACCCTCTGGATAGTGTCATCTGGTTTAGTTTCTATCTGAAAGGGATCTGGTCCCTGGGCTGTAAGAATTTCTCTGATGCAAACACAGGTGAGCAGTGTAAGTAGCAGTTATTGAAGCATTGGAATTGACTACTGTGAACCGGTCCCATAAGGGTCTGAACATCCATTTCTTCTGCACTTCAGTGTATCACCAAATGGCATTACCTCCTAATGTAATTAAAATGTTGAAAAAGAACATAGATTTTATCATTAAACTTTGTGTTTTAATTAAAAGTTGTTTCAGGGGGCCTCAGCTGATACTTGCTAATGCTATAAGTGTTCCATAGTTCCATAGTTTTAATTACATGAAAAAGATTTCTCCTTCTCAGGAAGACATCCAGCTATGCAAGCTAGCCATTATCTATTTGGATACCAGTAGTTAAGATTCAGTGTTACTTTTATGCATTAAAGTTCTTCTGACTGCCTCAGAAGTGATTTTGCTTTCTAAATATTTTTCATACCGGTGTCCAATTGCTAACTCAACTTTCTTTATAATTTTTCCTTGAGAATCAGCAGTCCAGTTGAGTCAATCATTTATGAAATGTGGTTCTGCGCTATTTCTGGTATTAGATCATGACCTATGGCCAAAATGTAAGAAGAAATGATGGTGTCCTCAGGCAATGGTAGAAGGAACTGTCTTTTGCATTACTACAATACTTTTTTTATTTCTGTCAAGGTTTTACATTTGGGACCAGTTTCACCAGATAATACCATATTGCACAACAGAACGACACAATGCACAAGGAAGGGATAATTCCTCTAACAACTGCAAATTATTTACAGCAGATTCCAGAGGGATCCAAATGTTTCTGGAAACCCTGTTGCTGGAATCAGAAGCTGCTTTCCAGGAAGGAGAGGTTGATGTGCCTCATGTCACTCAGATTATTGCCAACGTCTTCAACATGACTTTCACAGGAAGTGTCTAAATAGGAAGTGTATGGTGCCCATTTGAAATGAAGACTGAAATCCAAGAACTACAATAGGAAAGCATCTGAACTCCCTTGTTAGTATCCCAGGTGCTAATTAGTCCAAGTTATAAATTTATTGCAGTATCAGTATATCCATGCTTTTCTGTTAAAGTTTTTAATTTTTTTAAGATGGAGACTGATAATCTCATCTCCATTTTAAATGTTTATAAAACAAAATAATTTCTTGTACTCAGACTATATCTGAAAAGTATCAGTGAGAAGTGATGATAGTGTCAAGGAATTCAGAGATCAATAAAACTTTGTAGAAACAAAACTTTAATTTTAGTGTCTCAAACCCTTCCAGAAGTTTGAGTTTAAACTATTTAGACATCAAAGGCAGCTGTATTCTTCTAAATAAATTCTTGGATCTTGACCACATTGTTTTTTTGAGTCTATGGCCCTGATCCAATGGGCAAGAAAATAAATAAGACTTTTGACTTTTACATACTTTGTTTTGTATCAAAATTAACCAAAAAATCCCATATATAGTAACTCCTTTCTTACTCATACACACAAATAAACAAGGAAAAAAAACCCTGTTTAACTAACCTGAAGCCCCTAACATAATTGCTTCTGCACTTAAATGCAAAGAAACACATTCAGACTCTGACATTCCAAAATATTTTTTCTTTTGGCTTTATAAATATGAAATGATGTTTCTGCTTTCTGAAGTGTTCACAGAAAGCATAAACCATGTACTTTTTTCCTGTATGGCATCCCTTGCACAACACATGAGTAGAAAACACATCTTAAGAAACAAAGTTTGTCTGTTTCTTCTCATTTGAATAAAGTCTGAAATATGTGTAGTCTGAAAACAGGAAAGTGCTGAAGGTGAAAGGTAAGTCTGCTTGCTGGAGTTCCTTTTACAGCCACTTGTATTGAGAACATGTGTAGGATTGGAACTTGGGGTACGCAACCAAAATCCTCAGGGATTTGAACATATTGTCAAAGGATGCTAGAGGAAATTTGAATTTATTAAATCCTGTACATTCACATGCTAAGAAGTCTGGCATTCAAGTAGGCTAGATAATTCTGCCAGTAAAAAAAAAATAAAAAAAAAAAATTAAAAAAAAGTACTTGGTGAATACAAATCTAGTAAGAATATAAATTTTTAAGTCTTTTTGTCCAAGTGGTAAGTGGGCAACTCAGGCAGATGCCAGTAAGGACATATAACAGGTGGTGTGGGGTTAAGAACAGATAAAATGAGGTTCAGCATGAATACTGGGGAAAGTTCAACTCAGATATTACAAAAAATCAATGAATAGCTCTTGTTAGAATATGCAAGTTTGGGCTGAACGATTTTTCACAGAATTTAAGTCAGATATTTCAAATAATTTAAGTCATCTGAAAGTTAGATACATAGTTGAATATGCAAGGTTCCTCTTCAACCAGAAGTAATCAAACCCAATGAGATTTCCCCACCAGTCCCAGATGTTCCTGCCTGAGGAAGGATGAGCCACCCACCCTTTGGCAGCATCTCCATCTCAGTTGGTCAACTGAGATGGAGCACAGAGGGAGCTAAGCAAACAGAGGGGGTCAGACCTCTCCACAAAACACAGCTAAACTTTGCACCCCAGCCACAGCCCCAAGACAAAGTCAGCCACTTCTGGAAAGTGTCACACAAGCCCCAAACACCACTCTGAATGCTGGTTAGGGAAAGGCACATTTGGAGTAGAAACCTATCTGAACTCCCCATCCACCTGATACTCTGGAAAGTTTGGGTTCAGATATCCCTCTTCTTCCCAGAGTCAAAATCTTCCATGGAGACACATTTCTGTCATGAAAAATGCTATGCTGCCTAAATGTGGCTGAAGCAGATGTTCCTGCTGCTTTTCTTGGGGAAGTAGTCCACTCCTTGAGAAAGAAGCTAGAATGATCCTTCATTCACCTAAGCCTGCTCAGATCCTCATCTTCCTAGCAATCAGAGTTCACAACGGGCTAAAGAGAGGCAACCTTCACACATGCAAGAGGTTTTTGCTGAATTGAAAGAAAAAAACTAGACTTAACTGTAAGGAAGATACTTTGGGGTTTGTTTAATATTTTTTTATATCTTTCCTTCATACTTTTATCTATGAGTTGTCTGGGGTAAAGCTCACTTTAAATACAACAGTCTGATACTCAGTGTCTCACTGTCTTCCAGATGGGTGACCCAAATGGGTTCCTGAAATGGCAAGGAGGGAATTATCCCTTTCATGTTCTAGGTCCTATTGTACTTTACTTTGCTTACTTCCATTCAGTTAATTACTTTTCTTTTTCTACTTAAACATAATTTTCCTCCCAAAGGTAACAGTGGTGTACAGAGCTCATTTTTGGCCCTTTGCATTCACTCAGTGACTTACACCTGGGATCAATTGTGCTGCTCTGCAGAGCTTCAGTGAATTTAATTTGCATTTCTGTTTCTTTTTTTTTTTTTTTCCCCCCCACAGTGCTGTATTCCAATTCCATTTCATGGAAAAGTTCTGACCATAATCTTTACTGTTATTATCTCTAATTTTTAAGCTACATTAATAAATGTTAAGGTTAAGAAACACCACTACAATCTGATTTTCTACTTAACACAGTCCAAAGAATTGCAAATGTCTGGGAAATGTCTATCACCATAGAGCTTAAAAATTTAGACAGATGGGTAGATTTATATCACTTTTTTAAAAACTTGACAATATGTCATGCATAGGTTCTAGAAATGGATTTCTGAATGGAGACTTAACCCTTTGCTTCTGTGTTCGAGTGTTGAGGTCTAGATAATAGTTCCATGCCAAGTGAGGAGAATTCTTTATTCTTGTGAACCAAGACAGTTATAAACATTGAACTTCACCTTCCACAGACTTTGAAACCAGACACAGTTTTAAAGGCTTTTTCTCCTCTTAAGTTAAATAAAGCAGAGCTCTTGGTACTCTCATTATTGGTTTCATAGTGTCTTTGATCATGTAATATAAGAAAGACAAGGGAGTAGATAATATCTTGCATATCATAATATTTTATGTCTAAAGTTATACATAGAGAAACAGCTTAAAAAAAATGACAGCATCCTTAGCCACCTGAGCTCCTTCAAAAGCCACAGATTTCAAAACCTTGCAGCAGTATCGAAACCTTATGCAAAAGGTATTTTTAGTAAAGTATACTAAACATTTCTATTGACTGTTCTCTAACAGCTCACATGTTGTATTCCTTATTGTCTTTGTGAGAGAATTCAGTATGATGAACAAACACATCAGCAACATAACTGCATGTCTGATTTTTTATGTCTGATCAATCAATCTGTCAATTCATGTCTGATTTACCTTGACTGATTTCAAATCCACTGGTTTTATACTAATGTATCTTTAGATTTACTCTAGTAATACCAAATGTAACTGCAGTCAAAATGAGATTAATGTACATCTGTATTTATGTCTCATCTCTGTATCAAGCAGTCTACTCGTGCATGTGAAGCAGGTGGATATAAATAGATGAGCTTTCAAAAACAACTGTTTCATTAACGAGGGATGGATTGTACAGACTTAACAGTAGGAATGAAATATTTATTAAATATATATAGAAGCCACTCATGGTGAAGAAGTTTGCCTGGAAGCAGCCTTACTGAAATGAATCCTTGATGCTCTGGAGTTTTATTATATCCCTTCTTATTTTTTGTTATATTTCATCCTTCCATAGGGTACACACTATCACAATCAAAATCTCATCTGAACTTAGATTTAACTTAATTTCATATTTTTGTGGAGTTTCAGCATTAGTATAATTCTGGCAGCTCCTGAAGGAGATTATTTTAAGAGTATACTAACACCCACCATTCTGATGTTGAGGAAAGATAAAAAATATTTCACATTGCTAACTTTTCTACATTGTCAGACTTCTAGTGATCACAAATATTGAAGGAATCATATAGGAAAGTAGGACAAATGACTTCAGGTAACTGCAAGAGAAGGTGTCTAGGGACAAAAATGAGAAAACCAAAGCACAAAATATTATAGAACTAGAAAAATCAGTGATTAACAACTTTGAAACAGAGCCCCAGATAGTCAGTCTTTGTCTTTTGTGTTGCAATTTCATTTGTTCAGTATTTGTGCAGCTGAAGAAGCAGCACTGCACACAGTTCTATGGTAGATGTCAGAGGCATGACAATGACAACTGTAGTAGGAAATTATCAGTTGTGGTTAGAGCAGGGGCAGGGTTCTGGTTTTAGCTGTGTGCAGACAAGAAGACAGGTAAAAGCTTTGAAGTGGTGTGTGTTTTATCATCTGTATTCATGTTCATACTGAACTTCTTAGTACGGAGCTCTTAGCAATGGCCTAAGCCAAGTCCTGAGCCTTAGAGAATAAATTGGAATTTTGTTGGTTTTTTGAGTTTATTTTTTTTTCATTCTG
Organism: Parus major; assembly: GCF_001522545.3. Taxonomy (NCBI): domain Eukaryota; kingdom Metazoa; phylum Chordata; class Aves; order Passeriformes; family Paridae; genus Parus; species Parus major. Next base: position 11,871,292 of record NC_031769.1, on the reverse strand, counting down.
CAGTAACAATTTCCCTAAGAGGACTGAATCTTCTTTTTTGTATGCCAAAGTCAGAGGAATTTGTTGATGGGTTAGACCAATTCCCACAGAACTCAGTGGAATAACCTGTTGATTTCTATCAAAGCGTCAGAAAAATGTGAAAGTAAAAATCAGAGAGGATTAGTCACAAGGATATTTTCCATCTATTTTTGTTAACTATAATTTTACTCCCTTTTACAGTTCCAGACTAATGCTAAAAAAAGGCATTGGTGAATTAATTCCTACACATTTAGTTGAGACAAACAGCCCTTGAAATTATACTTTTACAGTCCTTGAGAACTATATCTATTTGAGGGTATTGGTGTACTTCTGAAAGAATGATTAGGGAAAAAAATAGAAGAAAAAATATATATGTTAACATATCTCTAAGAAACAACAACAACAACAAATTCTTAGGATGTGTCTGCACCCAGATAGCAGAAGGACCAAAAATAGGAGGGAGAATGTTTTAACAAATGTAAAAGGCATCAGTACTAGATAAGTACTTGCAGTGATTCAGTCAATTTTTTGTAGACCAAAAAATAATGAAGCAATCAAACAAGTAATATTTTACAAGGGTTAAAACTAAATCTCTAACTGAACAAAGGCTGAATGATGTTTCAGAGTTGAACAAAACAAAAAAGTTTACAGTAAGCTAAGACAGGGCTATTTCTTCAGCACAGAAACCCTTAATTAAATTTGAAATTGCCTTTTCCTTGGCTTATATTAACTATTCATGCTAATTATTTACTATGGATTTGTAACACATAAGGTCAATATGACAGGCACGTATGTAATTTTACAAATCAATGTAGAGGTTATTGTCTGAGTACATTGGAAGTCTGCAAATGAAAATACATTTATTTGAAAATAAACTTCCCTGTAGACAAAACTAATATTAGAAATTCATATTCATTCTTTAGTTAATTTGAAGAAGTGCAGCTCTCCCAGTGGCATTAAATGGAATTTTTTATATGTTAAAAAAGGTAAGATTTCATTGTTTTGAGCTACTGAGTCAGACATCATGTTGATTATGAAAGTAACAGTTTAACTGTGATTTCAGAAATCCGATATCAAAGTTTTCAGGTTTTTTTCTAAATAGATGTCTTAAACACCTTACTTCTGCTATTATTCTATACTCTTGGCAAACATAATTTATCTCTTATAGACATTGAAATCGTTTCAGTGCAGAGTTTTGATCTCAGACAGTAAACAACTGTGACACTAATGCTTGGAGGAGAAGCTATTAGAAATCTAATGACACAACCATGGGCAAGGAGGCCCTTTGGAAAAGAAATGTTCTCCCTTTAAGTTCTGGTATTCATTATACAGTATGCTTGTAGAGTGTAATTTTTTATTTATTTTTTTTAAGCTTACTTCCAATCCTTTGGCAGCTTCAGCCAAATCCTGATCTCCCTGGAATAATTAGGAATTTTCCCACTAAAATTATTGGACAGACTCCCATTTCCCTTTGATTGGATTTTCAAACATTTCTTCAGAAAGCTGTATTTTATGTTAGCTGTACCAAAATATTCATACTCCTATGACTTAGAACCTGTGAAATCCTAGAAGACCATTTATTACAAGATACTAGAAAGATAGTAGAAATTAATTTCTTAGGTTGCTTCAGTCCTTTACTATTCTTCTTCTCAAAATAAACTACACCAAACAGAACTGACCTAATAATGAAAATAAAAGAACTATCATTTTAAAACTCAGAACACCAGCCTTTGAGTAAACTCATTTCTTAATTTATCTGAAAGGCCTGTTTTGGGTTGGTTTGCTAGCTGAAGTACTGCATGCTCACCAAGATTTCTGAAACTGGAGTTTTCCTTCAAAAATATCTTGAAACAAGATGCATATTCTCTAAAAAAAATCTTCTAATATTTATCAGTAGAGAAGTACACATTTACTCTGACATATTTCCTACCAAATAAAGGACCACCTTCTGAGCACATTGACAATGGCTAGCATAAAAGAACTGAAGAAAGGTTCCCCCCACCTCACTGACTTAACCAACACATTTGCAAGGCTATTTTTGTAAATAATGTGCCAGCTGACTTTAATGTGTATTTCCTGTTGTTGCTTCACTGCTTAAAGTTTTATTTATTCCCTTTAAATTGAGAAAAAGGTCTTTATTTAAGATTTCTACACACAGTGCTGAATTAAGGGCTGGGTTGATTTGCATCACTTTCATTAAATGCTGAGAGGCATCACTTCTCAAAGATAATCCCCTGATGCTTCAACCCTTCAATATAAATGAGTTTCCTCTGGGAATTCACATATCCTGAAGAGTTTTGTTCACAGATTGTAAACACAAGTAGGAGTTAATCTTAGGACATAAATATTATTTGCCAGATTTTCCTTTTCTCCAAACCAGTATTGAGAACAAGAACTGGAAATGCTCATCAGCTTCTCAGAGGGCTTCAGAAACTTCTTCAGTTTAGAGCAGTAAGACAAGGCCTCATGTCATTCATCCTTTATTAAGACAAAATATATTCAGCTATGAATTGTGATGGAAATACACACTTTCTTTCTCTGGAGTTTGCTTGTCCATAGAATGGCCACTCAAAATCCCCAAGGACTCTGAATGTTTGCTGCAAAATAAAACAATAACCTTAAGATCTGTACTAAGATATTATCAGAGGCTACAGAACTGATGGGTTTTATATATTGAACTGTTTTTTGAAATTAGTTCTCAATATCTGTCATTGGGACACAGAGGTATCAAGAGCCACTCTAGGCATTCATGCAATTCATACTGACAAGAACTCACCTTACTTCATGAAAGGTTCTGCTTTCACAAGGATCTTAATTGCAGTTAAAGCTCTTTCTACTTTCAGAATTTTAAGCAATGAAGGATCACACCAAGGATCACAGACTGGGACCTACCTAGATCTAGCAGTTTCACAGAGAAGGATGGACGACAAACAGGGCAGACCTGGACTGAAAAAAGAGTCAGGGACATCCTTGGGGAGCTGCACTTCTGCCTCTTCCATGTGAAATGTGGACAGGTAATCACTGTTTCTAGGAGCAACACCTGCTCTGTTGTGCCACCACCACCCCTTGCTGATGGCCACGTGTCCTCATGTGGCTATTCTGGAGATCAGACACTGTTCCAGGGCACACAGTCACCCTTCCCTGCTCCAGCAGTGCTTGTCCTGCTGCTGCATCTTTGGTCTGTGCTCAGCTTAAAATCTTTCTAATAAACAGAAACCTGATGTAGCATATAATCTTTTTCTTTCACTGTTAATGTCTATACCATGTATTTTTATCAGTCACAATAATGATGTCCTTTTGCAGGCATCTGTAAAAGAATAACAAGCAGTTTACAGATCCATTCTGTCTTAAAAAATTCATTATCAACAAAAACACAAACTGAAATATATTATTTATACTGGTAAAAAACAGATAGAAGGAGTCTGTATAATGAATAATAATCATTCTCCATTGTTTTTTGACCTATACTAAAACAAAAGTTCCAGTTTTCATGAGTCATCCTAATTAGAGCAGTAATTGAAATTAGATTTGTTTTTCCATCATAAATAGGTCATCCATTAGAATAAATCATTTTATTTTCTTGCAGAGCTGTACAGGAGCCATGCAGCACACCGGGTTCTTGAAGCACTGTGTTCTGGACAATCAATAAGGCAAATTTATGAACAAGATTTGTTCAGTGAAGTAATTTAATTGTATGTAATGTGATCAGAAAGGATTTTAAAAAACAAAGTCAGGAATTGGGAAATGAGCAAAGCAGATGCATAGTAACACAAAAGCAAAACCAGTAACATGAAGCTGCCCAAATGTTGATTCAAGCTTTCACAGACTGGTCTATCTTCCTGGCTCAGGAAGCTTTTTGTGTTAAACTCTGGCAGAAGTTACCCAGTGCAGTCAGACTGATACTGACAAAGCAATTTTGCACAATTGTGAGAATATTGGCAGTGGTCCACCCACTGGGATCCTGCTTTTTATATTTGCAGATTTTGAGTAGGCAGAGAGTTGCTCTAGTTCAAGGGTCTGGTCCTTACTGGCAGTGTAAAAAGCCTTCTGGAACTAACTAAGTTATCACACATCCCTTTTTTTTTGAAACCATGAATAAATTAAAGAGCTTGTACATACATTTTAAATTCCAAGGTGGTGTTTGCTGGTCTCCAGAAATGTCTTTATTGTAAATTACAGAACAACTATAAAATACACACCCACAGTTACATACACAGGCTCACAGGACATGGCTAACCATAAGAATGAGATGATACTTGGAGCTCAAGTCTCTCATATCCCATTTTGCCATGCAAAATACTTCAAATAAACAGATTTCTAATTTATGTCTGCAGATTTTGCAGTGAAAGTCGGCAAATGAAAATCAGCCCTTTGTCAAACTAATTGTACAAGACTAAATAAATGGATTTTACACATACATAAGAGAAATAATCATGTCTGTAGAGGCTCAGTGTGGTGATGTCTTGCACTTCCACAGAACTTCACGTGTGATTAACTTCCTACCCTTACTTGTCCTTTGAGGAACAGGACCCAAACCTATATATGGAGCCTAACTGTAGCTTATCTTTTAAATAAAAAGAGAAATAATCATGTCTGTCTATCAGTAAGGCAAGACATGCAGTATAAACAGGACTTAATGTATACTGAATGGGAATCCAGCCTTCCTGGTGTGAATATCACACTATGGTTAAACAAATCACACTCTTCCAATGTACCTAAAATATCCTGCAGAGAGAGGCAGTATATTACCCTGGGAACATTACTGCACTTATTCCACAGTCCAAAGCTGGAAGCTCCATCCAGGCAGCTTGAACACTGGCAGAATAAGACTACATTTATTCCTTATGCCTGTGACTGAAATGGCAAAAGTCATGGAAAATCAAATATGTCTCTTCTGAACATAGAGAGAATGCTGGGCTCGGTGTTTATCATAATCCCTACAGGTCTCAAGATCACAGGACAGTTGAGGTAGGCAGGGTCCTCTGGAGGTCATCTCTTCCAAAGCCCCTGCACAAGCAAGGGCACCAATTGCCTGGGGCCACTACAGACATTTTTTGAACAACTCCAAGGATGGAGATTTTATGATCTCTCTGGCACCCAGTGCCAGTGCTCAGTCATCCTCACAGTGAAAAAGTGTTTATTGATGTTCAGAGAAAACTTCCTGTTGTTCAGTTCGTGCCCATTGCTTCTCCATCTGCTTTGCACTCTCTCCCTTCAGGTGTTTACATACATTAAAAAGTCACCCCTGAGCCTTCTCTTCTCCAGGCTAAGCAGTGCCAGGTCTCCCAAACTTTTCTTATAAAAGACACACTTCAGTACCTTAATCCCCTCCATGACCCCTTCTTGACTCTCTTCAGTATGCCCATGTTTCTTTTTTCCTGAGGAACCCAGAACTGGATGCAATATTCCAGAAGAGGCCTTACTACTGCTGTGGGGAAGGATCACCCCCCTTACCCTGCTGGCAATGTCTTGTCTAATGCAGACCAAGATACCCTTGGCCTTTTTTTGCCATGAGATCATAAGTGAGTATAACTGTAGCTGCTGACTTCCTGCAACCAAATGAGTTCAGGCTGCCTAAGCCAGAGCATGACAAAAACGTGGGTTGAGTTTATTGCAGAGGCTCAGTGTGGTGATGTCTTACACTTCCACAGAACTTCACGTGTGATTAACTTCCTACCCTTGTCCTTTGAGGAACAGGACCCAAACCTATATATGGAGCCTAACTGTGGCTTTTCTTTTAAACAAAAAAAAAATTATAGATTGCAAATGGAAGTCCTATGTCTATGGTGGCCTCCAGAGTATTCTAATGTACAGTTTACAGCTGTTGTTGTGAAATAGTTTCAAGATTCCTTAGTTAAAAAGGCATAAACTCTTTTGCACTGAAGCTTAGACCTTACTGCCCAGATCTTTGTTTCCACCTGGGGAAAGATTTTGAAAAATCCCTTTTCAGCTAACTTCAGGTAGTATTTTGTGCTAGGCTAGTCTCTAACTTTGTCTCTGGCTCCATCTCTTGCTCCTGACTGAACCTCTAGGATAACTCAAGCCATGATTCATCTCTTGCCTTATTGGAAGTTGTTGATAAGCCTTGTTATCAGCTCCTGTGGGACTGTGTCCCACTGGGGAAAGCGCTGACTGCCTTGGCTCACCCTGTTTCCCAATCCCTGAGGGAATTTCCAGCCCCTCTCTGCCCCAGAGTGCCAATTTCCTTAGTTAGAAGGAGAAACTGGTCATAACAGGTGAGCTCATACACATAGCAAAAAACACAGTTCATAAAAAGAGTGTCTCATCAATTAAAGATCTTTAAACAAGATTATGGACTAAATGAGTTGTTATCTCATAGAAGAGATATTTTCTTTTATTTCTAGTGGTAATAAAGTTAAATATCTTCATGGGTATATGTAGAACAGACAAGATTCCACAGAAACTGTTAAAAGGTTTAAGGAAAAAATTATATTCTTTTTCCCTAGGAATGCTCAGTCTTTCAATCTTTTAGTTTCCAAGTTATGTAAGTGAAGAAGATGCATAAATGTTGGAAAAAATATGCCGAAAAATATTCAGATCAATTAATAGCAAGATAAGATGCAAGTATTCCTATTTTGCATCATTTTTCTAACAAATTCTGAAACAGTTTCTTATGAATAATTTTCTTGAACAATTTTAAAAATATTTCCTGACAAGCTGGGATTTACTTAAAAGTGCCTCATACTTAATGAAATTATTTTTTAATGTAAAAATGATGAACAAAAATTATTTATAGGCAATAAAAATGTCTAGAAAGATGGTTCAGCATGCTATTTCAATCACTGAGAAAACTACAGAAATATGACATAAGAGATGCTGTTGAATTCAGTTCTCATCAAAAAATGATTGGAGCATTTTTAAAGGTCTTCATAGTGATTAATTTAAGTGGGCATAGTTTTTAGCTAGGCCCACACGAAGGATGAAAAACCAAACTCACATCTTGGGTCATGAATCAAAATAAACAAAATACCAGATAACAGCTGAAAAATGGACAAATGGCAATTTTTTTTTTTCCTAATCTGACTTGGCTTTCTAAATTCACAATGAATTACAAAATTCTGTGAACATCATGTCTTTTTCTCATTACTGTTGCCTAATCACTGAATCACCATGTTTTATAAAGTTAAGAGATATAAAGGTGTTAAATAAAATAATTATAAGATTATAAGAGGAAGAATGAGTTTTTCCATAAAAAAGTTTATAATAGGGAATTCCTAATTAAATTCTCTATGTCTCTATGTCTGAGGCTTTACTCACCTGTTAGAGAAGAGTGATGATAAATATTCCAGAGTGAATGCAGACATGGCTTCCATATCTTAAGTTTTAAATACTTGTTGGCAACATTGTCTTGCTGACTGTGTGGGAAATGGTCCAATTCTTCCCACTATCTGTGTCCATGATGTAATCTTTGAAGAATTTGTTGATTGCTCAGTAATGGAAAAAAGACAATTTCACTGACATTCAGCTTGATAAGACAGGTCTTTCTGAAGAATCATTTTACCAATCCAGAGATATGTACCAGGACAAAAGACCGAAGGAATTTAAATTAAGGTGGTATTTTGTTTTCCAACAACAATTTTTTTAACTTCTCTTATGGATTTAAATGGAACAGAGGATATAGAAGTTTAGCCAAAAAGCAAGAAAGCAACAACAAAATGACAAACCAAAAGTGTGTGAAAAAGAGTTTGGGACAGATCAAAAACTTTTGCTTAATTTAATAAATCACAAGTCTTTATGTGTAGAATTTAAATGACTGTTTAACAAAGAATTATTGTTCAAGGCAAATATTAACTTTATCTTAGTTCTCAGCCATCATTCCTGCTGCATTTTAGATTTTTGTTGAAGTCTAATTTTCACAATAAACACCTATTTTCATATTCTGAACTGATTTAAATTTTTTAAAAAAAACACAAACTAAAAAAATGCATGCTCTAATAAATTGAAAGTAACCTCTGACCAATGTGGTACATTTTCCAAATGTTTCTTTTAAAGGAATTATTAATATATAAGTAATTATTCTGCTTGAGAAGAATGACAGTTATTAACTACTAATCTTTTGATTTATTTGGATTTTTTTAAATGAATTTCAGAATTATGTCTAGGAACTTAATTTCTAATATATTACTTGCTAATATTTCAATGAACTGGTCAGTAGTACAAAATATGTTCTACAATTAGAGCAAAATAAAACTTCTTTCTTTTTCTTAGAACAAGGCAATAGAATGCATTTTAAAAAAAACTCAGAGCCAAGCTACGTAAAATCAAATAAATATTTAAGCTGTCCTTCTGACTCAGATTTTCTTTTCGTTTTAAAAGCACTGCAGGCAACTTTCCAAACATACAGAATTATTTACATTGAGTAATGAAATTAAGCTGATAATTACAATGTAGAACAAAATCATGTGACTTTTAATTCTACATACAACTCAAAAAAGATAATTACAAAGCCTCTTGTAAATAGTTAGAGGGACCTAAATATTGTACAAAGTATCAACAATACATGATTTCATTAAATAGGTGATTTAAAGTGAAAAGTTTTTATTTTTATTCACCAATATGCATGTAGAATGCTAAAGCTTCCTGCTTGGTGAAATAATTTTGGAGTGTTGAAGAGCTGTGTTATATACCAGAGATTTAAATTAGCTCATTTTAGTTAGAATTACAGAAAGAAAAGGTACTGGCTCATTTGAGATTTCATTACAAATTCAGACATTAGCTGGGCTTGCCAATGTTTTCTATAATTTTCACTGGGCATGGGAGGAGAATCAAATTCAGTTCATCTATACAGAGCTGTTCCCACCAAAACAAGGTTGGAAAAGACTGAGCCAACTGTGCTGTCTGCCCTTGCCTTGACACAAGCCAATCCTCAGCCATTTGCTTGTGAAACAAACGGTGATTTAATCAGGGAGCAACTTTATGTAATATGCACTTTTTATGTGTGTGCAATAATGGCCCTGCTGTACAGTGAAATAATGAATTTGCTTGCCAGTTATGAATGCAGACCCAAAAAGAACCTTCTGGATCAACAAATCTGGTACTGTGCTGGAAAAGGTAGTACTCGATTCAAATCTCATTTTTCAAGACAGTGTTGGTCTACCTCTGCACTGACTTCAGGAGTTAGTCATTGTAAATGATTTTTAACCTCCTTGTCACATTGTTATTATAATAAATTATTCAATGTTAGCTGTTTGATTTATTCAAAAACATATATTGTGTATCCTCAGTAAAGAAAAAAATTAGCCAATTGAGAATCAAACTCTGGACAACATTGTTTTTCCTTTTAAGAAATCATTTGTAATAAATTCTTCAGTTAATGGTCAATACATGAAGGGAATCCATGTCTCATAACAGCTTTGAAAGACAGGCTGCTTTTATTTTGTTCTTGGCATGTAGATTTACATATGCAATTTCTGAAATTATTATGCTAATGCTGTAGGATAGAGTTTGGCATTCTTTCAGAACTGCAAAATGTAGAGGTTTCAGGGTCAAAATCATAGAATGTAGTTAAACATTTTTATTATTTTATTTTGAAAGAAATGTGCCAAGTACTTTTGTCATATAGGACTTGAGTACATTAAATTTTAATTTCCACACTGCATTAAATATTCATAGATCTCATATGTGACAACCATGGCTTCATGTCAGTCTTGAAAAGGGAAGTCTATTTTCCTTGTTTTTGACATCTCTAGTCAAGACTTACCTACATCTTTTTTGAATTATCTCCAAAGATGCTAATTATTATACCATAAACATTCACTTTTATTTTACCTTGCCAAAGTAGGGAGAGATATTCATCAGTCTCATAAAATATTAACAGCTGGTCTTTGTTTTACAATAATGGATTTATTGAGAGGTTTTAAGGTTCCACAAGAGAAGAAAATATTTCTGAGGGGGAGGAAAGGAACAGGAAATGGGAAATACAGCTGTAATCCCAGCTAGAGGACATGGGAAGTTTATGAATATTCCAGACTGGATTTGTATTTGTAAAAATCCCATATTGTATGATAGCACAACCCTTTGGTCTTGCTTCAAAGTAGTCCCTGAGGAAATAAGAAATTGACCATTCCAGGTTAACCTTAAGATCATTGCTACTGCTATTTCTTCTGTCATTTATGGGTTTGTCATTTAAAATAACAGTTTTGAGGGCAGCAATGTAAATTCCAATAAATTTTTTGTTTAAAGGTGGTTGCATGTAAAGATGACAAAGTATTAATATTCTACAACAAAAATACTTACAATGGGCTACTGAATCAACATGCAGAGAATTTGTTAAAATCAAAGATAATTAGTGACTCAAAACATTACTGCAGGTATAGGCATGTACATAACATACCACAGGTTTAAATGGATTTCTTAGCCTTTCTGAGTAATTCTTTGATAAGAGTAAGCTGTAAAAATGCCATAGTCTTCAGGAAAGAGCAGAGAGAAAATTACTGTCATCTTGGTTGTGAATGTTGGCTCTTTTTTGGGTTTTGTGTTCTATGGGTTTTTTTGTTGGTTTGGTTTGGGTTTTGTTTTGTTTTTTTTAATTTTTTCTGGGTATTTTGTTTTGTTTTTAGTTTGTATTTTTTATTTACTCTGTTTTGTTTTATTTTTTGTGAGTTTTTAATTTGTTTTTCTAGGTTTTTGGATTTTTTGAAGTTGAAATATAAGAAGACATTTCATGTCTATGAGCTAATATTTCCCCCTCAGGTTTTCTGACAGTATTTATAATTCTTGTAGGAAATCACTTGTTGTACAGCTTTTCCTTTACCTTGCAGAATTTATTTCTTTCTTAGACAGATATTAGCATAACAATTATTGTTGCCTCCAATGGTAAACAAGGATTTAAAGAGAATTATTTCAAATGATGGATGTTTTTTCTCAGAATTACCAAAATCCCTTCCTACATTAAGCCATATCCTTACAGTTTCAGAAGCCATCTGACGAAATCTGCAATGAGGAACACATTTTTGTTGTAGAAAGCAGCCAGCTGTTTCAAAGGATTTACCTGCTAAATTACAGTCATTATTTCATGGGTAAGGTTCATTTAATTAATGCATCTAAACTGAACATTCTTGGTTTCCACCAGTTGGTTTACCCCTTCACAGATACTGGGGGAGTTTCCTGTGAGTGAGGCAAGGACCTCAAGCTGTTGATTTACTATCAGCCTGTGCCACATCCAAGAGAAGAACTTCCCTGACACGTTGTGTGAATTATCTTGGAGATGCCTATCTCGGAGCATGGCAAAGCTGGAGGCCATGTCCCACGTGGTGCATCAAATTTTTAGGTGCCTGAAATAGGGTAGGTGTCAGCTGGTGTCAGATGAGTGTCAGAAGACAACCCCAAACCACATCATTATCTTTCCTTTTAAAGTGGCTATTTAAATGCCAGATATTACCATTCTGTCTGGTGAAATAGGAAATCAGAAATGTTAGATGAGATAGGCTACTGACATCAGGTTGTGTTTTTTATTTTCATCATGCTGAGAGAGGACTTTATGCAATGTGATTATCTGCATAATGTTGGTTATTCCACACTCTTTCTGGAACAACGTCACTTCTGAATATGAGTTTATTTTGGTTTTTGATGGAACTTTAGAGTAGTCTGTAATAAGGTTGGAAGTACATACCTCTCAAAATGCATGTGTTTTACAAGAAAGTTTAAATGAAAAGTTCTTTAGAGCTACACAACTCCTACTGAATAATCTAAATCTCCAGCTGTGAGAGGGAGAATGGTCTATTGTCACTCGAATCTCTTGGGGAACACTGAAATTTCTTTCCTGTGGTGTTCCTCCTTACCTTTGGTCTCTGAAAATTAGGATGCATATCTTCTGATTTGATCATATGAAAAAACTTTACAATATGTGCTTTTAAATTGGTCTAAGGGTTATAACCATATGTAACTATGATGCCAAGTAAAAGTTAATTGAATAGTTTCAGAGCTAGTTTTTGGAGTTGCTAAAAACTGGAAAAAACACATTTTTCTTACTGTTTTCATCATGGAATATTTTTTTTTTTTTTCTTTCCTGCATCCTTAGCAGTTACAAACAGTAGTGCTGAAAAAGTGTAAAGAGATTCAAATACTGACCCTCCAAAAAGGAGTTCTTGACTTTTCAGACAAGAGTTAAGAAACCGCTGTGTATGGTGTCTGGTGAATTTTCTTCTTTATGAGTAAAAGGATGTGACAATCTAATTTTATATTAAAAGTAGATACTTACTCTTTTAATAAAGATTTGGCTAATACTGGTTCCATAATTTGATTTCCCTGTATTTAGTACTTATTAAAGAGAGACAAATTTCAGGAAGAAACATGCTTGGGGAGGAGTAGATTGCTTCCATTTTTGGCATTTTACAAGAGTGTTTTATTGACCACATGCCATATGGTCACAGCAGCTATGCTGCTGCAGCAGTTTGTCACTTGAAGCAAGTCCTAATGCCATGGAAAAATATATTGAGAGAGGAACAAGAAAAATGCTATGTTGGCATAGCAGTTAATTGGATTCTAATATGCAGCATTACCACATCTGTTCACCTTATCTTTTATTTACTCTTCCCTGGGCTTGTATTTCGGTAATAAATAGGTGTATGCTTAACATATGCATCTGTAGTTTGGGGCAATATGATGCTGTAGAACTCTCATTCCTGAACTCTTTTGAAAATAAGCAGCATTTCAAAAGTTCCATCACACAGTTTTTGGCCTTGCCATGCAGCCAGCCAGCAGCAGGATGTGACACCTTCCTGCTTCCAGCGACAGAAGGGTGCTCTCATGAGCACTGCCAGAGCAAACCAGCACAGTGGGACTGAACTTATGAGCACATGAGAGGAAGACAGCATTTCTGCATCAGCTCTTAAAAGAAAAAGGCAGAAACACTCTACTTACTCGAGCCTTCCATTAATCATTCTATAATAAGCATTCCATTGACAGATTTCAAGGGATGGTGTCTGCAGTTCGTACTGAGCAGCATCACTGCCTCTGTTTACACACAACTTCACTGCCCAATATTTAAACCATTCAGAGAAATTAACAAAACTGGCAGCTAGTCAAGAATTAGGCAAACCATAATCTTGTCTTCAGGGAATCATGATGCTCATTTAATACAATACCCTCTTTCTACAATAACAAAATCAAAGTTGTGTTTGTATAGAGGGTTTTTGAAACAGCTTCTCATGGCTGCAGGTAAATAGTGTTGTTTATAGTTGAGAGTGTAAAATAGATGTAAGCTACAGTTCACTGTGAAAGATAAAAAAAAAAATCACATCCTGATACAGCATATTGGAATTCCTACTTTAATCTTTTATATTGTACATTCCTTTTTAAAGGCTAAGCCTCTGAATTTGAGGAAGGAGTTGTAACTACAGAAAGGTATCTCATGTTTTGTGCCTGTCTGTTCTGGGCTCTGAAGTGGGATGCTCTCAAAGGATCTGCTAAGCCATTTGTAATTGTGATGTGGAGAAATTAGCAGGGTGTGTACTGATTGTTCTTCTTTGATGATCCCTATCTATTACAATAATATTTTCCCAAACAACATGAATACATTTAAATATGGACAAATGGATTAGTCTGGAGAGATATTAGATGTTCTTAATTGAATAGTGCTGGAAAGGGTGACATTTTATCCTTTGCTATATTTTATATCTCTGGATTTTTTCAAGCCTCCATAACATTTTTCACTCTCTTCCTACAACACTATCAAAAAGACTGAATCAACCTTATCATGTATTTTTTCCTTCCTCTTATTCATCTTTTTGAAGTAAAGAAATGGTGTGACCCATTTTCCCAGCCTTCAGATCTGTCTCTGGCTCTTGAAGTGAATAAAAATTGAGTGAACTTGTGAAAATGCTGCTACTGCTTTGCCAGTTTCATCCCCCACTTCCTTCAGCACTCCTGGTGTGTGTAATCTGGCCAAAGAATCTTGTCGATTTTAAAATACTATAACCTTTAAAAAAAAACATTTTCTGCTCTATTTTGCATGCTTCCTAATTTTTCACCTGTGTTTGTGAATGCCTGATACAATTTAATCTTTTTTAGTGAATAAAGGAAGATGTAGGGTAGCATTTCATCTGGCTCTTTCTCTTCTAAGTCCCTGCTATCTTTCATGTGCTCTGAGAACTGCTCAAAAGCAAATGTGTGGTTGATAAAAGACATTCAACTCTCTTCACTGCAACCAAAAATTCACGTGGCTTAAGCTGCTCTGACTTCGTTAATAACATCAACCAGTCCTTTATAGTGATGTACCATAAGGTTAAATATAGAGATGGGAGTGATAAAACTCTCAGATTTGCAAATCATTCCGAATTTGGAGTTTAATTTTTAATCTTTAAAAAAACACCATTTTTTTTAAAGCATGATGAAGTTTTAGAATAGTATCTTTCCCCCATTTTGCAACCAGTCTGTGCTATCCAATGAAGGAAAAATAAAATTATAAGGAAAAAAAGGAGAAAAAAATGAGGAAAAAAATCTAAGAACTGGGAAGTCTCTTTTCCTGATATCATCTGATGCCTCCATGATGTTTGTAAATAAATTTCTTGTAAAATTTGTAAACTTTCAAGTTGCAAATAAACCATACGATTAATAGATATATTTATTCATAGATATATTTATTCAGATCAGGAAACTGATACAAGCACAAAAGCCTCAAAGACAAACCTTTAGATCAATTGAACCTTTCATCATGAGTATATCTTACTTTCCACTGTCACCACAAAGTTGGAAATGCTCAAATAGTGAGTAATTCAGACTGAAAGAGTCAAAAGGGTTGTAAACAGGAAGATTGTGACCATCAGGTAATTCCAGATGTTTCAGCTTCTGCTGTGACAAGAAATTCCTTTCAAGATCTAAAAAACTTAAAATAGGAAAAGAAACCAAATTCTACTTCATTCCTAAAAAACCAGTTTTATTTTAATGGATCAGTATTTCCAAGTGAGAACAGTTTTTCTATATATTCCTGTCAATACTTTCTGGGGTCAGGATCTGTCTTGTCATGGCTTCCATTCCCCATCTTTATCTTCTATGCAGTATGTTGGCAAAAGAAGGGCAATATCAAAATCTCCTAGGGCCAGAAGCAGTGTGATTAGCACTTAGCAATCAATTCTTTGTCTTGGGTGTCAATGGGTATTTTATTATAGATAATGGAGGGAGCAGCAACAGAGAAAAAGTCAAAAGAAACCTTCTACTATTTGCCTGACAAAATAGTCAATCTTCTGTAAGCTACTTTATGGGTCACCTGGATTATATTGAGAAATCCCATCTGCTGTTATTACAGCGTTGTCAGGATAGACTGACTAACTCACCAATAGCTGATCTCAAATGATTTGGAAAGACTATTACCAAAGAAATAGGCATTAATAACAAGAAGAATTAGTCTGTAAAAGTTGGTTAGTACAAGTACATCAGAGGAAGAGAGAGAGTCACTTGGACAAATAAGGAATGAAGTTCTAAACTGTCTTGGAAGGGATTTAAATCCATCTACTTGCAAAAGCATTAGACTATCTTTGCTGTGCAAGGGAATGTGCTGTGTGCTTTTGCAGTCTCCTGTGAAGGTAGAAATGGTTCAAGGACAGTCATTTTGTCTCATTTACAGATTTCTCTCATCACTGGTCTCTGAAAGTTTCAAAGCCTATACATCAGAAAATTGAGTGTATACTCTCATATTCATGTGCACCCCATGAATATTACTTCTGTTAAGCCAGCATTTCACTGTTTAACGTAGAGTTAAACCATGATAGAAGGGAAAGGACATGATGTCCTGTCACTCCCACACTTTTACTACACACACATCATGAAAACATGATATGAAAATTCAAGCAAGACTTGTAGCAAATCTTGATTTTGCTTTCATGTTTCATACTCCCACACTGAAAGTCAGTTCACTATAATTTTCTCCCTTTTCTTTCTTATTATGTGGCAAGTAAGTCCTTTTTACATAGCACTACTGAGCTCTGTTGGCTGGCCTTTTCTCATGCTGTAGTGAAGAAACAGGGAGCAGAACAGCAGTTCCTGTACTAAAGTGGCTGCCCAAATGCTACTCTTCAACACACCAAAGCTCCAGAGAGAAAATACATCCTTTCTTCCAGCATATTTTGCTGAAAGATATTAATAGCCTGACTCCTCCTGCCAACCCGTGTTTTTCCTTTTATTTTTGCCAGCTTCATCTGTTACAGAGATTCTGAACACAATCACTCAAAGGTCTTTGTAGAGTGGAAATAGTTCCCCTACAGCACTCTTATTTTAAATATTTGTTCCACCTTTCTGTGCTTTGTTGTGTTATTTTGCTTTTGATCAATGTAATGTACTGATTCACAGTAATTCACTGATTACAGCATTGAGACTCCTTTACTGAGGAGGCTCTTATAGGTGTGTCAACACATAGATTGCTGTCCTAGCTGGAGCTGA
Organism: Parus major; assembly: GCF_001522545.3. Lineage (NCBI taxonomy): Eukaryota > Metazoa > Chordata > Aves > Passeriformes > Paridae > Parus > Parus major. The sequence goes on along the minus strand of NC_031769.1, from coordinate 11,854,879 downwards.
AACCATTCCAAATCAGACTGAATACCTGAAACAGTGTATCTGCATTATCACTGTGTTCTGCCTGGAGCGACTGGTGTCAATAAATAATCATTATGCTATGCCACTGACAGAGTTGCTGAGAAATTTTTGTAAGCTGTAAACCATCCTCTAATAACATCCCCCTAATGCTTCTCCATTTAGAGTTTCAAATAGGCTGTAAAACAATAAACTTTTATTGGATAAGTGGTTGGTGGTCACAGTTCTTTTATTCAGTAACCCTGTCTTCACATGCCTCTTCTTTTTTTTTCCTTTTTTTCCCCCCCATGAAGCAATGGTAAACTATTAAGTAATGAAGTAATTTCTGGCCTCTGAGAGCCCTTTTCAGTTGGGATGTCTGACCCTTGCAGCCTGCTGGGTCCGTGTCCATTCCTGGAGTACTTGTAGCAGCTGCCTCCATCTCTGCTGCGGTCTGTGCGGGCAGGAGACATGATTAATGTGCTCCTGGTGAGTAACAGACACGGGGGTAAAAAGAGAATGAAACAAGCTCATAACAAACAGGAAGGGCCAAGGGCACACCTGTCCTGTTAGCAGTTGTCAAATAAAAACTCTGATTAGGCCATGTATCATGGTTTCCTTCAATTCGTAACTGTTGAGGGACATAAGACTGCAGCCAATGGCTCTACTTAAGAATTAGAAAGATAATCAGTTTGTCTTCTAAAATCTATCTAACAAACACCTTTTAAAGTACAAATTGTCAATCAGATCAGAAAAGAACCTTGTAAAGGTCTGTTTCTAATTACGTAGTGGTCAATAGTTTACCATTTATTTTTAAGAAAACAACTTCTCCATTAACAGGACATGTCAAGGTATCAGTAAATCACTTGTTTGGTCTATAGAATAGCCTTTGCAAAGACAAAAATCCCCTATGTATCATCATCTCTTGGATTGAACACTGGTTCATTAGTGTTTCACTACTCCCAATAAAAAGAACATTGAAAGACATTAGCTCTGAAATTAAAATATATGAAGCCAGCAAAATGCTGCAGAGGAAACAATGTACAGTAGGTCACACTGCTGGTCTGTGTGCATTCCAGAGGGGAATTGCATTCAGAACAAATCACTTCTCTTGAAGAGATGTGCATTTACTTCCCACAGCCAGAGACTTTCTTATTTGTAAGAAATATGGACACATCAGTTTGTCTGATTAAAATGGAGTAGTCAACTGTTCAAATCATTATTTTGTTAAATGTACATTAAAAAGTGTGTTTTACTAGATGGATATGATGATTGGATGGGCTTTGAAATTTATTGTACTTGAGCACGTATTCATATAATTCAGTAGGATGTATAGCTAATAGCCTTATAAAAAAGTCACATTACAGTAGTATTACTTAGATGACATGATTGCATTTCAACAAGATCCAGCTCATTTGGTGCATAGATAATTTACTTTAAACTTTAGACCTATATTAACCCTTGCTCAGCCAACTTTGATTTTTCCCTGCCTCATGAGTGAAGCACAGGTCCTGCTGAAACAAGCCAGGCCTACAGTGGCATTTGATGAAGCACATTTATTACTCTGTAGCTGTCAAGTGTGCTGCCTTTGGGTGGAATCCTTCCAATCTGAGATCCATAACAGATGGTGACAATGGCAGTCTCTGCTCCATGAAGAAGTCAGAAACTTATTCTTCTGTCATCAGAGGGGAGTTTGTTCAATTTTGTCATCCAGGAAGGCCTCAGCAGAAAACACATTACACAGAAGACAGAAGCATGTTTCTTGAGTTAGAATGGTTAAGAATTTTTATTTAGTGTTTGTCAGCTTTTACTTCATACAAAACGAGTGTCTTTTAAAGTAAACTTCTATAAACTAGCTTAGAGAGTGACTGGGAGATGTATCATTGTCCAAATTCATGCTGAAATAGATCAACATCCTGTTAAACTACATGATCACTGGGAGCATAATAGATGATTTGGTGCAAAATATTACAGACTGTTTCCATGGGAGAGGTTCAAGGCTGGATTATCTGTCCAGCCTTTCTTAGGAATGCAGTTTCAAAAAGTGTCTGGGAGGGCAAAGAGCAAAGAGAAGCTGGCTGGGCTGCTGCATAACATTACACATGTTCTGGTCTGCTTGTGCATTAACATCAGCCCTCAAGGAGGGTGTTTGTTTGACCTGCCAGCTGGAAGTAAAATGTGGTGGTTGCCAGCAAGAGTTCATCAGGAAGTTAAAAGCTGGGAGAGGTGAGGAGAGGCTTAAACAAAAATAAAGTAAAAAAAATTTAAATGAGGGAACTTGATAGCTTGGTATCGGAGCTTCAGTATGCACACATCTGCAGCACCTTCTGTCTGCAATGAGAATTAACACAACAGTGCACCAGAGCCCAGCTCTTGCCCAGAACACTTCTGATGCAGGACCCAAAGTATCGTTCATGAAGTTACAGCAGAATTTTTCATGTGGGCAGAACGAAGCTATTCATATTGGAATTCAGCCAAGCCACTTAGAATTATAATCCTTACTCTGTAATAGACACCAGCCACAGTTTTGGTGTTAAATTTCATGTGAAGAACAGCTTCTACAATGAAGTGTACTCAAAGATCTGCATAAGGGACCACTGCTCAAATCAGGATGAGATGGACAAGGATGACTGGCCTGGTGCAAACAGTGTTTTCTGTATCCCTTTTGTTTTCCTGGGGGACTTCCAGTCAAATCCCACCTTTCTAAAATAGTTTGAATAGGTGAAATAAAGAACAAGATTTTTACTGAGGACTACAATTTACCAAGGACTACTGAAGGATATGCTCTGTATTCCTCTGTGTGGATGATACATGCCTTAGAAAGTCATGCCGTTGTCCCTTGGAAAATACAAGGAACTAACCTTCTGTGTGTTATTTGGAAGATAATGTCTCCTGCTTCTGGAAGATATTTCATCAGTGCCTGGGAACTCTAGCATGTGTGTTTTGGCTTGGAATCAATGAACTCAGTGGAGACGTACTGAATTATGAGCTGAGGTTGTGGGCTGAAACTGTGGCTCTACTGCAGTAACTAGCAAATAGTCTATTTATTTTAATGAGGCAAGAATTTCATCACTGGATGTCACAATAAATCTAATAATAAGTACTACAAGTTTCCCATGTGAAAATACAAATTACTATACTGGTTATCACCCCATGCTTATATATAAAGTCTTACAGTATCATCCAAAGAACCCATGACTAATCATGCTTTTATATTGCTTAAATGGAATATGTGAGGTATGAAAGTAAAAGAGACAGAATAAACTCTCCATTTTAAGGACTATACTTTCCTTTGGTGTACTCTGTTATTGAATCATATTTCATTATTAGTACTATTGCTATTATTATAACTAATCATATGATTATTTTATTGAACACTTTCACTAGAATTTCCTAATTTCAATGATATTATGACTATCCCTGAATACCTTTGTTCATTTTACTTTATTCTTAAAATAATTATTAAACATAAGAATGAATCATAGAAGTTCTTTTTGAACAAAAAAAGATGCCTTATTTTTCAGCATGTGATACTGGCTTTCACAGGCTAGAAGTTAAATTAGCACATACAATCTTAATTCTTTTCTTAAGCAATATCTGAAATATACCTTATGTCATAACATAGCAATGCATGTTTATGGATTTGTCTGATAGAAATACTAAAGACACCTCTTGAACTAAATGCAAAAAGTCAGTCACCATTGCACTGGAAAGGGAATGAGCATGAAATATATTTCACTATAATCTTTTCTCACAACATTCTTCCATATAGTATCTGAAATCCAGGTCAAAATTTCTGTTGACTTCAGCAGTGGATAAGAATGACCCCCTGGAATCCAGATGAGGTTTTGAAGCTTGAAATAATGAAGTGTAGTTCTTGGTATTTGAATTTCTGCATCTAATTCTAAGTTTTGAAAATTAGGATTATCAATTTATGTTATAGGCTCATCAAAAAATGGAGAAAATATAAATCTTTCCATAAAGACTAATTATTATACACTAATGAAAGGAAACAAGCGATGAAAACAGAACTCAGGACAGGCAAAAGTGTATCTTTTATTTTAGATTGTGCTAATAATAATACAAAAGTCATATATCATTTTGGACACACAGTAAGATAAAGTTTTAATCGAGACTTAAATGGAATTTTACGTTTGGGTATTTTATCACAGACCATTAGACAAAATTTTATAAAATTATCTTTACAGAACTAAACAATGATCCCAGAGACACTTCACTGAGATACTTTAAGCAAAAAAAATGTGATAAAATATGAAAAAATAATGCCAACTCTGAAGAAGAAAAATATTACCTTTTTAACTTAATATATTTTATAGTGATAGAGAAATAAATAAATAGAGATATTAAAGATGAAATGGAAACATATAAAAATGGGTGATCACTCACATCTGCAATGGAGAATTTTGGGAGTTTTTGCCATTACCACAGCAGGTGTAACAGGTGGGGAACACCCACTAAACTGTGTCATCTATTATGTCCTATACAGCTCTTATAAAAAGAATAATTTAAAAAGTACACAAGAAAAAAAGCAGAAAACAGAGAAAAGTAACAACTGTACCACTCAAACCTACATGAAATATCATTGTTGAAATCATCAGAGAATATAATAGCAATACCAAAATATTTTTCAAAATAAGGTCAAGTAAAAAGAAAATTAAAATAGTTTGGAGAAAAGTATGGAGAAGATTATGGAGGATCTAAGAAAAAATATGCAGGACAAAACAGTATGTCAGACAACTGATTATTTGAGTGGTGAAAACTCCTGTTGACATGCTGTTACATTTCTTTTTCCTGTCTTTTTCTGACTCTTAAAAAGGTCACATTTCAAATCAATAGTCCCTTAGAGCCATGACATGCTAGTCACTGAAGAAAAATGTATTATTTCTCAGCTGTCTTTAAGTGAAAAAATGATACAAACTGCGATAAATACACATATGTATTCTTTCTACAAGGTCTGGGATCAGATGGTAAGGAATAAGTTGAATGAACCAACAGACTACTCAAACATGGGTTATTTCAGAATAGAAAAACATATATTAGATGTTGATCTGTAGATAACTTTTCTATGAGTTAAGCTCACAATTTCTTTCCGCTAGATGTTTCAATTAGAAAAGGTTGGAGGTAAAACAAAGACTAGATGAAGTCTCCAGGAGAAGAAAAATACACTTTAATGGTGGTGTCAAAGGCAAAATAATCTGGAGTATTTTGGAAAATAACAGTGAGTGTTTGAGGATCACTGTTTGCATAAATCACAAACCACAGGCCTTAGTTCAGCCATTCACAGACATAACATTAGTGTTAAAAAAGTTAACCTGATGTAATGGAGAATATATTTTACTGATAAATACAACCACTCCTATGATAATTTTTCATGACAGAATTAATTGATGAATTGGTAAAATGGTATAAGTATTACAATAAATTTATATTTCATTAAAAGGGTTTTTTTTTTGACTATTCACAATGTGTTTTTAATTTCTAGTTTAATTAGTTAATAAATCAATTAGAGCCAGCACCATTTGGAGAACATATCCAGATAGATGTTCATCATTCCATTTATCACCAGCAGACAAAAATTCTGGCCCTGGAAGACTCAGATTCACCTACAACTCTGGCTAAAATACGTGGACTCACATCTCCTTCACCACAACAAGAAAACTTGTGGGAGATATTAGACTCTGGAAAAAGTAAATTTTACATAAGTCAGAGAATAAATAACTCACTCATTAGAGAAGACGATCATCACTGTAAATATCCTCTTATTGCTGAAAGCAGGAGATTCAAACTATGTGATCACTCTTCTCAAGTGAATATTTGAATTATCAGATCATTGGCCACCTTTTGATGGGCCCTGTCCTCTTGATTCTATTGGAGCTTTTACACTTGAACTATTCTTTCCAGTTATTTATACTTATACATAGGCTCTTGCATTAGAAAGTGAATTCTGAATGGCATCAATTGAATATTTATTTGCCCACAGAAAATGAAGAGCATCAAATGGAAATACTCAAACAACTATTTATACTGTCCTTGATTATCCTCTCTTTTAGTATCAATGTATTTTCTAAGAGTTGAAGGTTGTGTATGCAGGTCTCTGTCAAGAGGAAGAACTTTGCATTAAACTTCTCCTAAACAAGAACTTTACCTAGAAAGGTTCTCCACAGCAGAATTTGTATCTTCTGATATTTTTCTGAATTAATCCTTTTATTTCCTTTGTGCCTTTCTTCGCTTCTGAAATTCTTTGTAATCCTTGCAGCATTGTCCTTCCAGTAAAACCTTGACACAGCCTTTCACCCTCAGCTCATTACACAGAGAAAGGGCCATATAAGAAACCATGAAATTGCAGGATGTTTGCATAAATAGTTCCAGATTTATGAGTACAATATAGGCCACCATGCACACAAGAAAATGCACTCACTTAGGTATCCACAGCCATCGATTTGTACCACAGAAATAAGTGTCATTGCCATCAGTTATAACAGACATGCTGCAATGATGAAAGACCTATGTGTCTCAGCAGGAGTAATGCACACAATAGGGAAAGCTAAAGATAAATATTGTAATCCTTCTAAGTGGAATTTTTTCAGCATTTTTCATTAAAATTTTCATTTCAATTTCACGTTTTCATACTAACTTCTACTATTTTAACTAGTGCAGAAATGGGCCTTCTTCCACTTTAGTGATTGGGGTTTTTTTTTTGTTTGTTTGGAAGTTTTGTTTGTTTTTTGGATTTGTTTGGGTTTTTTGTTTGTTCTTATTTTTAATTTTTAATTCTTTAATAAAAACCCAAGTTAAGAAAGCTTTTCTGTCCCTCACAGCTCCCTCCTTTGTGTCTCCTATTGGTTACAGCCTAAAGCTCTGGATGGGGTAACAGATAGCATCTGCTCAGGGGTATGAGATTACATGTAATCATAATCTTTTAAAAGAGAAAATGCAGAAAATGTACTTTACTTGCCAAACTTTCTTCCATCCAACTAGTTTTTCGTTCGTGGTTTGTGATGGTTTTATTTTTTTTTTTTAAATCTCATGCTGTGCCACAACACAAAAAATAATTCAGTTCATGAATAAGTCTACATGCAAGTGTTGCAAAAATAATAAAAAATGTAAGGGGATATCTACAAACAGATGCCCTTTTTATTTTGGGACGCATGGAGATGCTGAGAGCTTAAGCAGTTCCAGATTTCATTGCTGCTGGAAGTCCCTTCTGAAAGCCAGAAAGAAAAACTACTAAGAAATCCAACCCAATTTTCAACAAATCCCAGAGGTTCCAACTTTTCTGGCTTTAAGCCAGATTTGCGTGAGAATGACTCCCAGCAAAATCTCATTATGTGGTGGGTGCTCCAAGAGGAATTTTTCAGCTGTAAATCACCTCCATTCCACAGAAGTCACTATTTTGACACTAAATTATGGGACATCATTCTGTAGGCAAAAGGAAATGAATTATTGATTTAATGCAAATTATTTTATTTCCCCGCAAACTAAAATGTCACCTGTTTCTTGGTCCTTCCAATTATTATTATATAAACACACTAGAACTGCATAATGTTATTTCTTACCGGTATGGAATACAATGTTGGATTTCTTCTCATGGTAGAGGCTAGTAAGCTCTGTAGGAGAATCTAAATAGCAGAACTTTTGCAGACAAGATTGGTAGCTCTGATCATCTAAAATTTTTTGCCTCTGTAACTATCAGGTGAAAGTATAGAGCTTTTTGGTCAGGTTCATTTAGCTAAAAAAAGTGAACATCCTGCTGACACTAGTTTTTATTTGTATGTAATTGAGGGTTTGAAGCACAGCTCTTCAGAAATCAACATCTTATCCATTAAAAAAATTGTCTAAAGAAACTGAGTTTTCACTCCAGCATTATGATTCTGATTGAGAAACAGTTCTCTACAGCAATTCCAAAATCAGTCTTAACCTAAATACGTAATTGTAAGATAGATGTAACCAAATGAGATCATCCCTGAAAAAATCCGCTAATTAACAAATTCTAGAAAGTAGAATAAAACCAAGTGTTGCCTTATTCTTGATCTTTATAACATTGGGAAGAGGATATGCATGAGAACTTTATTATATATTGATGTATTAATACAGCTCAGATACCTGCCTCACATACAGACTTTTCTATCTGCCCATTTTAACCTGTGAACTAAATCCTACCTATGATATTGAGAAAATAAATTCTCACCTTTGCAAGTGTATATTTTTAGGGAATACTGTTTAACAAGCTTAATCTTCTTTAGGAGAACCGAGTTTAGAATGTTCACTAAAGGATTAGGACTCATTAAACGGGTCCCTTCCTAGGTACGACCTCAGCAATGGATTGAAATGTGCCTTGTCACTGCAGTGGTGTATCAGTGTGTACTTGATCCCCCCTCCTCTGAAGGACTGCAGGGTCTGAGCTGAAACAGCTCCCAGGGCTGGCCAGGGGCAGGACTCGCTCCTGGGCTGACAACTTCCCAAGTAGGGAATGATTTGGGGGAGTGACAGGAAGGTTCAGCAGGAGGACATCCATTTCATCCACCTTTGCCTTGTCTTACCTCCCACTGGACAACATAGAAAAGCCTGTAGAATGCATACTAAAGAAAAACAAGTCTCAAAGGTATGGGATACTGAAACTTAGGTGGAATTGGGTCCAGATGTATAAAATCTCTCTTTGCACACCCTCATAGGAAGCACAAGCCATAATCCTCATGGTTTCCAGGAACCAAAGGAAACAGGGCCATTCAGCCCCAGTGAAATGGTATGCATTATAAGTTTACAGGAGAGCACTGCTACGTCTCTGTGGATGAGGAATAGTCCCCCCAGCAGCTCCCAGTCCCTCAGATCCCTGCACGGTGCTGCTTCCATGGCAACGGCCGTGCCCGGGATGGGGCTGCACGCAGCAGAGGATGGATGCTCGGCAAGCTGGAGATCCTGTGCCACAAGCTGGAGATCCTGTGCCACAAGCTGGAGATCCTGTGCCACAAGCTGGAGATCCTGTG
>NC_031769.1:11823192-11845750 GCF_001522545.3 Parus major | reverse complement strand
CTGACCTCCTCATTGCCAGCCCTATAACTCTGGCACACTGAAAGGACACAAGCACTGCTCTAACAACCAGGGGACCTTTTAGTTGCTTGTAAATCACTAAAGAGATGGGAGGGAGGAGGGGGTGCTGAAACATCTACTGAGCAGAATTTGCTGTTCCTGTGGGCATGAGAGGGAGTTCTAGATCTGTATTTTGGAAAACTATAACCTTTCCCAGAGGATTACTTAAATATTTGAAGCTGCAATGATCTCAAATATGCACTGATGTATATTCTTATCAGAAATTATTCTAGAAACTATGCTTATGCTGCACTAGTAAAGTATATGTTTACAATTAATTTCTTTTTCTTATTGAAAATGTAGAAACATATCAATCTCACCTTGGAAAAAACAGCATAGTTTTGGAAAAAATAGCATAGTTTATTTAGAAAAAATTTGTAAGAATATTTCTGTGCATCATTAAACTTTATGGGGGAATATGACCTTAAAAAAAGACAAGCTGTCAGAAAAAGAATGGGAAGTAGAGATTTCACACATCTATTTCTCTTTTGATTCTTGGAGACTCTTTCCCTTCCCCCTTTTTCCACATTTTACACAGAATTCACTATTCAAGAACATTTGGTTTCTTTTATGCCCTAAATGTACTGAAAAGTACCATCCATCCTTAATAAGCCTTGAAGCATTATCTGTGCAACATGTTCTTGTGTTCCAATTTATTTGGGTAAAAATGTAGTTTCAAGAGATGACAGCTTTTGTGGAAGGCCAAGTTATTGCATTCCTTATCAGCACACTTATTGTTCCTGGAAGTTAAACTCAGAGGTTTTAGTGATCCTATCTACAGCATCCTCCCCTCCCCAAAGGTTTGTCACATCACTGCTGAAGGGGCAGCAAACTATTGTGAGGAAGAAGGAAAACACTTGCCAGAGCTGGGTCAGAGAAGGAAGCAAGAACACCTCCCTCAGGTTTTTTTTCATATCATGATATTACAGCCACAGAAACTAGGACCAGCAGAATGTCCTGGAAAATATAAGACTATTTTAATATTATATTTTAATAACCTTAATTCAAGAATGCATTTTAAAGTCCAAAGAAGCTACAGACTATCCTTATTTCTCATCTAAGTACAACACCCCATTAAATGTGCCTGTAAATACTGAATGAATTAAGTACAAAATGGTGATTTATTTTTTCAAATCTGTGTAAAACAGATTTACTGTTGACTGACCTGCCATAACAGGCTTATTCAGCAGAATAATCCAGATCTCCTTTCAGCTAAGCACTTCAGCCTAAAACAAATTTTGAAGACATGCATTAGTCATGCTGAAGACAGGTAGACATGTTCAGTGGCTAAAATGAACTCAGACAGACATTTAGTCTTACCAAAACAGATTCTTGCTTTAATGTTGCTGGATCAGAATGTAAATTCCTGTTAAATAGTACAGGAAGATTAAAATTTATTTAAAGCAATACTTATATGTGCTCGGTGCTTTTGGTATTGTCTCTAAAGTGGCACTGCCTTGCTTCCCCCAAAACTCACCTTTCCCATCTTTGCCAACTGAAATTCTCAAAAAACACTTTGGAGTGAACAACTGTGTGAGAAACTGCCCACAGGTGTTAGTGAGAGGACAAAGCTGAACAGTGAGAAACTATAAAAGTGGGAGAGAACCAATTCCAATAGATATTTTTATCTGCCAGAAACTGTGCCAGAATAAAGAAGGCAAGGAACAAATAGTTGTACAGAGCAATACACTAAAACAAGGATGGATATATTTGGAAGTACCTGGGGACACACGTACATCTGTCTCTGTATCTCTGTTCCCTTGAGGTCTACGTGAAAATGCCACAGACAGGTACAGCCATAGTGGCTCTGAGATATTTTGGGCAAAGTGTAAGAAAACTACATCACATCCAGCTAAATGCATATAGTTGTGGTTTTAGTAACTGTTGAGCTCTTTCATAGCAAACACTCATGAAGGCTGTAAACTTTAAAAAGGTTTAAAAGTTTAAAAATTAAAAAGTTTAGTGCTTAGGCAATAGGGAAAATTTGGGAAAAGAATGATTTAGATATTTATAGTTTTATGTTTTATTTTTCTCCCATTCATAGACCAGTAAGAACTACAAAGCATATTTCTACAGCCAGGTAGATACTCTGGAAACAACATTTACAATGTTTGTAAATAAAGCATTTAATATATTATGAGGATAGTTAATCCTTTTTAATCCTTTAACAGCAGGAACTACATTATCATCTTTACCATTCAATTAATAAGACACTCACTACACAACTTTTGCTTAAAGTTTGTGCTCTTTCACACAGTGGCATGGTTTGGTGTCCAAGAGATAGTTTGGAGGCATTTCTCTGTTTTCAGGGAAGTGCTTTTGATTAGAGAATGAAACATCATGCAGTTGTTCTTCAGGGCTAGGGAATGGTCTGGGTTATCCTGGTTCACCGTGTCTCTCCCTCTCTCTCTCTCTCTCTCTCTCTCCCGGTTTCTCTCCGACTTCTGCCAGACCTTTCATGTCTTCCAAATTTGACATGCTCCTTTGGAAAGCAGTTCCTTCAGTTCTGATACATTTCATCTTTGCAGGTGGAAATGTTTTATTGGAGAAAATTCCTGATTTTTGTCCTGAAGTACTTCTCCTTCAAGGACAACATTCTGTTTCGATTTACCCTCTGACATACATATTGACCTCTGCATACTTCACTGATGTTTTACATGGTCTCTTTTTCTTTTAAAAATATCTCAAAAATGTTCTAGAAATAAAGGCATTTAATAAAATTACAGTTTAATTTAAAAAAAAATCAGGTTTTCTAAAATATCTATTTCCCTCATATAATTGAAAATTCTATAGTCTACTAAGCAACCTTGAAAAAATGAAGAAGAACCTCAGTTTCCCTTTGAATCAGACAAAATCTGTCAAAATAGTTTACAACACTGCAGACTTAATTACCACCCTGAATATGGTAATTATACTGTGGTCTGACAAGTATTCCCTGTACTTTAACAGTAGGCTGCATTAGAGATCCACAAAATATTTATTCTTCTTACAAAAGGAATTTGGAAACCTTGACGAATTTCAAAGGGTTTTCCCCTCCTGAGCTGAGCTGCTCTGCAGGAGACATAAGTATGTGCTGACCTAACTGCTAACTGGAATAACAGCACAAGGAAAACGTCACTGAGCATGTAGCACATCATGAGCAAATCTAAATTGCCATGTAAGGCAATTTAAATGTACAGGTTGCTTCTAAAACCACAGAGAAATTTAAGCCCTGCAAGGTATTGAAAATTCAGCTTTATCAGCTGCAAATTTGCAAGCAATTCATAAACTCCAGTGTTTTTTGGAAAGCTTTTTCACAAGTGCGTAAAAAATGTTCTCAATGTCAGTAATAAATGACAGGCAAGAAATTTTGGCAGCAAATGTTTCAGCTGTCCTCATGAAATGGATGAATATTTCCCTTCTTGCATTAATTCATGTTACAACACGTACATGGGAGAATGATAATAGGGTTCTTCCCTTACGCTTGTCATGTATAAAATATTGTACCACTTCATAACATTAAAAGGGTGAATAAGGCCAGACATTGCTTAAAAAGAAAAGGGAAACCTAAAGTTTGAAAGGTAACATCTTCAGTGTGAAATGTATTCATGAACACTGTCAAATACCAACCTCTTCTCAAGTGCTGGCTTCTGCTAATTCCTACTGACAGCTGTTCTTATTCTTACCTTGAGACATTTGGTTTTAAATGTCAGACTGGTTGGATCTTACTTCCTCTCTAAACATTCACCAACAAGATGAAGAAGATATTTGCCAAAAAAAAAAAAAAAAAAAAAAAAAAGAAAAAAAAAGTAAAGGGAAAGGAAAAAGAAATTGTAAGAAATTGTGCAAATGTGAAACATGTGAAATGTTCTGTAAGGAGTTTTCAGAGAAAAATTATTTAAATTTAGGTTTTTTTCTGTACCTCTTGAGATTGAAAAATAGAGAGAGCTTCATACAGACAGGATCTATTACACATGGAAGAACAGTAGACTAATAATGAACCTGTTTATACTGCTCTGGCACTGCTGAAATCAGGCACAAGGGGACTGGAGGGGAGGTGTGCCCATTAAAAGCATCAACTCATCCCTCCAATTCTCTGTCGGTCTTTGAAAAGTCTGATGACCCCCTCATCCCTGAATGTTCAGTGGCTCCTTCAAGGATGATGTGAAAATAAAACATTTCATATATTCTGAAGATGTATTCACAAATTTGAGAAATTTGTCTTGGACTCTATGTTGCCCTTAGGGTGAGAGAAATGCCTTTAATCTCAGGAAATTAGGATTCATTTAACTGCCTTCTCCTTAATGCTCTACAGATCTGGTCACTCGACTGCTCCCCCTTTCTTTTAGTCCATTAAGTAGTGCCATAAGAGAGTAGAGGCCAAAATAGATGATCTGAAGCACCTGAAAGTATTAGAATAATGTTTCTGTCCTGGCCTGCCTTTCCTATCTGAATTCATGTTTTTGTCAGGGATTAGTCTTTTTGTATGCATCTTTGCAGCTCTTTATGGAACAAAATATCATATTAGAGGCAATAGGTTCACAATGAAGACAAACACAAACACCACTGAAGTACATTTTGGCTTTATAGTCTGGCAGAACTTGGTTCTAATGTTATCTTGTATCAGACCTCCCATGAAATTATACTTCATTAGGAATTTAGTGCATTTTTTTCTAAACAGATGCAATAAAAACAATCAGAATATGCAAGAAAACAAGCACAGCACTAGATGATGATTGACTTGAGTAATCCAAGAAAGAGTGACTTCTCCTGTTGAATTTGAGAGCTGCTATATGGCCCTTGACTATTTTTCCATCTCTTCTATTCTTTAATGATTGTGTCTGACCATCTTCCCACTGTCTGGCATGCGGCACAAAAGTCTTTATTTCTGGCTGGCACTATAATGTCCACTGGCTTCAGAAAATGGTAAAATAAAGATGTTCTCTGGGATGACATCTGCTAGTCTGTTAATCTGTGGGCTCCCCAGGCAATCAGAGACCAGTGTTCATCCACACTTCAAGATTTGGTGAACTAAACCCAGGAATCAACAAAATAAAAGAATATTATGAGAGAATTAGCTCACAATAGTCAGCATTTGAAGCATTGCAGGTTCTTATAAACAAGCAATCCTCAAATTCTTGTCAGTTAAACACTGAGCTGTTTTCCTGCATATCATGATTCCCATGAGATGCTTCTTGAAGATCAATACTTTCCATGAAAGATGCCAATCCAGCCTGGAGGTGTGTGTAAAACCCATCCTGTAGCTTTCTCAAGAGATTTTGTAATCTCTGCTGGGTGTGTAGGCTTCTACATGAAGGACCTACAGCTGTTGCTGGCTCTCGTACAGATTTGACTACACTCAATTTCTCAGACACAACTGAGCTGTGCTTTGTCTTTTCATTGTCTCTGAGAAAAAGACAAAGTTTTGCTCCTCAGGATAATGCAAAACTGAATTTATCCTTAATTTGGGTTAAAACCAGGGTTCGCCAATGGAGCTGGTGTAGGCAGACTTAAATTCACAAATTTCCTGAACTCTGAAGGAGACTTCCTGATGCTTTATGGATATGATGCTGGTAGGTCTCTGTGCTGCTGCTATATGGAGGTATCCTACCTACACCTCAGACTGAAAGATTATTTTCCCATCCATCAACAGTGAATATCAGCTTCAGATAGCAAATGTTTAGGTAAATGCTTTTCCCATAAAGATCTAACTTATTTTTTTTTTCCCTTCAATTTAGCAGTAGTTGCAGTGGAAATGTTGTTTAAGTCAATAAGGTCAATAACTCACCTATTTTATAAGGCATGGTTATATCAAACCAGGCATAGTAATAGATACTGAGTGACTTCATGAGATTATTCTGTGCATTGGCTAATTACAGCACAACTCACAAGGCAGTAAAGCTACAACCTGAAGTGTTACTTGAGCAGTGCAGCTGCTAAAAAGGTATGACAGCTGCAGGTAGGAATCCACCTATACATTTAGAAACAACGATAGAAGATACTAAGATTAAGAAAGACTGCTTTCTTGAGGAGAGGGGAGAGGGATTGTAATTAAGGTCATAATCCAATTTGTTTTCATTACTTACATATGTAAGACTAAAAATGCCCACTCTCAGATCTTCTGTGTACTCAGAATAGGTGTTATGTGCTATTAAACACTGTAAATGTTATTCTAAAGCTGCCAGAACGCAATTAAACCCTGTTTCAGCTGTGTGTATAAGCCTGATCCCCAGTTCTCTGAGATTTTTTTGTCCTAAATCTGCCAGCAATGCTTTTAGAAACCCAAGCTTCCTAAGCCCCTGCCATTTCTACTGCTAACTGCAGAGATTTCAGCTGTGATCTTCAGTCCTGCAAACGTCAGAATTCCTAGTTTGGCTACAGCACCTCTAAAAATTTCACCTGAAACTGATGATTCACACTAATAAATATAACACTAATAAATCTACAATTTAATGCAGTTAATGATGGCAATGAGTTACCTTGTAGTTAGGAATGATTTTAGCTATCATTATCAGACCTGCAGCCTCTCTAAAAACTCTGTAAATAGAAATGTTTCTTCACAAAAAGTGATGAATTTTGTGGTTCCATAAGGATGTGATGTTTCCTTTTTATATTCATATTGAGTGACTGAGCACTTAAGTAGTGGATACCAGGAACAAAATACAAAATGCTTATGTGGGAGGAATATGAGACCTTTTAGTCATATTCATGATGTTAGTGGCCATTCTATCATTCTTTCTTCCCTTAGCAAATGTCTGAACATTTTATGCACACACAGGATATTTAAAAGGCAAGAAAGGAAGATACACTATTTCTAAGCCAGCACAGAAGGCTGGAGTCCCAGAGGTTAAATCTCTGCTACTTTGCATGACAGAAGAGATTTGAATATATGTCATGATCTTAAATGACTCAAGTAATGACTAGATTATTGAAGTCAGAGGGCAGGATTAAGGCATGATGGGACCAGAAATGTAATATTGAGCTCTCTCCTAGAAGAACATATATACACTTCATAGTTTAGTTTCAGAAAGGAGATTAGACCAGTATGCAGCATTTCTGGTTAAATGGCTAATTGCTTATATTATGCCAAACTTTTCCTTTTAGCCCAGGTATGTGGTTTTGGTTTTTGTTTTTGTTTTTTTTTTTTCTTTTTACTGTATCAAATTATTGGTGGTATCATTTACAAAGAATTTCTTCATTGTACCTAATTAGTCTGAACATTTCCAAAGTGTAATTTTCTTTTTTAATTTCTCAAGAATTTGCTATAAAATGTTGTAGGACGTTCTTATAACACCTCACTTATCTTCTGGAACATTTAGGCATGTTAAAGTATATGGATGGATATATGTGTTTCACAACTTCAAGATCTGGTTTCCCACAACCTCCCCTTTCAAAGCCACATTCATTAATAGGATTACTCACATTTCTGCAACAAGTCTCAACAATCCTGTTCCCATAAATTAACAAATCATATAGGGAAGAAACTACTAAATAAGTTGTTTCTCAAGAGGCTGGGTGAGGCTTACCCTTGGAAAGCTGCACTGCAAGCCAAGGACAGGATGTATAAGCGCACTTCATTGAGTACATCTTTCACTCCCTGGAGATGCATCAGCCCTCCAGGCAGATTCCTCCCATGTTTTCTCAGCACACCCATAAATCTTGAAAGCCCTCCCACTGAAAAAAAAGCAACAAATCATTCTTATTCCAAGGCAAGCACAGCACATCAGCTGATACAGCCAGGCAGATCTGCTTTTATTAAAGACAAATGAATGTGTGGGTTGTTCCTTGAGAAAACATCACAAGTTTCTTGCTGAGAGTGATGAAGTCTTTTGACACTTGAGTTTTGTTATTTGCAATGTCCAGCATTTTCATGTACAAAAAGAAAAGGTGAGCTTTCTGAAATCAGTGGAATGGGGAGAAATAAGGCCCTTAAAAGAACAGCTTCTCAGTACCTACCACAGGCTGAGCAAACAAACTTTCCAGAGGAAATCTTCATTTCCAGAGCTTTAGGAGATCCCTGTAGCAAACAGTGCTGACAGAGTGTATCTCCATCATCCATTCATTAATCTGAATTACTTCTTTTAGTGCTTCTGCTGTTGAAGCCAACTCTGTGATTGCAGTGCATTTGCCCTGGAAGGATTTCTGCTGTATCATGCACTAGGGAGAAATAACTGTTGAGTACAATTTAACTCTCTAAGCTGAGAGGAAAAAAATGAATAGTAATTATTCCCGCTTGCTTGCCTTTCAGGAAATGTGCATTTTAAAAAGCACATGTAACTATAAAAGAAGTTGCCTGCTGAGCAGTTTTGAAAGCTTTTTAAACAGTTTGAAATTCATGATATTTACTGCCTCACAAGGACCACTGAAAACTAGAATGGGTTTGGATCCACTGTTTACATTTCATAAATCAGACATGATTGAAACACAGAACAGAAGCCTGAATCTCATGAATCATCTGCTTGCATATGGTTTCTCTGTATCAGGATCATAAACATTTGTATTGTTGGAAGATTTCGTGCATAAGAGGATTCTCTCATACACATAAAATTATCTGCTGGTAAATGTAACAGAGAGACTCAGATGCAGAAAGTTCTCTCATCCTAATTAGGGTACCAATTATTTGTGGCCATAAGTTTCATTCCTTGACTGGAGAAAGATAAAAAATATCCTCCACTCTTAGGAGTGCATGGATAAAAATTGAATATTGAATAATAGAATAATTTTTTGGAAGTGACCTTTATGCAACACTGCTACAAACAGGTGCAGCTTTAGGACCAAATCAATTTGCTCAGTACTTTTTCCAGTCAAATTTTGAGTATTTCCAAAGCTGTAGATTCCATAAGCTTGCTGGGCAGCCTGTTCTGGTTGGAATAACCAGATGGTCTGGAATAACCATTCTCATTACATATTTTTTCTTATACCCAGAATTTTAATTTTACAAATTATGAATGTTATTCTTACCCTCTCACTCTGGGTCTCAGAGAAGAGGCTGGAAGTCTTCTCTATAACCATCAGGTTATCACAGGAGGAAGTTACATTCCCTTTTTCCCCCCAAGCTAAGCAAACCTGGGACCTTCAGAGTCTCCAGCTATTCCCTGTGCTTCTTGCAGCTTCCCATCTCATTGGACTGCTGCTGGGCCTTCTCCAGTTTACCATCCACCACTTGGGAAATATCCCAAAATTAGGCACAATATTTCAGATGAGGTCTCCTAAAAGCTGAATAGGGGATGATAATATATTCTCTTGGCCTGCTGGCTATTTATGGCTTATTCGTGTGTCGCGGTGCACACGTATGTTTGTTTCTGCAGTGCCATCCCACTGTCTTGTGTTCAGTCACAGAGGACTCCCTGCACAGCTGCTCCCAGGCAGTCACTCCCCATGAACTTTGCATTTGTTTTCATCCAGCTTCATAAGACTTCTGCAGCTGCTACTCCAGCTTGTCAAGGTCTCTTTGAGTGGCAATTCTGTGAGTCTGAAGAAGGATGATCCCATTTCATCATTCAGTCCATTGAATGAAGATATTAAACACTAACTGCCTCAACATCAGCTCCTGAGGCCTCCCATACTTGTCAGCCAGCCATACGTTCAAAATTGACCAACACTCTTTGAACACTGCAATGCGGCCAGTCTTTCACTCCCCTCACAATCCATCCCCTAGTCCAAAGCTCTCGGTTTGACTTCAAGGATGCCATGGCACATCCTGTCAAAATCTTTGCTAAAGTCAAACACACCCCCTCTCAGTCACTGGGCTAGTCATTTCAACATAGAAGGCAATCAGGTTGGCCAGGTATGATTTGCCCTCTTCTATTGGTGTGACTGGGTTCTTACAGTCTCCTTCTTTCTTGTGTCTGGAAATGACTTTCAGAACTCTTTCCAAGAACAGTCTTCCACAGGAGTGATGTGAAAGATGACTGGGCTGCTGTTCCCCAGATCTTTCATCTTGTCTGTTTTAAAAGCAGCTGTAACATTTGCTCTTTTCTAGCCATTAAAACTTTCCCATGTCTTTGGAAGACAGATCCCTGACCACCACACAGCCAAACATTGATCCACAAGAACCACGGCTCCTCTCTGGCTGCTTCCCCTTGACCAGCAGATATGAGGACAACAGCAACAGTTTCTCTTTACCCATTATTCAGAATTCAAGCAGTGACCCTTGATCTGCTCAAGGTCTCTGTTGGCAGTATCACAACACCCACATGGATAAGCAGCAACCAGTAAAAGCCTGAGTCCCAGATGAACCTCTGAAAAGTCTTCACAGTATTACAGATTCCTCAGAAAAGTCTTCACAGTATTACAGATTTAGGGCTCAGGTGCTCCAAAAAAGTGTCCCAAGAGAGCAAATCTTGTTCAGATATTACTTCCATCATCCTTTACCCTTCCTGCCTGAGGCACTGGCTCTATCACCTGAATCAGGTGCAATCACTTTGGATACTTCCCCAGCAATTCCTCCCTGCTTCCAGACCTCACTATTCCAACCAAACATTTGTAAGGAGAACATCCTTTTTCGTGCCAAAAGTCACCATCTTCCAGCTCCTACTTTGGCCAGAGTCTCTGTTCTCCCTCGACTTCAGCCACTGGTTGTCCTTCCTTCTGCACAAATGGGTCTGGGATTCTTGACCCTACAGGGTGTCTGCAAGTAAACACCCAGCCATTGTCCCTGTGGTGCCATGACCTTCTCCTCTCCCTGCTGCTGACCAGGGGTTGCACTGATTTCTCCAGACCAGAGCTGCCATCAGACCTACACTGCTCTGTCCTCCTTCAGCACATCCATCTGGGTTAGCATCAATGTCTAATCCACCTTAGAAAGGACTGAAAATGTTCAATGTCTTGGTCTAAATAATTATTTCAAAAATGTCCAGCTGCCTGTTATAAAGAATATATATATATATACCCTCAAACTCAGGTTTTCTGATTAAAGACAAAATTTTAATCACTTGTAATACTATTTCTTCTATAGTACTGAAGGAAATTGTATTTTCCCCTTTCAATCTTTGAACCTTGCCTACAAAGACTGCAAAAATACACACAGCATAATAATCAACTATTGAAGCTACAGATTTCTGTGTGAGAAATTCCTTCATGTTCTTTCATGAAGTGTCTCATGAATTTCTACCCCAAAGCTATTTCCATATAAGTTTTGAATTTCCCACCTCATTCTGACAGCTTTTGAAGCACTCCCCTTTGTAAAGCACAGCACCCAATCTAGAAAAAAACCTCTGTGAATGTTTAATGTCTGCTTAAATGCCCTGACCACTTTCAGCTTTTTGGTCTTCTGTATTGAAATTAACAACAAAAATGGTTTTGCCTAAGTTCTTTCCCCTCAATTTGCATTCTTCACCAATGCACATTAAAGAGTTCATAAAAATGCATCATGGACCCATTTATGGTATGTGATTAACTGTTAATATGAGACATTAACTTGCGGTGCTATGATAGAGATGATCGTGTACAATTATATTTGATGATGGTAATTCACAACTATAATTTTTGTTATATTTTTAAAATACAGTATGACAACTGCTAGATATTCAAAGCTGCTGTAGAAGATTAAATGAATGCTGATGTAAAATTTACTGTCCTGTTGTGGCACTACTGATGATTGGTCATGTAGTTCTGACTTCTGCCTGTCACAACAGCACCTCTTGGATATGCTTATAAAATTTAAAAGTTATTCTTTATGAATATTCTTTTTCTCAAACCCTAATATGGAAATTTTTTCTATTAAAAAGGTCTTGATATTCAGTGAACAGAAATATCATCAGGTTATGGAGAATTTTCCAATACATTTTTATCTTGAAATTAAAAAAAAAAGCAAAACATCAATTCAGTCATTGTGCCAAATTTACTCAAAATAAAAGTTTGTCTAAAATCCCTTGTATGCAAGAAAAAAAAAAAAAAAAGAGTTCATACTCATTGCAAACTACAGAAGCCAATCCTGATCTATGGAAAAAGCTGGAAAAACTAGGAGACTTCTGGCCATGATGCAAGTTTCTCTGAAATATGGTGCATGGTTTATTATCTCTCTCCATCCTTGAAGAGATACACAGACCAGAAAGAGACATATAGTTATGCAAGACTTTAATAGCTTTTAAATCCTTCAGTTTTACCAGTGAATTCACCTGTACATTATTTCAGACTAAAATTTACATAAAAATAAACGCCTTTCTTTAGATGCAAGAAAGACCGAGGCCTCAAGATGGAGGAGTAATACCTCAGGTTCCCTTGGGTTTTCCTTCTACTGTATCTTACTGCTCATCATAAATATTTTTCTGCAATTCTAATATTTCATAAATCAAGCTCCATTAATGAAGCAAAGAAATTACATAGGTGGTGGATGGAATAGTACAGAACTTTAAATTGTTTTCATGTTTAGTAAGCTTTTCAGATATTTTGAAAAGAAAAAAAAATTCTCTGTTTTGAGAAGTCAAACTGATGGGAAAGCAGCAACAATCTACTTTGATGAATATCTTAATTTATCTTAAAAATAATAATTAATAATAAAAATAATAATATTTTAAAGATTTATCTTAAAAGATACATGTTTCTTTTGTTTTTAAAGTCTTTTGTAGTTTAGAAAATAAAAATTCTGGATCTAACTTTGAATAACCTTTTTAATAAATTTCATACACTCATATAAACACACATTCTTCGTGTTGTGTTTATATGCATATAAATTGTATTTAAATACAATTATTCAAGTACTTAAGTGCAGAAATAGACAGAAATAACCATGTTATTGTTAGTGTACCATCATCATAACATCCTTTCTGCATTATGCTACAGTATTTTTTTATATCTCCACTTTAAAAATGAACCCTTAATTGCTGTCTTGTTTGTTGCATATGATGGCAGCAAAGGTGGACTGGTATATTATCTCTCACAGCAGTCTGTTTTGGAAGTGTTCTCTCCTTGTATTTAATTAAATATTTCAATTGGAGAGAAAGAAAAAGAGGGATAAATTCTTATTAGTGATCACAAGTGAAGACCAGGACCTTAGTTCCAAAGTCTACTCAAAAAAAGCCAAAAAGTTGCCATTTGACAAGTAGACTTGCAGTTATTCCATACTCTGCTCTCCTGCCACCCTGACGAGGTTGTAACAAGTTAAATAATCTCTGCTATTATAGAAATAAGAATTAAATAGATATTTAGATGACAATTGCTATGTGGAAGGCCTCTGAAACTCCTATGCCAAAGACCTAGAGGAAGAGAAAAAGTGATCCTGACAAATGAATCATATTTGGGAAGCACTGTACAGAAAGAACCCATCAAAAGGGATTTTTGTCTCATGCTTTGGGTTACTGCCTGCACTGAGACATGATAGACTTTTCCAGAAAGCAGAGTGCAAAAGGCATGTTTGAACAACACCTAACACACCCTCAGTTGTCAGAGGTGCTGTGCACATTTCCCTGTGTTGGTTTACAAGAGGATGTGGCTTAGAAGCAACATTTCCTTACACCACAAGGAAAGTAAAGATGCAGGTTGACCATGTCAGTCATGGGATCAATTGGTTTATCTTGTCCCTGCATCCTTCCATTCTGTAGTGCAAATCAAGTGGCAGACACAATTAAACTCCTCACTTTAAACAAACTGTTGGTCAATTTACATGTATATCAGGTTCCTTACACACAGACTATAGCTGCTGTTAGCTGTGAGAGTAATAACATCAAGGCAGCTCCTATGGGGGAAAAATGTTAGCATTCAGCTTTCTAATTATTAACAAGATTAATCTTCTCTCTTGCTGCTTTTAGAATTCCAATCAAACTATTTAAAAATTTAGAACCTGCTCCATGGGAAAAAGAAATCTTAATTGGGCAGGATGTGCAGATTTTCTGCATATAATTGAGAGTTCAGATTAACTACTCCTTGCCAAAGCTATTGTGAACGAGCAGAGTTGCTCCTTCTACTTCCCCTGTAATAGACCAGGAGCAAGACCTGGGTTCAAGTCCCCAAAGAACATTTGCAAATGTGAGGCGATTATAGCAATTATCCACAGGATCTGTGTGCACAGCAGTGGTATAAAAACATTTCAAGTTGGATACCTGATTGGAAATGGAACCATTCAATACCTAAATGCCACAACAGTAGGCAGAGTTATGATAAAGGTCTCAAATCACTTGAGCATATCAGTTATTTACTCCTAGTCTGCTTAAATACATCAGGCATGGATTTTTTCCTTTTTTCCTCTTGAGGAGAGTTCCAAATGGAGGTAAATGGGAGTAAACATAATTAAAAAAAAACAAAAAAAAACAAAACAAAAAAAAAAACAAGTCAAACAACTAAAATATAAAATATGAAGTTTACATAGCACTCCCTGGAAATAGTCCATGTATCATGCTCCTTTTTTTGTCCTTCTTTTTCCCCACAAAAATCCCTGCCAAAGTTTTCTGCTTTGGTACTCCAAATCACGCAACCACTAATGAGAAGACTGAGTTACAACCAGAGAGTTATTTTATCCATTGCACTGAAATTTGGGGGTGGGGAATTTCTTAGAACCACTCACAATACAACTGCAGCAACGCTAACCACAAACACCCCCACATGGAGAAATTCACCCTCTACAGCCTATGACAAGAGGGAAATCCCTGTCTCCCACATGGTCTGCCAGGGAATTTTTGCCATTGCCTGCAAGGACAGGATTTCAGCCAATAATTATGAGATAATTTCAACATCACCAGCAGCAGGGTTCCATCCTTTCATCAGATCACACAGTGACAGCCTTGCAATTGCCTTTATACATGAGACCATTCTGTGAAAGAGCCAGTGCCCACAGGGGAGATGGGGAAGGGGGTAGGGTTATTTGTTCTTATAGCAGAATTTCCACAGAGATTTACATTAAAAGATCTATTGCACAGGAAAATCTAAATATTGATGAAAATATTTGGGCTTTATAATGAGGGCTGCAACTTGTAGATCATAACAGGCAGCACAGCTCTATGAGGTGCCTTTTCTGAAAGCCATCAGTGCAAGGAGCTGCTTCATTCAGCTGTAAACCCAACACATCTTGCTAAAAGTCTGGTTGGGTGGAATGAGTAAGCCTTATACCACAGTTGCCAAACTTTTCCATTCACGACTACACTCCTATTTGCACTTCCAGGCTTGCTTCCAGCTTTCCTAGTTTGGGAAATGCTGCTTTAAGACCTCAAATTAAAAGCATATGTTGAGATTTAGGCTGACCTTCAGAAATGGCAAAGCAGCTGTAGAAGAGGATGAGGGGGCGCTAGATGAAGGGGCAGGAAGAATCAATAAGAAATTCTTTTCCCCACCCACAAACAAAATTCTCATTCAGATCACTTTTTTTTTTCCTTTTTCTTTTAAATGTATTTTCATTTTTAAATTAAACTTCTAGCATTCTGCTCTGGGTGTGCATTTGTATGTGCCAGTTTGTCCATTATCCCATTGCCCATTAATAACTTCTTACCTATTGGGTTAATTTATAAGAGCCAAGATCTCATTCCTCCAGATTACCTAAAAGCAAAGGTCAAGCAACAGAAAAATTATGTTTTTAGCACTATGTCCCTGCTGGTGACTAGAGAATCCACCCTTTTGAGATCTCCTTGGGGATCCCACCTTTAGAGCAGCACTGCTCACTCATATTATGCTTTCTCTAGCACCAAGGAAAGCAACTGTGAGGCACAAAGCCATGGGAAACCAGGCTTTTTAATTCCTGTGCTCAGGAAATATGCATTATTAAGTCACATGGGGCTGGTACCTACAGGCTAGGTGTGACACAAATATGGCAGTGCTGAATTGGATGCCTGTAGAGGGAAGCCTTAGGGTTCAGCGAGGTCAGTGAAATTAAGAGAGCAGAGCAGGCTGGTCCCACAGTGCCTGTGGTGTCTTTAAGCAGGCACTGGGGAAGCTGATGCATGATTACTCCTTTTGATCACACCATAAAGAAAACTTCCAGATGAACAGCCTCAAGCCACTGGGAGACAAACTGAACTGTTTCTGATGGTGGCTGCAAAGTGGGGGAATCTCTAAAGGCTCTCTTTTTGTATCTCCACAAAACACTTGGATGAAAATGTTTCAGAACATGATTCATGAACCCCTCCTCCAGTCTCCTGGTTTCTGTAGAGAATGCCTGTAAAACCAGATGCTTAGTCTAACATACTTAGTCTTGTCCTTGAAAATTTCATTCAAATCACTAGCATAAGGTGACACTTTGTCAGTGAACAGCATGGTATTCTGCATCAGTTTTCATCTTTGGACTGTCTTTATATAAAGGCAAAATTTAAATAAAAGAATAAGAATTATGATTTAAAATTATGCTACATTTTGCACTATGATCAAAACTGCAGACAGTGTAATTTAGCATCACCTGATCTGTGGAAAACCAACTGAAAATAAATGAACATTCACTCTGCAGCTGTTTTGCTCAATAACCATAATAATATAGTTGTTAGACATAAACAGCACACATCAGCTCTGGCAGAGCACAAAAAATGATGCCAAGCTAAGTACCTGATAAATTTTCACATTCAATGTTTCCATGTAATTCAGTATTTCCCCAATGCAAATGAATGCAGATGATAGCTGTCTTGAGCATATATGGTGCTCTGGATGAGTAGGGGCTCCCAAGAGATGAGTTTAAGGAAAATTTGTATTTTACCAGTGATTAAATGTCAATTTTCTGGACTAGAGGAAAGGAATCTCTTTGATGGCTGCAAGTGAGGGGAAAAAGATTATAGACATCATTAAAGAAAGAATCAAAACAAAAGATTAAGCCTGAGGTTTTCAGGAGAGCCTAGGGGAGATAACTTAGTTCAAAAGCCTCTAATTCCCTTAGGCTTTTTTTAAATTCCCAGTCTGAGCACCACATTGCCTCACTGGTGACTGCAGTTACTCAACTAACAAGTGACACTAAGGAAGCTTGAGTAACAGAAGCACTTTGTAAGACTCCATTTTAAATAAAATTACACTTTTAACTCCTCATGAGGTCTGTCTCTGTTCCCTGCTCTCTACAGGAACCTTCACACCAACACTCCACATTCTGGGGATGCAAACACACACACATTTCACCACCTCACCACCACCTCCCCACTTCTTCAGCTCTTCCTCTTCAGATCCCAATTGGAACGTTTCTGGTACTAAATCACATCTAGGGTTTGCTCCAGGTTTTGTCTGGCTGCTAAGGGAAGCTAAAAATTACAAGACCTCTCAAAAGGATACATTGGAAATGCTGACTCTATCTGGTCCCAACTCTGCCTTCACATATAAGGCATACTGTGCAAGAAGGAGTCCATGGGACCACAGAAGACGCACCTTTCTGAAAAGAGGTGAAAAGATATTTCTGATGGATTTAGGCACACCATGATACGTTGTACCTGCTATGTCCATATTGAACAGACCTGCAGTTCAGGTGTGCAGACCTCAGAAAAACATAAACCAGTCTGTGCAAAACACTCCCAGAGGCTTAGCTTAATCAACAGCCTAAAACAATCTGTTATTTAATTAATTTGAGCATGCCAAAGTAAGCTCAACACACAAAAAATCATGAGGTTTGCTGTGAATTCATAGGGTGTGCAGGGTGGGCTGGATGTGTGACCATGATGTAGAGCCAGTCTGCACTTGTGTGAGGAAGAAAAGCCAGGATTTCTCTGTGAGGCTACGTGAAAATATAGATCTTACAGAATTTATGACCATCTGGAAAAGACAGGCAAATTGATAAAACCCTCAAAAAATTCACTTTTGAAAAGTGGAAATGCATTTTGAAACAATTAGGTACAGTAGGGTCACAACTAGGATCAAGGAAAGAATGCATCTGATGGGATCCTAATACTCCAGAAATATGGCTGGGACATATTACTCAGTTTTTCCTTTCTTCATACCAGTGTGCCTTTGGTAAATGTCCACCTTCATTACAGATGTTAGAATCCTTACTTAGAATATATTTAAGAACACTTTATAACATCTTTAAATTGCTGGGTCTTTCCTCCCTTCTAATTTTCCACTGTCTGATTGGGAGGATGAGCCAGTTAGAGCCTTTCAACTTGCTTCATTTCTCTGCTGTCATTTTATTAAGTTTTCCACCATAATCTCCTGCTTTATAGGCACAAGGCATAACACCTACAGCTGTCAGCTGGCTTTCTGCAAGAAATACCAGAGCAACCTGGAACTGTTCATGACAAATTACAAGAGGGTAGGTATGCTGAGGCTGTCATGACCAAATTTTTCACAGGATTTCTATTATGGGTTTGCTTGCTTAGCATGATCCTTGGCATGACACATAACTGTTCTTTCCAGGTTACTTACTTGATCATTTTTCTAACTACATTGTGGAAAATGACTACTTTCTCATCATATAATTTTTCATTTCCTATGATATTTATTATTTGAAGTATCACAGGGAAGAAACTAAAAGTTAGGTTATCATTCTGTAGGTCATTCTAAGAGGAAAAAACCCTTTAAATTCAGATATTCTGTATTTACCACGTACTTCAGTATTTGGTTTTTTTCTTTCATTTTGCTGTTTAGAAATAAGATTTTTTTTTTTTTAATGGTATTTGTTGAAATGCTTTAACTTTTGACACTTAATTTTTTCTCATTTATAGAAATACAAAATATTGGGAATGTGTGTATGATTTTTGGGTTTTTTTTTCTTCAATAGCTTACATATTCTTCCTACAAAAATGAAAGTCTTTGGAGTTCTGGCAATAAAAAGAATTAATCATATTTCATTTTTTAAAAAAAGTTCCTAAAGTAGGTCAATGAGTAGAAAAAAACAAAAGAAGAAGAAACAATGCAATTGTATTATACCCTGTGTGGCTGATGCAGAGTATTATCAAATAATCATGTTCATAATCACTAATAAATAAATAGCATCAAATATGTATAAAACTTGAACAGGTATTGACAAATCATTTAGGAGTGTTTATGCTTGAGACAGATTGAGAGTTAAGATTCTTGCCTCATCATCTGGAAGGAAAATTTCCACACATCAGAAGGATAAAAACAAAGTATTTTAATGAGATTCTTACATCAGTATTTTTTTGTAATAACTCAATTCATCTCTGTGACATGGTTGGAGGGTGTGGATTTTATATTTTTGGGGGTTTTTTTGGAAGAAAATAGCTTGTACCCTGGATGGTGCATATATAACAGTACATACAACCCATACCCTGTCGATGTACACAGTAAGAAAATTGGGAGGAATGAGTGCCATATTTTAACATCACCCCCCTTACAACAAAACAAAAAAAAAAAAAAACAAAGAAAAAACCAAAAACAGAATAAAAAAAAACAAAACATAAAAGAAAGAAGTCAAGAAATTAATTCACTTTTTTGTCTGGATATAAGTCAGTCCCTAGGCTGGCTTTGGACGTGCTCACATTTGAAGTTGTATTCTGGTTGTGTTCCTTTACAGCACTGAGTGGTTGAGGAAACCACAGAGTGCAGCAGAAGCAAAAATAACCCAGTCCCAAGCCTCAGGCAAGAGCAGGGCAGGAGCCTCCCTGTGAAAAGCAGTGGCAGCTCCCAGTCCAGCAGCAATTGTTCTGTTTAGTGTGCTACTGACACATTATATTTGCCACATAGCTTACATCAAATTTGTATCAGATGTGGTTCCCATTTTGATAACATCTGACCTTGGTGACCCAGGAGAGCACTACCTACCTCTTCTCTCACAGCTGGCCTGCATTCTGCATTTCTCAGTGCAGACTAGAAAAAAACTTCCCAACAAACATCTCATTTGGACATACACACCCTCCTACTTTTTTTAAAAATAATTATATTTTCCTGGGAAATTTCTGAATTGTGATAAATATTCTGAGCTTGCAATTGCAGGCACAGAAAGAGGATATTAAGGAAAAGAGAAGAGGAAAAGGAAAGGAAAAAGGAGAAAAGGGAAGGGGAAAGGGGAAAGGGTGAAGGAAAAGGGGAAAGGGGAAAAGTAAAAAGGGAAAGGGGAAGGGGAAAGGGGAAAGGGGAAAGGGGAAAGGGGAAAGGGGAAAAGTGAAATGGGAAAAGGGAAAGGGGAAAAGGAAAAAGGGAAAGGGAAAGGGGAAAGGAGAAAAGGGAAAGGGGAAAAGGAAAAAGGGAAAGGGGAAGGGGAAAGGGGAAAGGAGAAAAGGAAAAAGGGAAAGGGGAAAAGGAAAAAGTGAAAGGGAAAAAGGGAAAAGGGAAAAGGAAAAAGGGAAAGGGGAAAGGGGAAAGGGGAAAGGGGAAGGGAAAAGAGAAAGGGATGGACCATAAAGCAAAAACAGCAACCTGGAAGAGGTAAGTGTATCATTTGCATCCCAGTGGCAAAACATACGTGTCACAGAGCTAGCAGACATTTGCTGCAGATATTCTTTCCCCCTCCCCCCACCCCCATAAATGTTGGTCTCTCCAGCTTTCTAAGAGCCGTCAAAACAGATGCAAAGGTAAAATTTGCATGTCTTCTCAGGCAGTGCAGACCTTGGTATTCGCCCATGCTGAGTTCCCTTCTGCAGTTCCACAGGGCACTGTTTTATGTGTGTTTGCAGACACTGAATAGGTCGGCTACCTGTTAATGGCTTGTTAGAGCAGTCATTGTTTGAGGTATGAACAAATGAATAACCCATTTGAGAATATCTATAATCACTGATACAGAAAATATGAGACATGTCAGAAAGGACTAAAGAAATGCACACTTGGAAGAAAAGTAAATTGTAATTAGAATCCTAACTGGAGTACATAACCAGGTATTAAAGGGCTTGCTTTTGACTGAACATTAATGCCTGAAACAGATCTGGGAATGAGTTTATTGGCTGCCCTATCCATGATGGTTATTTTATAACTCATGTCTCTACAGCAAATATTTGCAGCTCATTGCAGAATCACACATTTCCAAGGGATGTTATTATTTCAAAGGTGAAGATAGTGTGTTTTGAATAAAACAACGTCAGATTTTGGAGGTATCCAAAGTGTCTATAGACTCATATATCTGGTTTATACCTGCAGCTCCCCAAAAACTACATTTTCATGTGTTTAAGAAAAACATTAACATTTAATTACCATTTATTTAGAGCTCATAGTCTCATAGAAATTTTCTTTGTCGTCTCAAACCAGATCATTATCTTCCAGTATGATTTTTAGTGTTATTGTTATTTTTAGCATTATTATTTTTCAGTGGCTCTTATACCTTTCTTTTTTATTTCTGTGTGCTGAGAGTGGAATTTTGCATAAATTGCATTTTTACTTTGGCTGTCAGTGAAATTTGTTTCTATGCAAAGGCCTGATAAGTACAAAGCATATGTTAAACCTCATATGTTTAAGTTCATACAGAATGAGATAGGACTGAGTAAATAACAAAGGGATTTATGAAATGGATCAAAAGCAAATATCAATATCAATTGATTTGATATCAAATATCAAATGTAAAAATGAATATGACGATCTAAACAATTTTTTTCCTCAAAAACTAAGAAATGCACCAATAAATGAAAAGTAAATTTCAGAATAAAGTTTTCCCTGTCAGCTATTTGTTAAAGAAACTAAGGATGTCAAAATATGATTTATAAACCTTCCAGAGGTCTTCTTTTTATGTGGCAGTATATTTGCTTATTCTTTATTTCTTTACCAAAACAAATCTCAGCTTTCTGTATTCAGAATCATGCTGAAATACCAGTCTGGAGAGCAATTTTTACATGACTTGATATTTGCTGCAGGTCTGAGTTCCCAGGCTTGCCCAGCATCAAGCAGAGTGGTTTGGCACTTAAACAGTTCTTGAGTTCATCCAAAACAATAAGGATGAGTTCTGGATGACTGCAAAACCATAAGCTTGCTGTTCAGGCCACTTACCTTAGGATTTTTTATCTCTTCTCCAAGCTGTGTTTAATTCTTTCTATACAGTGGAAAGATATTAAACTCAAACAAATGAAACCACTTTTTTCCAGATCAGTGTCGTGCAGGGGCTGGGCTCTCCTGAGGAAGTGTTATGGGATATTTTGGTTTTGGCTCCCTACAGGCAGATTTCAACCTTGGTCTTGCATCTACTCAGTGATTTTTGGCTCCCCTGTTGGTCAAGAAGTTGGATTAGTGTCATGCTCAGCAATGAGGTGAAACCTGTGCAGGCATGGGGTTTGTTTGATAGAATTTTAGTAATTTTTATTTTTTCATTCCTCACTTGGAATGACTGAAGAAACAACCATAGAGGATATTTTTGTTTAGCTGCACTTGTGTTGAAGGCTAAATATTTGTCTTCACACAAGATACAAATCAGCTGCAAGGACTGTTGAATGACCCAGCTCACTCTGAGAGCAATGCTCATCTGCCAACGATTTGTGGGAAGAGAGACAGGTCCATCATCAGGATAAAATAAACTAAACCATCAATAAAATATATATTCTGGGGAGGAGAGGGGAAAAGGAAAAAAAGAAAAAAGGAATAATGGAAAATGAGAAAAGCAAAAGAGGAAAAAAGGAAAAAAGGAAATGAGGAAGAGGAAGGGGGAGGGAGAGGAGACTCAAGGAAAGGAAAGGAAAGGAAAGGAAAGGAAAGGAAAGGAAAGGAAAGGAAAGGAAAGGAAAGGAAAGGAAAGGAAAGGAAAGGAAAGGAAAGGAAA
>NC_031769.1:11763281-11822842 GCF_001522545.3 Parus major | reverse complement strand
AAGGGAAAGGGAAAGGGAAAGGGAAAGGGAAAGGGAAAGGGAAAGGGAAAGGGAAAGGGAAAGGGAAAGGGAAAGGGAAAGGGAAAGGGAAAGGATCCAGGTATCTCAGTTTAAGGGTGAAAAGTGTCAGTCTCAATTGTGTGCAATAAAAGGGGAATACAATGAAATATTTCTAAAATTCCTGCTGAGAGATTTACAGAATAACATTTCCTTCTTTGGGGATTTTCACCAAATGTCGGTTAATTATTCCTGACATTTATTCTAAGGTCCCATAGTGAAGAAACACACGACCAGAAAGATTTAAGAAACCAATAATAGCCGATTTAAAATATTTACTGACTCGAAACTTACAAGGTACAGCCAGAGGGTTCCCCCCATACCTGAGAATGTTGCAGCTGTGCAATAGCACATATGCACAGTATAATATAATAGCACAGTATGCCCTGGAGACACCAAAGATAGAAACAGGCACTGGATGCTGAAAACTCCCAGTGGAAGCCAACTTACTGTACACATCTTGCAAACCAGCTTGGAGAAGAGTGTGCTGGCCTATTTTCAGTGTCTAACTCACAGTGTACTTAGTATATTACTGGTTATTTTTTGTATGCATTCCATGATTCTTCAGCATTTCTTTCAGTATTATTTAAGGGAACAGGAGAAGACTGTGTTAAATAGACCACTGATTTTGATATTTTTTCCTTTGAAATATACATGATTTTAGAAAAAAAAAAAATTTAATAGAAAAAAGAAAACATAAATAAATTATTTTATAATAATTTTGCCAAAATTACTTCAGCAATGTTGATTTATTTAACATACTTTAATGATATAAAAAATTTAGATCTCAAATGAGAAAAAGGCCTCAGAAACAGATATTGAATTTAAATAAAAGATCAAAGCCCATAAAATTAAGGAGCTTGCTACCAACAAACCATTAAAGCTACATCAAGGCATGAGCCATAAGGAATTTGCAGTAGAGACTGAGGCCACATGAATGGTTTGTGTCACTTGAAACTGACATTTCATAAATATCAGCAAAATGAGAATGAAGAGAGTGGAACAAAGGGTGTGAGCAGCTGCCATGTGAGCAGCTCCCAAGGCCAGAGCTGGCTCCTGAGCTGTTTGCTCTGACAGGGCCATCAGGAAAGGAGAGGACAGGCTTAGGTTTCCTCACATACATGCCTTCAGCACTCATTTCTGATGCCTGTGAAGTGCCTGTTCTGTTCTTCCATTCTGATAATTCATTAGTGGCAATCAGCTGGAAACTGATGCCCAGACTGAAAAGTTAATAATGTTCATAGAATCACAGAAGAGTTTGGGTTGAAGGGGTCCTTAAATATCACCTAGTTCCAATATCCCTGTCATGGGAAGGGACAACTTCCACTAGACCAGGTTGCTCAAAGCCCCATCCAACCTGGCCTTGGAAGGGTGACATCATTTGGCATATGCTTCTCAGCAATGCTTCTCTGTGCTGAAAATGTGAGTGTCTTACAGCCTTTAATCTTGCAGATAATTAACATTAACATAAAATCTTCAATGTTTTTTCACCTATTAGTTCTCTTGTGTAGGAAATCATGTATTTGAGAAGTTTAACCCAATGTTGGTTAGGTTCCATCAAATATTTCACAAGTCATGGCTCTTCTCAGAAATCTTCAGGGAAACCCATCCCACACTGGAAAATAAAAAACAGATAAATAATGGTTTTGTATATTGAACAGTTTACATTTAATTTCTTAACAATTCATCCTTACACAAATATTTACCCAAGCTTTAATATAATATGCAGTCTCATGACTGTTCTCCAGTGAAATAAAATGAAACGATGTCCACTGGAATGGTAAAGCCAAATAACAGAATGATCTAAAGAATTGGATTTTTCAGTTAAAATTTGCTCAAAGGAAGGGTTTGATTCCCCTTTTCCTAACAGAATATGTTAATTACCAACTTGTGAAGAAGTAAAAGAGGTTTTCCTCTCCTTTTACTGTGCTGCTCTTGGTGTAAGGAAACCACACCAACAAGACACTGATTTCCTGGTAAGATCAGTAAAGGACAGGACTCATGAATGAAAAAAAACCCTAAATGTGCAGTAGTGCCTAGAAGAGGATAATTCCACACATAGATGAACACTCAGTAACTTCACTTGTGGAAGTTAGGTCAGATCCAAGAAAGATTTGACAAAGCAGGTGGAAGTCAGTTTCCTGCACATTTTCATGTATCTGGCTTCAGCTTTTCAGGTGATTGTGGAGACAGACAGAAGCTTAAGAACTAAGATTTTGGACTCTACCTAAAAGGACATAGGTTCTTAGCCAAACTGAATTTTTGGCATGGCATAACTGAGTTATTTCAGCTAGGTTACTAAAATTTTCAAGGCTACACATTTTGTCTTGCAGAAATGTAAGATTGCTTTTCTTTAAGGAAAGCATTTTTTTAATCTCTTCATTGTCTTCTTCAATTGAAAAAATGTTTTCCTTTGTAACTTAAGCCATAAAAAAAATTCTGCTGATTGAGAAATTGTTTATGAAAGACTGCAATTACTTTCTTGGCCGCTTACTTTGATTCCTTTTCTCCCTGGCATTGGTATAGGCCTTCCAGGAATGTGAAGATTTAGAGAATATCATTTTGTTTATAGGGTATTTCATTCAGCATTTCAGTCCATTGGTAAATCTTCCCTTTCAGTTTCCTGTGCCTACCATTAATCTTCAATGTACAGCACAGCAGAGAAGGTAGTTAAGCAGCTTACATGAAGGCTAACTGGCTGCATGAACAGTCTGGTGCTTCTCTGACAGCCTGACAAGCTTGCCTTCCTATTGAATATCCAGGATTGTGCCTCATTTCTTAGCAATTCAGAAAGTCTTCCCTTTCACCCTCTGAATATCAGTTTTGTCTAAAACAGCTTATTTAAAAGATGAAAGACATTGGTCTTCAAAATTATTCCTTTTTAAGCAACTTTCTGAAGCAACCTTCACCATGCGCCTGGCGATAAAATATAATCTGTTTTCAAATATTTCATATATTCACTTCATGCATTTTAAGCCCTTAGAGTATCCAAGTGCACTGCCCTCTATGAGGAAATGTGGTGCCAGCTGGATTCTGCATATGCTTCTCTATAATGTTTTCATGAGAATGTTAATACATACGTCCTCCTTTTTGTCACAAGTAAGCTTCTAAATCCCTACTCACAAATCTTAACAGACATTGTTTTCTTCAGAAGAACAGAAATGGAAGAGATGTGAAAAATAAGCAGAGTACAGAGGACCTGTGACATTCCTGAAAAGGGTTAAAACTTCACTTGTGGAACCATGAAGGGTATATATATGAAATCTTATATGGCTCTTTTCATCAGTAACAAAAATTATGAAGACTTGTTTTCACCTTTAGCCCTCTTGGCAATACTTGTAGGACTTTTCCACAGAGTCCTTGCTACCTTCTCTTCTCTTGTGTTTTCCACCTATTTGGCTGGACAAGCAGCAGCATATGCTGCAGCAGATTTACAGCTGCACATGTGCTGACTGTCCAAACATACATGTGTGCTTACTGGCCAGATGGCTGTTCCCTCCTGAAACAAGCAAATTACTGGATTACAAAGCCTCTTCCTTCAAGAAAATGCTGATTAGAGCCACCACTATAACCAGGAGCTCATTCATATAAAATGAGTAGGAACTTGAGTAGTATTTGAGAAAATATGTTTTTCAGACTTGGTTATGAATGGACAAAAATCTCCAGGGATGGCAACAACACCCAGACAGATGGAGGGTTTTTCTTTCCATCTCCTTTGTGAAAGATGTGCCCAGATTTTTCATTGAACCATGAGAAATGGGAAGGGTAGCTAAATGGAGAGGTGTCAAGAAATCCACATGGATTTGAAGCAGCCTGAAGATTTTTCTATACATTTGTGTAGTGGTTTGACACCACTTCTTCTAAGAGCATTCATCATATAAAACAAGTTACAAAGGTAAATTTTGCCCAGAGGGACCTGAGAGAAGATACCTTCCCTGTTGATCAATCCAAAGCAGAGGATTACAGTTACTCTTTCAATTCAGACCAAGTTGAGCTTGGTGCACTTAACTATAGTGACAGTGGAAGATTTAAGAAGCATTAATAGCAGTAGAACTGTGAATAAAAATGTACTGTTTAAAACGACAATTTATTGAAAATGTTAATCCCCCTTATTTTATTCTAAATGTGCAGAAGATAAATCAGAGAGCAAGAATTTCTTAGGTTGCTGCATCATTTTTGCCAGATTCTGACTTTGCAGTGTTTGTTCTGATGAAGAGGAAAGAGAATTTTTATGCCTGTCCTGACAGATGAGATGATCCCTTGCCTACCTTTAGACATCCATCATGCAAGCCATTACATCTAAGTTGGTCACTATCAAGATCTTTACAGCTAATGGGAAGAAATGAGCATGCCAAGGGTTTAGCTGAACTGTTTTATTTGTTTATTTTAAGACAGTACAAACTGAACCTTAGAATTTTGTATTTATCTCCATTGATTAGAGAAAAAATATATTTCAACTATAAATAATTTTACTGTATATATATAAAATAATTTGCAAAAAAATCAATGTTTTAATAAAAAAATATTATCCTGGTTATAATGAAGTTTGAAAGTATTTTTCATTAGGGTTTTGTTGTGGTTGTTGTTGTGCTTGTATTGTTTTGTTTTGCTTTGTTTTGTTTTGTTTTGTTTCCCCAGCAATTCCAATGGTTGTTTTATATACAGACTGACTCTGGACATAATCAACATTAGCTAGAACATATCTCTTCCTAAGCAGTAAGAAGAAATTTATTTTCTGGTGTTCTCTCTACTCTCTTTCTTATTTATAGTATATTTACATCAAGAACAAAAGAAAGCAAATTTAAACTCTACCTGGGCTTAGCAAAATCATCTATTCACTTCCTCACCCCCAAAACACATCTGTTATTCTCTGTACCTCTCTGGGGTCCCTGCCAAAAGGAATCCCATTTTGATTTTAGGATGCTTTAATACAGCAATCTTTTGTATAGCATCTGTTTTCATCAGCTCGTTTAGCTTTTCTGCCTGGAGCACTTTGAAGGTGTCTGATGAATGAGCTGCCCAGTGGTACAGTTTCATGGTCCCTCATCAGTGGGGATCTTATTGGTGATTTCAGTGAACTCACAAATTTAGAGGGGCTTAAGTCTCTCGAGAGCTATTGCTACAGCTCTAATAAGAAGGTGTTGATAGGCCCTTGGCAGCGTTTTACAAGGCTGACTCAAGGTTATTCGAGTTCCTTTCCACCATACTTACAGCATGCTATTTTTATTGCCATATTTTTGCTGATGAAAAAATTATGGAGAATCTTTTTATACTCCAAAGGACAATGCCTAATCCTCTTCGGTGTTTCCCCCATTTTATACTTTCAAGTAATCTTTTTCTTGAGGAGCAGGAGGCATTTTGCTTATGTTCAGAAGATTCTCTATAACTGCCCTTCTTAGAAGAAGGAAATATACTTCTGTTCCTCTTAACTTAGTCTTATCTTGATTTTATTACAGTAAATTAATTATGGGAGAATGATGAGTCATCATGACAAGGTGGCTATAGAAAATTACATTTATTCAAATTAATCTTACATGAAGTTAAGATTCTCTTACACCACAATTTTTCTATATCCCTTGATAGTTTAATATTTCTTCCCACTTTATTACCTGCAAGTTGAAGTGTATTTATTCCTGTCATGTTTAAGAAGAAGTGCATTCACACACGAAATATGAATCATATGTATGCAAGCATAGATCATCAAGCATACAAGCACAATAAATTCTTTCTTTATATGAGTAGTTGAAAAGATACTCCAACAGCTGGATATCTGTGGAGGGGTATTTTATTTATCTAAAGACAACTGACAAAGCAACTGCACTCTGTTTTACTGGTTTTGTAACTGCCTATCCACTTGTAATTGTCAATCATTTCATAAAACATCTTTGATCAGCCAAAGACATTGCCCCTGTGTTCCTCTGGAACTTGTAGAATGAAGCAGGTCATGTAGATATATATGAAATGAAATAATTGAAAATTGAGCTATTCAACTAAGAACTCATACATTATGTCACAAAGGTCACCTTTTTTTTTTTTTTTTAAAAGCTACTGTGCAACAACCTTAGGGAAAAAATAAATAGCTTTATATACTTTAAGGTAATTTTATTGTAATGAGGCAAGCTGATGGGGTGGGGGGAGTGATCTGTAGACTTTTCATACAGCAGTCTTTTTTGGGGACATAAGATACCACAGAAGGCAGATGCTTTTGTTTGAATAGCAGCATGTCATGCAGATGTACACTGGGCTTTACCAAGTGTAATATCTGAAAGGAAAGAGCTGTCAAAAATAATAATCCAACCTCAAAGCCAACTCTGTAATTTTAAAAATATTTGCATGTTGCCACTGCTGCCTCATATGGTGGCATTAGAAGAGCACAGAATTTGAATTCACATAAGGTGCTCGCATCCCCACAAAGTAGGGATTATTTCCCGTCGCAGTGGTAGGCTCCCAGAATGCCAAGTTATTTGCACTGCATGAACAGATTGCATAATTATCTGTTGACTTTCTTGAAAGGAGAGTTGGCAGTGCAGTGTGATTAGGTTCTCCAGAGCTGGCAAATGCATAGATGAGGGGGCAGACACATGAGGACCATATCAGTGAAAATTTTAATAATGACCAGAACCTCTTGGGACAATTTCTTTAAACATAGTGATGAAACACCTCAAATGTGAGATATTAGTTTGGTTGATTTAACATGTGATGCTAAATTGAATGAATGTGAATGTGGGCTAGGACTACCATGCTGCTGAATAAGACTGGAAAGGTAGCCTACTGACAATGTTCTCGTTTTACTGCAAAAATTATATTTTATACAAATCTTTCAGTGTTGCCATCAGAAAAATATGACTGAAATATTTTTAACTCAGACTTGACAAATTAGAAAGAACCTGTAATCCTATTTTTTAAGTGAATTCCTTTTAACCACTTCAGAAGCCCTGAAGCCCTTTGTAGATGCTTGTGCTATCTTTACCTGCTCCACAGAGTGATATTTGCAGCACCTCAGCTGTGTGTTCACTTCTCACTCTTCTGTGGAGACATTGCTGAAGATCTGCCATTGCACACTTGGCTGCACTCTCCACAGCAAAATTCAGACTGAGTCTTGAGTCTGTAGCTGCAATACGCTTGGAGCAGACCCTCACAGTGCTTTTCTACTGCTATAATGTGAAATAGGGAAGGTTGAGGGAAATGATAATTGAATGAGCCTAAATATTCAGCTTGATTTTAATCTCCTTCCTCACTATACCAGATCTTCCAAAACATAAAAAAATTAATAATAAATCTGGTCAGCAGAAGACCTTTCCAAGGACTTCCTTGGTGGATGATCAGCCAGGTTTGATGAGGATGGCCAATTAAAGTCTGCAGGAAAAAATAATTTTTCAGAAAAAAATAAAAAATAATATATGGGTGGCATATGAAGGACACTCTGTTATCTCTGTTCTATGGCTTGGGATGTTCACTTACATATGTCATAAAAGTTCCATAGTGCATTGTGGGAATCACAGATCTCTCATTCATGTAAAAATAAAATCATTTGGATGGCAGGTTCCAGAAAATAGAGCAGAGATACTGGGCTCCAGATCTACCACTCAGAAGGTACAAAGGGATTCCCGAAGTTAGTGAAATAGTCACACTGGACTGAAATTTAAGTCCAAAATAGGTTGATTTTTTACAATGGTTAGTAGAAAAAAATAGTAAAAAGCTGTTCTTACAACTGTAGGGAAGTTTCTATCTAGAATTTTCAGCCAGATGTGTTGACTGTGTTCACACTAGGGAAATAACCCATATTTAGGGTAGGTGGCTCTTTCTTGTATCTATCATAAGTATGGGGTATCTTTCTTTTTGTTAATTTAATGAAAAGTAGTAAACTGAAACTGTTAAATTATGACATCAGAAAAGAATCCTGGTATAGCTGTCCAGTTTTCTGAGTGCAAATATAGATTACATAGAAAATAAAAGTGTAAAACTGTAAAAATACCTTTAAATATTTTCCATCAAGTAAGTCTTCTACTATGTTTACTGGACAATGTGCAGAGGACATATATTCTATAGACTAAAGATT
This sequence comes from Parus major, assembly GCF_001522545.3. NCBI lineage: Eukaryota > Metazoa > Chordata > Aves > Passeriformes > Paridae > Parus > Parus major. Next base: position 11,814,726 of record NC_031769.1, on the reverse strand, counting down.
GTGGAAATTTAAAATTCTGGCAGTATATTTCCTTACATATGTTTGAAAAATCTGTGAATCCTTTCAACCATTTTTCACTTCTGATTGGAGATCAGGTATTGCAAGGTGCATATGAAAGTAATTGATTCAGAAGGGAAATCAGAGGTTAAAACTGCAATTTTCTCCAAAGGAAACCTCCCATGTTTTGAATTTTTAGTAGCTGTCTGTGTGTTATTAACAACCGTACTTAGATTTGACAGGCAAGTAATAATGTGGTTATTCATCTCAAAGACAGTGGACCAGAATACATTTCTGGCTCTATAAATGCATTTTAAAAGCTGAAAGACAAATTTCATTACAATAAAGAATGGGGATTTGGTAAATGTAATCTTTGGGGTTTTATTGGTAGATAAATCTTTCTTTTCCTACAGCTGCTGTTTGGGTTTTAGAAAGTTTAATAAATAGAGTAAGTAGTCCCTTATTTATTAGTAACACTAATATTTGAAAGCTGCAAGTGCTGCATCCATTTCAGAATACATCTCTCAACCCATCCTGCACACAACGACACTGAACACGGCCCAATTACACCAATTTGAACCTAGTTCCACAGAAATGCATTATCTTCCCAGAAAAAATATTGTCCAGTCAAAGATAAGACAAATTATGAAACCCTGTTCCAAATAAAACCTATTAGAATTTGTCCACAGGTTTACAGAGGTGCCCATGTAATGCCCCAGTGGGATATTTTAGAACATCACACACACATGCAGGTGTATTGACTGAAGTTGTTTCCTCTCATGGCATGTTTTGTAGTGTGCATTTTCCTTTCATCAGTTTGATCCTTAGTTTTCAATAGCTAAGATTTTAAGTAATAAAAAATATAGCTAAATAAAAAGATGTAAAAGGTATGTCAGTATATTTGGTTGCATTCCCTAAAGTAACCCTGTCAGTCCTCTTACATGTAGAAATCACAAATAGAAATGAAGTGTTAGTACTTACACACTTCCAGAAATAGTATTGTAGCATTTCAACACTTCATTTGTTACTACTAAAAATTTAAAGGCAGAATGTAAAACTTTTGGTCTCTTAAGCTCCTTGTTTTTTCAAGCGTTATATTTTTAGATACCTTTTGTGATGGTGCTGAATGGATATCTATTTTTCACCAATTAGTTTGCCTCTAATTATTCTTGCTGCTTTTAATCAGAATAAAGACTTTCACTCATTACTTAAATATCTGTTAAAAAAAAAACAACAAAAACTATCATCTCATTTCTTTCAAAGTACTACATTCTACAAATCACTGAATGTATGAGTTAGGATAGCAATAACTGAAATAATAGTAGTTTCACCTGACAAGATGGAAATTGTCCAGACATAAAGCAAGTGTCCCATGCTCATGTCACTTATAAAATAAAGGCAATTCCTTAGGAATGTAATTTAATAATGATGTAAATGACAACATAAAGCTGTGATCTAGTGAAAGTTGTCTCCTGCATGGTTCATAGCAACAGAGTATTTCTTTTTTTACAGCTGTCATTTTAAAATTGGTATTCATAAAATATACACAGGAAAAAATACTTGGAATTTATTCTTTACTCTCCCCGGGGAGTGCTAAATTCTGGTTCGTTGTCATAGTCTGCATGTTATCCTTTCAGCTGAGAAACTGTGTGATGAAGGCTTATCTTGTTTATGTGAAGTTCTGCCAGATTAAGCACATTGTTCACCCCAGCCTATGAAGGAAGTGAAGTGGAAGTTGTTCTCTGGTTACAATAGGAATTGTGTGAAGTCCTAAAAGAGGTGAATGTCTTCTAATTCTTTGGCCTTTTCTATTAAAAACCAGCAGTACCATAATACATTTGTTGCCATACAACATTGCTTCACTTTCCACATTGTCTGTGTGTGTACAGACTCTCCAATAGCGAGGAGAGAACAAAAGGGTATTTGGGAGTGTGAGTGCTAAATGGCAAGAGAAGCAAGAACAAAGTCATTGCAGGCACCTGACTGTCAGGTGGGAACCAGGCACAGCCAGAGCTGTGGCCCTGCAGAGGGTTATTAAAGAGCTTCTTTTGTTTCCGTTCACCCCACGCTGCCAGGCCATCTGTAAATGTGACATAGCTGAAGCTGTGAGCCCTGGACCTTCTGGAATGACTTCCTTCATTCCCATGCTTGGTCCTTTTGTCTGACATTTCTCCACTCAGGAAAAAAAATCTGCATCCCAGAGGTTCTATTGAAGACTTCATATAATTTACAGAATCATTTTGCCTTGACTTCTTAAGAACATTTCTGTAAATCATCTGAATTTTACCCTTTTATAAACTCAATAACAAATTTCAAACACAGAGTGGCTTATTAAGTTGCTGCTTCAGATTTGCACTGGATTGTACTGTGATGAAAGATTTTATCATGTGACAACTGCTGCTCTGGTAGATTTGTTGGACTCAATCCACCTTTGAGAGGTCATATAATGGCATGAACCAACAGTAATGTTGGTTAGGTTCTCTGTACTTGTCAATAAGAAGGCCAGAGAATAAATGGAATTAACTACATTTTCATTTTTAGGTCTTCCTTCTGATAATCCTAGCCTGGAGTATTTCCTTTGTTATTGTCTTTATTACACAGGAACAACTCAAACAATAATTTTGGTTCATAAATCACAGTGTTTTCAAGTAGTGTGACAAAAGTTTTATTTTAAAGCCCATTTCAAAACAGAAACAGAGCTGTGGACAGCAAGGAACTGTCAGAAAACATCTCTTCATTCCCTCTCTCCTCACTGCAATTAGTCTCACCCTTTGTCTGAGCAATTGTTTGTTCAACTAGTAAATGAAAAAGTTAAATACAGATCATCTGGTTTTGTCTCATGAGCAGCAATGTTTGAGAAACAAATAATAAAGATAAGAAGCTAGGCACTAATAGAGTTGGAGACAATCTTCTGTGTTCTTTGCTTACCCCTTCATCTACAAAGCTATCATAAAGCTTTGACAAACATGTGACCATCCCCACAGATCTATCAGTCTTATAGTTAAATCAAGAATTTCAAATCGAACACTACCAATCTGCCATCTTTCACAAGTACTCAACCCTCACAGAAACTAAATTTGTATGACACAATCTCTCTTGAATCCCCCAAATCAGCTAATCTATAAGTAATACAGACAGAAGGCACAAAACACAGTTTATACCCTTTTATCCACCTGCTATCAAGTCAATGCACGTCTGTTATCTAACCTAAATTGTTGGCAGCAAAGTCAGAATGAGCTTTCTCACAGTGATTAGATGTCACTGCTGGCTCTGTCTCTAGTAGCATATGCTACTAGAATATATCTGTCCTATAAATTGGAAGACTTACTATAGCAGCTATCATTTTGTTGAATATCAGACGGATGAAGCTCTTTATTCACAAGGTCAGAATTACAAAGTGAAATACAAAAAGGATTAAAAGATTCCTAATATCTGCCTAGCCAGCAGCCTGTCTCCTTTTGTATTTTTCTTCAGAAGTTACCCAACATTAGGTTACTTAGAACGAGATATAATAAACCCCATGGGGAGAACTGATTTATCCATAAAATTTTCCGTACTAAAATATAGTGTGTAAAATATAGTGTAATCTATATTATCTTACATTGATTTATTTCATTTTTAAATATATCTATGTCAGAAGTGAGATTTCTGTGTATCTCTTCAAACTTGTGGATAGCAAGAACATCTTGAAATTATTACAGTTATAAGCTATGTGGGTGTTTTCCAGAGTCACTTCTGCTGAGCAGTGCACAATATGCTATTTCAAAATTTTATTGATTATTCCTCCTGCTTGTATTATGGGACAAATTGTAGTGGAACATCTGCTTTACTGTTTATAGCTCATTCATTATTTCCTCTAAGCTTTTTATCCATTACTTACCCTTAATAATTTTAAATAGCCCCCAATTTTCAATTTCTTTTGATGCAAATTTTTTTCTATTGCTTTGATTTGTTTCTTGTCTTTCATTCAATTAGGTTTCTGCTATACATATTGAGTTCAGGTGTCTAGAGCCATGTTCGAACTGAAAATCTACAGTTATTTTATTTAGAGTCTTCTTAGCACTTTAATATTTGTTTCTATTATATTACATTACACAGGTATCAATTCCTGACCACTTCTGCATCTTCAGATATTTTCATTGGCTGTCCTAAGATTTTCCCTCAAATGTTTAAATTTCTTTTTCATATCAAACTTATATATATAGTTCAAATTATTTCTTCTACTTATAGTATAGAACATCTTATTTACTACCATAACAATGTCTGAGCCAGCAATCATTAAAGCCTGTGAAAACATATGAATTGGCTGGTTCACCCATCTGCTCTTTAAAAAGGACTGTGTTTATCTCACTTGCCACCATGTGCACCAAAGAATGCATAATTCCAGTTTCACATGCATTCTTTGAAAAATGGTGGCTAGGTTCTGGACATGACCCAGCCTCTAAATCCTCAGTATGAACCAAAATTGAGATTCTGATTCCTTTAATTAGGCTTGCAGTCAAGTCTTTCAAGGTTCTTTCCATGAAAAGAATAACACAGGTTTTGGAGTCTGGTGGCAATTTCTGAAGCATTACAGCTAATTATTGTTGGTGCAAGGCAAGTTCTTGATAGAAGACCAACTCATCACGAGTACCAATTAATCTTTATCACTGCCCTAGACCAAGAGAGAAAGGCAATCCTGGTACCAAAGAAGCTAAATAGCCCTCTGCTGATGAATGTCTGTTTTCATCTACCTTATGAAAGTCCAGGATGTGCAAGACTCTAATTTAAATCACTGCAGCAGAATGTATAAAGTTTGCTAGCATGAACCCAGGTCTCTGTTTTCCTTTGTGCAGGGGCATTACTACAATACAGTTGAGTGAAGAAAAAAGGAGTTGGAGAGTGATGCTAATATTATTCATCTGCTGGCTGCAGCTTTTATCCCAAAATAATAAAAAAGCAAATTAGAATAATAGTAAATTCCTGATATGCTATACCAAATCTGAAAGTAACATCATTTCTATTACTATAACTTATTCATCTTCATTTTTAATATAAAATCACAAAGAAAAAAAAAGAAAGGAAGAAAAAATACACACACACATCCCCAAAAGCAAAACATATAAAATTAATTCCAGAATTTAAAATGCATAAATTCTTGGGAAAGAAGTCTTCCTAAAACACCTATTAATTCTATGTCCAAATCCTAGAGATACTAATTTTAAAAGTAGTCATCTGAGAAACTCACCACTGCACATAGTCCAACAGATGACTTTATAACATGACTTTCTTGTTCTAAGAACAACCAAGAGAAGAAGCTTTCCTTTCTTTTTCATGTAGTCATTTATTTGTTAGACATTTCCTCTAGTGATAGGGAATTTGGGATCACTTCTTTCCAAGGGAACATGCTACTCATAAGAACCATACATTTTTCTCCAGTGTGCCTCTTATTGAGTGCCAAAAATCCCTGGATTGCTTGCAGAAACTATATAAGCATTTTTATTGACTGAAGTATTGTTCAAAAATACTTTCAACCTTCCTGCATTTTAGGGACTGATGCAAAGCATTTTGAAATACACTCATACTCTTCCATTGATTTTTATGACCTTTTGACCACTTTCTTGGAATAGTTTGAGGGGAGAATTAATCTGTGATAAAATAGATAAAATCCTAAAGGTTTCTGAAGCTACATACTCCATCTCAGAAAAGAACACATTCTTCTGAATTCAGTGGAGAATCCAGAATAAAATCTGAGTTAATGAATGAAGACTGAGACCTGCACAGGGTGCTAGTACAGAAGCTTTTGCAGTTACTTTATTTTACTTTATTATGCCTTCTCTGGTTTTGAAGCATTGAAGTCACAAATTATAGCATCTACTCTTAATCAGGAATATTTTTCACTATTCACCAGTTTATGGCTACTTTAGCTGTTCTCCTTGCATGAGAGATAAGAAAGGATAAAATTGTTAAGAACCACAATAAATAATATGTCAGAACCATACCCATTCATCTGAGAATAGCAAATCTCTTGATCTGCCTCTTTTATTTGTATTAAACTCACACTCATAAGGTTTTAATTCCTTCATTAAACTTCTTTCCAAAAGGAATTTTTCAAATTTTCTTTGCCATTAGCAAATAATACCGTCCTGTTGTCCTATCCTCTGCCACCTTTGCTCAACCCCCAGATTCATCAGTACGAAAATCAATAGCTGATATATTGAATTGCTGGGAAAAGCAAAAGCTTAACGACATAACCCATGACAAGGTCATTCTTTGCCTCCCAAACGTACACAAACATCTGAGGACAAGGAGCACCTTTGGATCCTTCCAGGCTGCCGTGGTGCTTGGCCACAGTGTACATATCAACACACGGAGCACGGTGTGCAGGATAAACACACACACGTGATTGTGCAGACACCCCATCCCATTTACTGAACTCATTTACTGCTTATTGGAGCTATTGAATTAACAGATGATAAAACACAGTGTTTTTTCTCTTGCAATATTTGATCTTAATATTTCTTTTTAGATATGTCTTGAGCTGAAAAATGTGATTTTCTGAAAGCAGCACAATTACAGAGACATGCAGGTTTGGGTCTTCAAAACCACTTGTCAGCCATTTTCTTGCTTTACAGGAACCTTTTTACTGGAATTTAGACATTCTAAGTTTTTCAAGGAATCTTGGGTGGATGTTAAGTACCCTAAAGGCAAAAAGCAGTTCACCTTTTTATCAGGAGCAAATATTTCCAGCAGAAAAAGATTTGAAACAACAGATGAACTTCCCTGTGAGCACTTCCAAAATTGTGTTTTTATTAATGTCCTTCATCTCAGCTGACAGGATAATTAATCATAATTAAAAAGATAACCTGGGTTAGTGAGGCTTGCTCTGAAATAGAGTCGTGAAATTAATTTCTAAGTGGCCTTTGTATATACAGCAGGGTTTTCAACACTTATGAGAGAAAATCCCTCCAACTGAACATAAGCATCAAAAATGACACACTCATCTTTTCTCTGGCTGAAAAAGAAATTTTACCAAATAAACAAAATATAGGTCAGATTTCCAGCTGTATAATTTTGAGAATGCCAGCAGTAAATGACTGTGCTGAACAATTATATAAATATGCATATGTCATGGAATCATATATACATTTCTAGAAATTTCATCAAATACTCGCTACATTATCCAACAGGTATAAAGAATTTATTATCAGAATAGGTTTTAGAGAACAGAAACATCTGTATGTGCATAGGATTTACCTGCTACTGGATTTGTATCCAGGGCAGAATGTCATAAAAGCAGCCCATTAACACTGAGTGTTTTCAGAGCCCCAGAACTGGGACTGCAGCCTTCACAGATGCTCTGCTCAAGGCAGGTTCTCCTTATGATAAATGCAGAGAAACATGCATTTTTAAGGTGTAATTCATCTGGCTTGTTTAAAGCAGTCACTTTAAGATGTGATGAATCATACCTTAGACTCCATTGGCAGTACTAATGAAAATTCCTTAGCTGTAAAGGATGTCCATGCTGACTGACTGAGACAAATTGAGCCCAAGAAGCTTAATATGGTGTAATCATTATGGTTTCCATTAGCAGTTTTGCAAAGGCTTGCTGTATACATATGGGCAATTATAGTTTTTGAGAATTAAGGCACCTAAAATTTATAGGCTTTCTCAAAGTCTGGGAACCTTGACTTTTCAGTGAAGGATAGACAGGCTTTTGAGCATCAGAATGAAAGCAGGTGTCTTTTAGTAATATTGGCTTTAATTTCTCTGTGTGTCAGCTGTTAAATATATAAATTTTGAATTATAATATTAATCTTATTATGACCTGGTTTGTCTTTATTCATTCAGATTTATAAAGTGCTTGCTAAACGCAAAAGGATACAAATGCCAAGCATTATTAGCTGTGTGATTCCTCTTTATTACTGTCACTTACTTATATGTATTTTCAACTCAGTTTGAATTTTCACTCCCAGGTCATATTTCCTTTCTAACTACATTAGATATTTAACTGTCCATCACTGTGCCTTGAGCCCTCTGAATTTCCACATCAGTACATTTGTGATTCAGAGCATATCCCACAATGCCCTTTTCCACTCTGTATTGAATGTTCTTTCCATATGCTATTAAAGATTCAGCATCACAAGCTATCATTTTATTAATTTTAAGACACTTTTTTATCAACAGATGAACAATCATGATGATTAAAAATGCTTCTCCTCTCAAGGGCTTGTACAGTATTTTGCATTCTCTGGCATGTTGATTAGTTCTGTTGATTGAAAATGAGTGAAAAACAGAGACAACTTATTAGCCAGTTTAGTTAGCTGCTACTTACATTAATGAAAACGTCTGGATGCATGCCCATTAAGGATACTTGGGAGATCAGAGGTTGAGAAGTGATTCCTTTGCTTCTCTCTGCTGACAGCTTGGAAAGGATCATACCCAGGAATGGCTGGTGGGGCATGCACAGTCTCCAGAGGGAAATTCTGCTGCTCTGGAGCCCAGTCCAAACCAGAGCACCCTGGGAGCAGGGAAGCCACACTGGGTGGGTGTCTGCAGGCACCCTCTGGGTGCTGGAACCACAGGTGCTGCTTTGGCAGTAGAAGTACATATTAGCAGAAACAAGCAGCAGCTCTGCTCCTGCCACTGCTGACAACGCAAGGCTTGTTTTCATTGCCACAGAGGCAAAGATGGAAATGAGAGAGTGCATGGAGCTGGCTTTCTGAAGGAACTTTGGTCTTTTCCTTCACAATTTATTTATCTAGAGGGCCAACTCAGAGTGCCTTTAAGGCAGCAAAACAATCTCTTACATCCATGTATTTCATTTCAGCTGACAGAGAGCCTCGTACTGAGCACAAACCCCGTTCTCTCAGCTGTGTACAGCGTGTAGGATGCACTGGTGGCCCTCGGTGGGGGGAGGCAGGGAGAGGGCAGAGGAAATGTTGCCAAGGTTCTTCAACGTTTGGAATTGCAAGGATAAAAGCAGTAAAGTGATTTGCCCAAGGTGATGCAGTAAGTGCCAGGAACTGAATCCAGATCTTCTGAGTCACAGCCCAGTGCCTTAATCAGCTGACCATGTTTCCAAGCATTTGGCTTTACAAAATCATTTGGCCTGATTTACTGGCAAAGTCATACGATAGTGAATTTTCCCACTACAAAAAGTCAATGACCTAAAAAAAACCAAAAAAAACAAAAAAGGCATAGCTTTTGCTTTTTTTCTTCCTGTTAACTGGAAGTGTATAATACCTGAGCACTACTGCTAAACAAATGCTGAAGAAAAAGGATGACAATAGAAACTAGGCTTACTGGTAGAGCAACATCCATTCCTGCAAATCTCAGGTGAAAATAATTTGTTATAAGGAACAGTGCAAAGAATGAAAATCAAGGATTTTACCGTCAATAAAACGTCTGTTCCTTTTCTGCTGCCGCTGGGATAATGAGAAGAGTTTGGAGGACTTTGTCTGCCATTCTTAGACCACTGTTTCTCTACTTTGTTTCTCTATTTTGTTTCATTCTTTCTGAGCAAATAAACCAGATTTGATCCTGACCTTGCTCTAACTCTGGAATCTACCAGAATTTCTGAGATGTTTAATCATATTTACTCTGTAATATTCATGTACCATGCTATTTTATTTTATCCCTATTCATTCACATTTTGAATATTTTTCAATACATATGTATATTAAATACAACATTCTTCCACCTTGTGGACTTTGGCCAGGTACACTAATGCTACCTCTTTCTGACACTTAAAGTTAATGCTGGCTTACTGAACAAGTCAGTGCATATCTGTGGGTTTAAACACAGATCTGCTGAATTAGCACTGGAAAATTCAAATAGTTTCCATTTGTTTCTACTTGCTGTCCCAGTGGGAAAATGGATATTTTACTATAACTGTGAAAAGCAAGATGCTATTCAGTGCCTAAACTGAGGAGAGGCACTCAGTACGTAGTTTTCTTTTACAACCCAGGTCCAAGCCTTATTTTTGTAGCACAACAGTCCAAAAGTTTCAGTAAAGAGATTCTGCTAGAGAGGCACTCTATCAAAACCTTCTGCTCTACAGGTTTTTTCCCTTATGAATGGTGGTGGTGATCTCCAGAGAAGAGCTGCTGCCTGGAGAGGAATCTCATACTGCACATGTCACTGGTGTCTGCACAGATGCATTACAGTTTTAATCATTGAACTTCATAATTTCTTCAGCAGGGGAGAAACTTTCTCTCATGACATTCATAGGCATCTTTTGGGATACTTGTGTCTTCCATTCTTTAGTTAGATTTATGCACAGGTACTAACACCTAGGAAACCTGAAAAAAAGAGTCCTTCTCTTTTGTGGTATTTTGTTGAGAAGTCACCAGTATATAAAATCAGCACATGTCCACCAGTTTAACATGTATCATTTCAATGTCACACCTGCTCATTGTATTTATTAAAACAACTACTATGCAAAGTCTTTAAGCTATAAGTGCAGTGTCCTTGTGTTCAGGCAGCATTCACCTTCTGTGATCCTGCTAAAATCCTTATCCAGGGAGAGAAAACACAAACAGCAACAACCCAGAAAATAGAAGTGGAGTAAATAATTGTCTCCTTAACTGTGGCTAAGGTGGAGCTCCTGAAGAAGAAGATAGCTAAGCACCAACTAGAGAGATTGAATTTCCTTTTTTTTTTCTTTCTTTCAAAAATGAAGTTATCCAGCAAGAAAGTATCAGGCCAGGTGATTAACAATAAATAACCATGCTTTTTCAAGTAAGCTTGCACATATTGAACCTCTTATGTACAAAGTACCCTAAAATCCTAATGGAAATACTTAATCTGTCTGTTGGTGGTTAAAAGAAAGTTCACAGGATTTACAGGTTTAGAAAAAAAACACAATATGATGGGAGAGTTTTATGATTTAGATGTATACACAAATCCCTAAACTGAGCTAGAAAAAGCTTTGGATAGTTTTAAACATACCAAATATGATCAGGGGAGGGGAATTATAAGATGCTCTATTTCAGCCATGAGAATGCCTCTTTTTTATTAGATTTTGAGTGATTAAAAGTCCAGTATAATAAAACATTATGAAATGAAGTATAATGCAAGCTAGAGGTACTTTGAGTAAAAAGAGATTCAGATCCACCTCTGATAGAATAGAATAGAATAATAACCCTGTGTCATCTGCCCATATCAAACCAGGATTTTCTGTAGGTTTAAAAAAAAAAAATCTGGGAAGAAAAATATCCAGGAAGATCTTTATACTTTTATTGTATTGCACTGCATGGCAGCACACAAGAGAATACAAAGAGAAATGGGCCAAGAGCCATGTTCATGCAATCCTGAGTTAGCAGATCAAATTTATACCTAAAGAATATGCTTCTCTGATAACAATAAAAAAGTGTGTTTTAAATTAGCATCAATATTAAGCATGGTAAGATAAAAACACATCTCATTTCTGAGTACAAAAATATCATTGTCTAATTTCCGCTGAAATGTGTCATAGACATGCCTTTTATTCAGCATTTTGAAATAAAAATGGATAATATTACACTTCTCAATAGTATAGTTATGCAATTCAATGGGGGATGAAATGTCATGATTTAATAAATAGGATAAAGATTAGTAAAATAATCTAATCACTGTTCTCTCTTATTTTCAGTCATCACTGGGGATGGAAAAGAGCAGGAGAGGAAGATTAATTTGAGGCTTTATGCAGATATGGGTCAGTAGTCCACAGCTTTCCTGTTTTTTTGTAAGTGCTAACATGCTTCAGCATGGAGAAGTTTGCTGAGAATGAGGCAGTGATTGCAAATGAACTGTACACGTCCCTGAGCAAGCAGCAGTGGGAGTGTGTGTGTCTCCTTGCACATGACACCCAGACACGATCAGGTCTGCTCTGCTCCCAAGGAAGTACAGAGACTGCTTCTCTAGTGCCTGTAAACAGCTAGTCTTGAGTCAAATTTTTGTCTTAGATGCTCTGCCTGGATTTAGCCATCTTTAGAACTAGCTCTGAGATGACCTTTACAGTCTTATTCTGCATGTACATGGTCTGGATGGACTGTGCTCCCTGTCCCACATTGCTCCACAGCCATTTCACACAGCCACAGTCAGATAGAGAGGAAGAAGCCTGATCTTGGACTGGTTCCAAGCTCAAGCTCTCAGATATTTCCTAGGTGTCTGCTTACATGCATTTAAGTCCTGCTTAGGAGCTACAGCCCTCCCACTGACCCCCAGCTTCTTGAAGGTCCATAATTTAGTAAGAACAAGCTGCGGTAAGTAGGGCTGTGCAAGGCTGTGTCTCACTGTGTATTTTCTCAGAGGAACATGTTGTCTGAACGCCTACTCCACTATTCCAGGCACTAGGATGTTGAATTAATTACAGGCACATGATGGCACCCAAATGAGTCAGTGATTTCAGCAGCCACATACGATCCCTTCTACTTTCATGCAGTGGAGAGGCACAGCCTCAGCCTGGATCTGATCCCTCAGCACTGAGGCCTGCCCTGTGCTGTAGCTGGCTCCCCCCACTGCCTCTCTGCAGAGTCAGATACATAAAGTACCATCCTTCTCTCACATGAACTGTTGCTAGCACACAGCATTTTTTCCTGCCTAAAAAATGTGCCTGTAGCTGGTGTCTTTCACACTTCTCCCCACACACACATTTTGAGGTTTTCATCAGTTATTCACTCTGCAGCCTCAGGTTGCCGTCAAGTCTGAAAGTCACTGCACAGTCCAGATGCTTGTGAATTTATCATGCTACCTTTTTAGCCTCTGGCCTAAGATTAAAAGCTCCTTCTGAGTTCACTTCAGTCCTAACAATGTAGCTGCATGACACATTTCTGTTCTGTCTCTGTCACCAGCGATGACAGGGACTTACGAGGGCAGGGTGCTGAGTCATAAAATGCATCTAGAGCAAATTCAACTCTCAGGAGAAAAACTAGGGCTGGGCATAGAAAAACTATTCTGTTTGAAGTTTGGGTAAAAAGTCTTTGTCATGGTAAATTCCCTAAAGTTGGGTAGAGATTGTTTCTTCAGAAAGTAAAAGCTGTGATGGATCTAGGCAGGCACTGGCAGTCCTGTCTGGGTACAATTTTGATGGGGGATCAGAAGAGCTGCATTTTTTATTGCTAGTAAGTGTTATTCCTTAACATTCATCACAACCAGACCCAGGTGTATGCAAATCAAGCCACCTGTTTTTCCTGTCTAATATGCCATGTTTATAAATCACTTACTGAAAAAAATAATGGTGCTAATTGCTATAACAACCTGACCTGTGCCGCACTTCCTGGGCCCTGTGAGGTGTGCAACCAAGGAAGGAGAATGCTGTCACAGAAAAGCCAGAGGCAGCCAGTTATGAGGCAGATTGAAGAAAGAGCAGGCAAAAGGAGAGGTAAAAAGGCTGTGGTTCTGCTGGTGCCATTGCCTGTAGCAGTGGGTTGGAAACCCAGGACATCATCCCCTGCTGTCAGTGAAAAAGAAAGGAAAATTTCCACTAAGGCACAAGGGAGGATAAAGCAGCAGTAACTGACCACAGTTTTTAGGGTCTGCTATCCCCTTCTCCACTCGCACATCAGTTTCCTTTTGACTGTCCACTCTTGGCCAGGAAACCAAACAATGCTTTAACCCCTCATCTCCAAGGTGGCAAAATTCAGTTTAGCCCACACTGCTTGAGAGCCTTCAGGCAGTTCTGACGTTCATTCATGTGATGTTTAAAGGCCTGAACAATCATCTGACACTGTCAGAGCAAGAGCAGATGAGTTGACTCCCTGAGGCAACTCAAAACAATGTTTGCTGAGTCTCAAAAGCTGTTTACCATGAAAACATAGAACTGCTCCATGGAAATCTGGTGTTGTGCCTTGCATCACATGAACACTATGTCAGTGTTGCTGCTTTTTATCCTGTTTAATCTGTCGCACTTATAAATCATTTACTGAATAAAGGTTTCTAGATGGAACAACTGTGATGTTTGTAATATCAGCAAAGACCTGGACTGGACTGCCTGGGCAGAATCCATGGTCCAGAGAGGTATGAAACAAAGGAAGGTGCATGCTGCCATAAAAGTCAACAATATGTATTAATGACTTATCTGCCTTTCAGATACTGTGGTTTAAAAAGCTTGGAAGTAATGTATGTAAAGCTCAGAAACAACTGGTTTCTGTGCTAGTCAGAAACAATTGGTGGGAATGTTTGGATTGATGCTGGATGAGCTGTTGACTTTAGTAAAATTATTGATGAGATTTTCTCCAGGTGAAGTTCAGGATGAAAATGAAATGCAAGTTTTGCATTAAACATTGTTGTTGCTGGGCCTCACATGGCAAAGTTGAAAGAAAAGAATAAATTAAGATACTTGACTTGTCATCCTCTCCACTCCAGCCTAATTCACAGATGCTGAAGGTTTTATATTTTGGGAACTTTGCTCCTCTTTTTTCCTCAGTTTGTGTAAGGGACCTGCATCTGGCCTTCCTCCCACCCTGATACACTTTGTAGCCATTAGAAACCCTGGGGGGGAAAGGAATGTTGTTTTTCCTCTGTGTTATCAGTGAATTCTGGGATACGTGATGTTTCCTGCATTCCCTCCTGCAGAGCAGGCCCTTCAAACGAGAGTGTGCTGAGGCACCGCTGAGCTGTGAAACATCTCTTTAATGACAGCTCTGCAAGGCCATCCTTCTCTGGGGTTCACCCAAGGGGTGGTGCTCCCGAGGATGCCGACTGTATATCTGACACTGTTCAGCTGGTTTCAAGCATTTGGGTTTTCACAGAAACCTCAAAGAATGCAAATCTTCCTTTTCAGATGAGTCATCCCAGAGGATTGCCCGTGGTGCTGTCTGGGGGCAGTGGGAAGGAGATCCTGCAGACATGTTACGAATGACTGCAAAGATTCTCTCCACCTCGTGGGTAGAGACACCTCAGCATCTGTTTGAGGGCTCCAGGGCCTCACATCAGTGATACAGACCTGCTCGTTTCAGAAAAGAGTGATCTGTAAGCCCAGCCCTTGGCTGAGCTGTTGGCTGAAAAGTTTAGGAAAGACCCAGCCACCGGGATGTGAAGTCCTGCACTTCCCTGCACAGGCTGGGGAATTCTTTAGTGATCCAGTCCTGTGTATTCCCCTTTTGTTTTCCTTGTGAGTCTTCAGCCTAAAACAATAGAGCAGTTTCCAACAATAAGGGGATTTTCAGCCCGCTGAGCTTAGTCATTTCCTATTACTCAAAAGAAGAAAATGTAAAAAAGTTCCAATTTAGAAAGTCTTTGGCTGGTGGTCCAGACAACATTTATATATCTGTTTTCACAAAGTTCTAAACTTTAGAACAGCAGGGGTGTTGTCTCTGTGAAAATAACATGATATTTTAGAAAAATTGTTTGAACTGGCATAGAAAATAACTTTAAACATCACATAATTTGCAGTGGACATTTCTGTTTCCATGGCAACAGAGAATGCTGTCCTCATTTTATTTTGTCTTACTGGATATTATAAGACAGCCTTTTGAACAGTTTCATTCTTGGCTTTTTCCTATAAATCACCCAAATATGCAAGAATCCTGTTTCAGAGGCTATGTGAACTGAAATTTTGGGTATTAAGTGTGTGTTTAACAAAGAATTTTTATTAATACTGAGACTTATATTAACTTCAATTTATCCGTGTCTTAGTGTTGAAAACTTCAGTTAATGAATAAACTTGCTAAATTGAGAAATAGCACTGATATTTATCATAGGATACATACACCAAATATGTATAGATATAACTGACACGTACATTGTCCCAGTTTTATTGGGAAAGAGATTCTTGTCAATTTGACTTCTGCATGTGTGAAAAAGTTCTTATAGAAAATGCTTCAGGTTTTTTTATCATGCTGGATTTTTGGGGAACATCTTTTCTCCCATAGCTTCAAAATACAGCTTCGTCATAGGTTTACTCAATGTCCACATTATTTTATAACATTATTTTACTAAATGTCTAGTAGGGTTGTGTTATAGTGCTTGGCTCAAGACATTGTCTTGCCTTGATTTGAATACCCATTTCAAGTGAAAAACCCCCACCTTCTGAGACTGTCATATAATCATAAAATCCTTTAGGCTGGAAAGATTTTCAGGAGGCCATCTGGGCCAACTGGCCTGTCTAAGCAGGAAAAAGTTCAACTTTCTCAAGTTCACAGGTTTCTTGTGAACATTTCCAGCTGAGTTTTGCACACCTCCACTGTATACCACTACTTTTAAATTCTTTCCCCAAATAGAGTTCTGTAAACTTCAGGCAACAGAAACTATTTAAAAACTCTTCTTCCGAAACTGCAGAAGCAGAAGCAGTCACCACAATTACAGAAATCAGGAGATGAAGCAGGATTAGCATATTACAACTTGCCTGATTGCTTTTTCCTACACATGCCAAAACAAGATTAGAACAGCTGATTCAGGGGTGCCTGGAAGAAACTTTTTCCATGTAATTTTCTTTTCATATGATTCCTGCAGAACACATGTCCTAAAACAATAACATTCTTTCATGTTTCTAAGCAGTCCTTGTTCTTTAATCAGATGATAGTTTCTCGATCCAGACCTCCTGAACCAAAGCAGCTCATGTGTTTTCGTTTTTACAATTACAGCAAATGCTATAAGGAGCTGTGTGCTGTTGTGGGCAGGGATAATAAGCAAATACAACAAATTGGCTGGATTGACTAAATTGAGAAGATGTTCAGAGTTAATGCTTAAACTAATTTGCCTCTAACTTCTGGTGGGAGTGTAAGGAAAAGCATTACAGCATATTACTTCCATGTGCATTTTTAATTATGTCATTTATTTTGTATTGTTTTGTTTCATATTCAGAGAAGAAAATTATTTACAAGTTGATTAATAATCAGATGCTTAAACTTTTGGAACAAAACTAGATGCTTTAGGAATGGGAAAACCAAATTTTAATAATGTGAGAACATGACAGGCCAAGAAAAGGCTCCCTCCAATCTTAATTTCTCAAGTAAATCAATACAAATTTATTAATTAAAAAAATGTGTAATTTTCCTAAATCGATGAACAAGCTTTAAATTCAATTTTTGGTCTAATTGAACTGGCCACAGAAGTACTCATCATTAGTGAAGTTACTAAATGATTAAAAAAAAGAAGCACGTAAATAGAAAAAGAATTTAAATTTTCTATATAAATAGAAAAAGAAATAGAAACCTGCATCCAAGAGAGAAAGCTTTTTCCAGAGTGGGAAATGCCTGTGGCATACTTGGTTTTGTAATGCTATTTGTAATAAGAACTTGCTACTAATTTGATGTTAGGTGCCATTGCATTAGAAATAATAAATATTATGTAATGCACACACTTCACATACAACATAAAGATACATATATAAACATAGAAAAACAATGAGAATTCAAATTTAAAAATTGCTATTTCACCCTGTAGAGCACATTCTCTACATAATTTTCCTTTGGGAGTAGATCATGAAAGCACACAATCTCAAACACTTCAAATTTTTTGTATACACCAAGATTAATCACTTAAACATACCACAGAAAAATATGAATATCATGTTACATTTCAAAATTCTAAGCAAGTCACAGAACCAAGAATTTCCTGCTGGAGACAAAGGAGATTCTTAACAGGGCCTTAATTTAATCTGAAGCATTTTGTCAAAGGTGTTTTTCTAAGCTCACCATAAAATTAGGAGAGATAAATCAACACCTTCTGAGGGCAATTTGAAGATAAATAATGAAATCTTGTAGAATTGTTCACCTTCTAGAAGTATCTACTTTTCACCATATTGATTTAGAGAGTGATAGGGCAAAGTTAGGAAGGTGACTTGAGGAGAGATGACTCTTCAAGAGGTGTTAGATCAGGTTTATCTATGATTGTGACATATTTGTTCTCATGTCTTATGACTCTGTACTTCTAAGACAGAAAGCTGGTGAAGAGCAAAATGAAAAGTTAAAAATTAATGAATTTTTTTAAAAAATGTTTGTGGTATAAACAAAATACTGTACAGCAAGCACAGTAAGAGTTTTGCAGCTGCTTCTTAGAAAAGCAGAATATCCTCCTACCCTTGTGTAATGGTCCTTCAAAGTTCTAACGATAAAACTTCATAGTGCCATTCACTGTCACAGAGTCTATACAGACTTTCATACAGCATTAAGAAATGCTAAAACACCTTTTCCCTCCCACACTGAGAACGTGCATGAATCCTCCCCCAGCCCATGCTTGTTTAGAATACATTTTTATAGCAAAGATAACATGCTCAATAACATGCAGTGATTTATCTTGGGAATACAAGCTCAAGTGTAACTGCAATGAAAGCAATACGGCAGGAGAATAAGGGATCTGGACCATCTGGGTGAAAATATGTGGCTTTGAAAAATGTTTAGAGGAAAGAAAATTGACATATATCTGGAAGTGGAAAGCTCTGAATTCAACTGAGAGTTTTGTCACCCACTCACAGATTGACTTTATTCATGACACTGATGATTACTTTTCAAGTCACATGGTGCCCACCTCTTTACAGTCAAGAAACCAGGGAAATGGGCTAAAACTTGGTTTCCCCATCTGGGGGTAATGTGTAATAAACAACTATTTAATAGCTGTGAAACAAGAGCTAATGTATTCTTTGGTTATCTTTGCCTCACGAGAAGTCATTTGGACATTTTTTTCAATTAGCAATAATGTTACCACTTCTCTCACTCAGCTATGCAATTTTGATCATGATATCACCATAATAATAAAAAGAATAGCCCTCCACCCAAAACTCAGGAGTTTTATTCCCATTCAATATTCACTCAACTGTATAAAAATGGTTTTTCCCTTTGTTTAGTGTTAACAATTTTCATATTCTTGCTCAGACAAACATAAATTGGAAGATGAATTCCTAGTGTTTGCAAACAAGGTTAAAGGCTTTCCAGTGCTGAAACAAAAGACAGGCTTTTGTGTCTCGTTGGAAAGGTAAAGCAGAACAGGTTTGTTGCTAAAACAATAAAAGTTTATTTTTCTCTCTGTTCTGGTTTTTATGGTTTGTTATTGCACTGAAACTCATCCAACACTTACCAGGTGATAAAAAGGACAAATAAAACTCTACTTTACTGGAAAACTGTGAAGCTTTGTTGTCATACCTGACATCAAATAAACCTGCAAAGTGGGATAGTGCAGAGTCCCTCTAAAGACAAGCAAAATCCAGAGTTTTCCTAACAAGTAAAAAATATTAGTTTGGTATTGTTCAAAAATCTAAGCTGAATTCTGATAGAATTTATGTTGAACTTCTTAGAAACTCACATGAAAGTCAATAAATTGCAGCACTCTTTGTCTATAAACAACAGGGACTGCCTAAAGGCACCTCGGAAGGTACAGAAACGTGGGACCCCACCAAGGGCTGGAAACAGAGTTCTCTGCTTTTCAAAGCAGCCTCTTCATTTGCAAGTCAAGCAGTTATCATGTGGTGAAACACTTCGTGTCAGCAGCTAATGTATCAGGAATGTCAGGGCACAGAGTTTACCCACTCAGCAGTGCACAGTTAACATGCCTTCACTTCACCCCTGAGTCAAGTACATCTGTTTATGATGTGCTTAAAAGGATCAAATATAGTCCAAGGGAGTTTATTTCTTTTGAAATATTAGAGAATCATTCACTTAATTCAAAACAATCTTCAAAATATCCAGGAGCTGCTCACCCCGCAGTGTGAGTGAGAGCAGAGCCCTCAATTAAATCTGTTCCCCAACACACAGGTGAGACAAAGATGAGGAAAACCCAAATTTTTTTCTTTCCAGTCCTATTCTCCAACATCACCCTGAACTGCTGATCTTCCCAGGAGTAAAGATCATCTTCTGGGAAGAGACATGGTAATACATCCCAGATGTATGTAGTAAATCCAGCTAGAGTAAAAAAAAAATAAATAAATCCCACCCTTAGATAAGGTGGATTTTAATTAGAAAGCCCTAAAACTTACTTTACACTTCTAAACCACTATGTCTTAGCAGAGAATCTAAGGTAAAGAAAATTGCAGTAGAAGAAAGTAGAAACTGCTTTCAGAAGGCAGCCTAAGACAGTCTAATGAAAATTCATGTGGCCTTCTTCAAGTTTTTGATACCAGTGAAAGCTGAGCAGAATTTCACAGCCCAAATAAAAAGCCACAAAATGAAGATCTCGCCTGAGGGAGTTCCCTGCTCCAAATACCAAAGGCTCTCTGAAAACAATTAGTGTGAAGCTATACCCAGGTTTTACTGGAAATAAACTGTTACACACCACCTCTTCCTCTCTCCTGTTCTGTTCCACAAAATCCAAAGTACTAGCTAAGCATATGTAGACTCACACTGCTCCCAAAATGCAAAAGAGGAGGAGGCATCCCACATAGCTGAGAATTCAGTGAAGGAGTCAGAAATGTGGAGAAACACGTAAAAGAAGAAGAAACAAAGGGATCTCCTTGGATTTTCTCTGTCCCCAGAGTAGGCAGAGGACTCCTGAACTGCCATGAAGGCTGGGGAGAAAGCAGAGCAGGGGAAGAGCAGCACCTCTGAAGGGATCATTGGGGTTCAGGGCTGGCCCCAGCCCAGACCTGAGCACCACAGCTGAGGGAAGCAGTGCCTGCCCTGCCTCCGAGCGCTCGCCCAGCACACCTCGCGCCTGGAACACGCGTAGCCCAGAGGTAAGATGCTGCTCTTGGAGATGACATCTCCCAGCTCCCAGCTGAGCTTCTACCAGCATGCCAGTCCTCTAATTTCTGAAAAAAAAAAAATCAGTCAGGAATGTCACTTCTAAAAGATGTTCACAGGCAAGACATATAATTTGATGCAATGAATAATGGAAGTGCTGATTAGTTTTCTGTTGGATCTCCCATATCATTCACAGAAGCTGTTCTTAGGAAGAGAAGGGACACAGATTTGAGGCCACCACTATTCTTCAGAATTTGCTAACTTTTCTGGTTGCTTCTGCAACTGATTTGATCATTTTTAAGAAAGATTTATGCATTTATGCTATTTCTTTTCTATATTCAAATAGCACATAATGATCAGATTCACTTTTAGTCTAAGAGAAATCCACCTGGACAAAGTCCTATTTAAAAGCAGAAAATAAAAAGAATGAGTATGAATTTATTCTGCTAAAGAAATCTGGTTTAGTTCTTTAAGCAGAGCAGCCAGCCAGAAGAACAACTCCTGATCAAACCTGTGAGTACTCCTCTCCACACATGCACAGAACTCTTTTCAGTTAAATATAATACTACAAATGAGACAGAATCCTTCCATGCCCTACAGGAGAAATATGACAGGTGATTATGGGAATTACCAAGCTACGACAGAGCAAATACATCAAACAGATATCCAAGAATAAGAGACACATCAAACTCTGAGGAACAGATACCTGTCTGTAAGGGTTATAAATCGGCTTACCCAATTTTTTTTTAGCAATGTAGCAATATCCTTATGTGAGAGGAATTGTAAGAGCTCATTTGTGCCTTGAGAAATTGTGGGAGTTTTCAGTTCCTTATACATCCAATCACTTCTAATGAGTAATTTGCAAAGCCTGTATCTCCCTAAGCTTTCTATGATATTCTGAGGAGATTTTAGAGAAAATTCCTGACTCTTGGATAAGCCTAAAAGATCATTCTTCCCTCTATATGCATGCATCATTCTGTATCCACAGGTATTGTACTGTGCAGTCCCCACTTAGAGGCCCTGTGGAGAGTTAAATGCTCTCAGTCTCCAGAGGTGACAGCAGAATGTTTTCTCTTAAATTACTCAGTCTTGAACGTTGTAGAAAATGCAACATATATACCTCTGGATTTAATATTTGTGTATAATTAATATAAGAATCTGCAGCTTTACCCAGATATGCTTAAGTGGCTAGAAAAGCTAACATTTGCATACTTCTGTATCTGTTATTAAAATATGTCCCCTTTGATCTTCAGCAGAATGATCATCATCATCATGAGAAGAAAGGCAAAAAGTTCAGGAAATTTCTAAAGAAAAACAATATTTTACAACCTCTAAGTACAAAAGCTCTTTCATTTTCACTAAAGAGAGAGGCAAAAATATTCAGTGAAAAAAACCAAAAACTTAAGAAACAGTGACAAAAAGGCAGAAATGGAGATCAATAGTGAAAAACACATCCCTTCAAGAATGGGGAATGAAAAATGAAAACACAATAAATGGAGTTTTCTGGGTCAATGCAATAAAGTCTTACAGTTAAATCCAGCAATCTTACCTTTCTTCATCAGTTAGATTTCTCATTTATGAACCTCATTAGCCATTAGGAGACATTCAGTAAGTTTCACAGTCTCTAACAAACAGCCTCCAAAGAAGATTTGATTTAATTAGCAGACAAGCTTTATGATTTAGCTGTAATGGACTTCCTATTTGAGATAATATCCTCTCATTTTATCCCATTGACAAAATAACCCACATATTGTGTGTATGATTTAAATTCCATATAAATGCCTGATTTTCTAACACCTTGAAAATTATGATGAGTCTTTACAGTAAACTTAAAAGTCTCTACAGTGTTGTAAGAATCAAATGCAACTTGAGGAAGAAATCACTGTTCTAGAAGGCACTGTTTGCTATTTTACAGAGAAATTGTTTGATTAATCCCTAGGGGAATGACTGAACTAATGGGAAATTGTAAACATGAAGGAGATAACAGAGAAGTGCTAATCCATGGTATAAACAAGTAAATTTGCCAAAAGAAGTCTGACTGAAAAACACCACTTCATGGCTGGCTGCTGAGGTGATTCAATCCTCTGTGGCAGGAATGGATTTTTCCCCCTTGGTGCAGCAGGTGCTGAGGAAGCTTTTGGTGGTGACCTAGGGGAGAGACTGAAAGCTGAGCAGGTTTACAAATAAAGAGGACAGCATTTTCCACCAACATTACTGGATTGATGTTTGGAGGTAAACCAGAAAAGAACCACCTTTGTCCAGCTATTCACCTTTCAGCCCACACTTCTCTGTTTTCTTTCCTCTCCCCTATCCACTGCAGTCCCCAGTCACAATTTTTGATCTTTCTGCTCCCCCCTCCCTCCTCCACATCTACAGAATATGTCCTTTACCCAGGTTCTCACTTTCTTTCTCCTAATTTGACCCATACTGGTCTTTCTGGGCCCACTCGAGGTCCCAGTAGCAATCCAGGTGTGTTTCTGTTAGGCATTCTTCAAACACACACAGGAAGTATTCTGTGTGCTAGGTCAGGACCAAGCAGGAGAAACTAAAAGCAGGAGGTGGAAGAGAGAAGGGAGGCACAGGAAAGACAGCTGGTCAGCTGAACCAGTGAGTGAAAGGGATGTACAGAGAAAATTGGGTGATGCCAAGCTGCCTCTTTCCAGCTGCCTTAGTCTACCTAGTTTCATCAAAATTCAACAAAAATATTTAAAGAAATATTTTTTATTTAATATTTAAAGGTCCAGTGCCAGATGTCTCTGATGCACAATTGCTCAAATTTCTGACTATTCAAATTGGAGGAAATTTCAGCATTTCAAAAATTTGTTTTCATTTGAAATAAGAACTCTTAAAGAAAATTTATACATAATTAATATTTAGATCACTTATTATTTCTGATAATTTTTTTCCAAGACTTTGTCAGAAGCTCCTCTTTTTTTCACCATAAAAGACAATTTCACAAAGTCCTGGAGGAAAACACAGACTAAGAAGAGAACATTTCCTGAAAGCAATATCATTTGGTCTTGGTCCTGTGATTGCTTCTCATGTGAATGGCAGCCTTGCAGTTAACATTTAGACACAGACTGTTCTGCATGAGGTGGATTTGAAGATGTGGGATCATATGACTGTGTATACTAATAAGGAAGGATTTTCAAGGCAGCCTGAAGCACTTCTGTACCTAAACCAAATAAAAATTCATTACTTGATTCCTACATCTCTTGGATGCCTTTGGAATAGATGTGTGTGTGTATATATATAAAAAAAAACTATTACCCTTTAATTAGATATCTTAATTATTCCTAATAGCAATTATTACAAGCATTAAAGACTGTTGTGATACTTCTTTTCCAGACTTTTATATTCTCATATGGAAACCTTAGCTAAGTTGTAAATTTTTGTTTTCCAGTAAGAGATGTATTACAAAGAAGAAAAACTGATAGTATAATCATGGAAAATTAATTGAGATAACAGATTAAAATAATTTTAATATTCTTGAATTTTCATTCAAGAATATTCTTGGATATAAAATGTGTGGGATTTAGCTGGATGGATTTTTCTTCTCTTTATCAGGCTAACGATTTTGTGTCAGTTCTTTGGCCATATCAGAATGAAATTCATCACGTTTCAGAAGCCTAGAAGTTGGATATCCAAGTTCAAGCTATTCCCATTCCCCTAGCAGTCAGTAAAGAGACAGAGGCTTCCCTGGAGGGCAGTTTATCTGATCTGTTCTAGACACCTATCTCAGGAAGAGATGAATTGCTGTCTGGAAATGGTATTTCTCTCCATTGACTATTAAAAGAGTGTGTAGTAACTGTCTTAGTCACTTTGTAACTTAGTTACCGTGTTGGATGCCTAAACCAGGGCAGATGGATCTCTTGTTAGGTGACATTTTTACTTTTACTACATGCCAGGTTCAAAAGAGCATTACAGGCAAATCAATGTGTTTGTCTGCTGTCCCACTTTCTATATATGTACATGTGAACATCTGTTTTGGAAGCTAATGAAAGTAGTTCTTCAGATTCTTTCCTCAAAGTTGTTTTTAGCAATTTTTCCATATATAGTAAGTGCCAGATATCTGTTGAGATATTCTGTGCAAATGCATGCTTGCCAGTCCTTGTAAACGTGTTCTGTCATGAGTTCCCAGTCGTCACATTAAAGCAGCGTAATGCCAAGGTGCATGTACATGCAAGCAAGGAATGTAATAAATTATAAAGTGCCAAATAAAATTTAAAAAAAAACCTCCAAAACCTCAGGGGAAGAAAAGACAAATATATAATTTTTTTATACAAGAGAACACAGAGTGCTAGAGGCTGAAATCTTTCAAAAGCAAGTGCACTCCAGTAAAAACGTTCAGACATGGGAAAATGAATAACATGAGATTTTGATAGTTAAGAGACTGGAGTGAAACATCGTGAACAGTGTTTGTGGAGTAGCTCATTAACTTTTTCTGCCTGTTTTGAAAGGTTATATAGATTGCAGTACTGGCCTTTCACATCTGGTGTTTAAGGTTTAGAACTCCCCTGTTCAGCTTTCATGACTCTAAAATCTTGATTACAACAGTTTTGCTACAATGGAGAGGGGAATAACAAATGTCTGCTTCAAAGCATCTGTAGGGGTTTATAAGCAATAGAGAAGTAACCTGGGGAAAGATGGGGGGTGGGGATTAAAGGGAAGGGAACTGCAATATGAAATTCAGCCCTTGCCATGATTTTCATCATATAATATTCAAAGCTGAACTGCACTTGTTTTCTACTGGTCTTTTCTTTTCTCAGATTCATTTAGTTCTACATGTCTGAACCAGAACTGAAAATAGTAAATGACGACTGGCAGAACCAAAAGGCTTCTAAATCAGTAGCACTGTCATCTGCTCTGCAGCCACATACTTTCAGACCATGAAACCTGAAAAAAATTCAGGAAGTTTGAGAAGGAACGTAAAGTTTCTCAACCTGGGCTCCTCAGAAATCAGAAAACAGCCTAGATTCCAAAAAGAGGCTAAATATTTACTTCCTTTTCTGATATATAAGACTTTGTATATAATAAGTCTTATATAAGGCTATTAACACAGCCTAAATAAAATTTGCACTTTTTGCAATAACATCACTATATTGACATGTTTGTTGGAAATGTATTACACTATACATCTTTTTCTGTAGTATCAGTGCTTCTTTTTCAGTCTGTATTTGAAAAAAATTGATTTCTAAATTAATTGCTCAACAATACTAATCTTAAAGTCCTTGAAATTTTAAAGCCAGTATTTCTGATTTTTCCATTCTAAATTCATCCTGAATCTTTGCTTAGAGAAAGGAGGCAAGACTCATGTCTTGTACCAGAATTTATGTCATTTGTTTTGCAGCTGTAGCAAATGCTCAGAATGGACCCTGGTGAGCCTTTGTGGAAAAGTGGTTGTGTTACTACATTCCCTGACGTTAAATCTCTAGGTAGGATGTTAAATCTCTAGGTAGGACTAGCATATACTTTTATTTCATTTCCAAACAATCAGTTTTTGAGGAGTGGTTTTAATTCCAGGATGGGCCCTGGAGTTTCCACAAGCAGTCTCAGGCTGGAATGAGCCTCCAGTGTCACAAATGAACTGGCTGCTCCATTGGAGTCACTAAGAAGCATTTTATTCTGAACAGGCTTTGGGATTGATCCCAGCAGGACCTGACTGAAGTCTCCCCTTATCTGGCAGCAAAGGTCTGTGGTTTACCAGCCTGTTACACACCCTTTTTGTGGCAATGCACAGCCCTGGTTTTGTTAGGTAATCTTGTGACACATACTCATAGAGACAATAAGGCAACATGATCTCTTATGGCTCCTCCACCAATACATCAGCAGATTTCTAATTTTAGCTCCATGTACACTAAAAAAGCAAAGAAAGTGTGTGGCTGGCTTTCTTTATAAGTGAAATACAAATGAAGTTCTGAAATGTAAGTGTGGTGCTTCTTAAGTGAAGGAAAATATCACATGTGAAGCCACTGAATCATTTCAAAGAGAAAGTCAAAGGGGATTTCTAATTGTGATAATGTGAATTTGAGTACTACATGAAGGAGGAGCTTAATGGAAAGATTTACTCATAGTGTAATATTTTTTTATCTACTTTCTTCTCATTTCCATGAACACATTTCTTGGAATGGAAAGCTTCATTTGCACATGGTTGTTCTCACTGTATGCAAATACACTTTATGCAACACAATTTATCTCTACAGACTGATCTCTGTGATCTTTCTGACACATTTGCAAGCAGCTGACAATGTAGCTATGGAGTTTCTACTATCTGTCTGTGTTCCCAAATACATTTAATTCATTTTAACAGCAATCCCTGAAATTTTCCTGCCTCATGCTTTTACTCGCAG
The DNA here is from genome assembly GCF_001522545.3 of Parus major. Lineage (NCBI taxonomy): Eukaryota > Metazoa > Chordata > Aves > Passeriformes > Paridae > Parus > Parus major. The sequence continues at coordinate 11,787,803 of NC_031769.1, read as the reverse complement.
GTTAATTGGTTTCATATGAGCTCCATGTTCTGATTGAAGGTCTCCAAGAAAAGTATCAAGTGTCATAGGGAGAAATATTGATGAATGAGTAAGATGACTTCTAACAGCCAGAGAGCCAATGTCATATTTATAGTGCAGTGTTCTTTTTTATAAGCTGATAAAGGTCCTAGTCATGTACTATCATTTAATATCTCATAATAGATTTTTGTAAATAGCAATATTACTTCTAGTATCCTTGCCAAACTGTGGTGTTAATAGTTGCATTGTACTAAGTCATACTGGTTTTGTATATTCACAGGATGTTTTTTTCAGTTTCAAAATTAAATATTTTGTAAGGTATCTGCATTTTTCTCTTGAACAAAATGGTTAATGCAAGTCTTTAACAAGTTGCTAAATTGCACTTTTAGATCTCACACAGGGAGACTGGCTCCATGTCACAAGGTACCACATTTCACAGATTATTCCTCCTATTGCATGCAACAGTCTGGATTTGGCTAATCAATTAAGCATTAAATCACATTTAATTTCAAAGGGTTAGGCTAAACAAGCAATTTGGGTTGCATATGACAACCATTTTGTCCTTACATGGTTGACATTTATGTTGACGTATTTTGCCAATGGTAATTTGATGTTTATTTCCAAGTGCATTGATGAAAATATTGAATGCCATGTAAAAAAAAATATCTATTATATGTATCCACACTATGAGAATCCCAGGTGATGATTAATCTCCATGGACAAATGTATTTTTCAATGTGTTAGTTATTTCTTAAGTTCTTTAATATATACTGTAATAATATTGTAGGGCCCAAATATCTTCAGCAGAATGTCAGGGCAGCTAACTAAGTTGTCAATTATAATAATGCTTGTAGCAGCAAACAATTGGAACATTTTTATTGACTTTAGAGGCTGTGTCAGAGAAAGGTGAAAAAGAAAAAATAAAAATTACAATTTTATCTATAAAAATAAACTTGAATTGATTTTTTTTCCCCTATGAAATTATGATAAGGTAAGAGGTAAGTGTAAGATTCAATTGACAAAAAAATGTGGGTTTTCAACTCCATCAGTCCCAAATTCTAAAGCTATTTGCAGCTCCATTGCTTCCCCTCAGGTTAACCAGAACCATGTCTTTCCATATAAAAAATAACCCTTTCTTAAAGGTTATAGCCCCTAACTTAATCCTCTCATAATGCCCTTTTAACAAGAATTTTGAAGCATGGGATAACTGCTAGATAATAAGATTAGATGTGAATCCATTAGGATGTGTAATGTCTAGACCAAACCAGAGAGACCCAGAAGAGGCTGTTCAAAGGGACCTGACTCTGTTTGCCACGTGAGATATTTCATGGCATTTTAGATATCCCAGATATCCTCTCTGGTTTCCAGTTGACACTTCAAAATAATTTGTGTATTCTAGAGATGCTTTGTCACATTTACTAGCCCTTATAAATTGTACATTAGCTCAGGAGTCATTAGGTACCTATGTCTGGACAATTGAATTGAATTCCAACTCTATTACAAGAGGAAAGACATATTGGAATTATAATTAGAAAGTTAAACTATAAAAATGTTTATTCTTTCATCCAGAACTTGGATTTGAATCTAATACAGACACACATATTTTCATATTTGTCTATAGTCTGCAATGACATGAGAAATATTTCTTTCATAGTTTACATAACCAAATGTCACTTCAGCATTTTATGTGTCCCATTTTGTGTCACAACCCAAATGTGTATGACTGAGCTCCTCAATATTGCCTGTGATCAGCTTTGGAAGTCTTTATGCAGATCTGGTTTTAGTCAACACTACATTCAGCATGCAAAATCAAAAATAAATCTAAAAAAGAAAATAAAATAAAATAAAATAAAATAAAATAAAATAAAATAAAATAAAATAAAATAAAATAACATAAAATAAAATAAATATTGAATTTTAAAAAGCTGTGATTTCTCATCAAACAGGTGACTGTGGCCTAATGGGTGAAATCCCCAGGGATCAGCTTCCCAAACAGCATGCAGATTTCTCAAAAGGAGACATGGTATAAAGAACCTCAGGCTCCAGACCATCAACCAGATAAGTCTGGGTTCCTTAGTGCAGAGAATATGACCAGGCTGCATCAGAATAAGTGGTGCACTGCTGGTGTCACATGCTTACATTATTACCTCAAACATTTTCAACATGACTTGGTCCAGGTTGAGTCCTGCTGTTTGTATTGACCCAAAGAATTCAACGAGCTTCATTTCACTTTTAGCTGGTAAGAGAAGGGAAGGAGGTACCAAAATGGGACACATAAACTCAATTACAAGGTATTTGTGTACCAATCTCAATGGCATTTGGATCAGGCACCAAATTTCATGCACTGCTTTTCTTAAGAAAATTATGCAATCTGCCTACACAGAAAACGTGGAATCATAAAATAATTCATTATGGAAGGGCCCTCTGTATGTCACATTATCCTATCCCCCCTCTCAAAGCAGCATTAATTAGATCAGGGACTCTTCTCCTCTAGGGCTCAGTGAGAGATTTTTCAGTGGCTTTCCGAACACCAGGATGGCTCCATGCACTTCTAAAAGAAGCTTCCACTCACTGGAAAGAAAAGTAAAAATAACCACCCCTGAAATTTTACCTTCCTAAAAATTACCGAGACTAATTCATTAGTGGATTACACTAATCATTATACCAGGGAATTATATCCATGAAGTCTCTAACCTTATTGCATATTATCACATCTGCTGCCCTTTCAATGACACACTTGAATTAATCTCTGGATAACAGGTTCACATCTCCTTAATTGAAACTAATGACTAAATAAAAAAGATCAAAAAATCCTTATATTCTTTAATAAAAAAAGAACCAAAAAATACCCCTCCACCAAGTGTCTAAAGAGGTATATAACTTTCCTTGGAAGAACACCAAGATATCACGTGGGAAGGGGAGGCAAGAATGTGAACAGGAGGAAAGAAAAATACTTTTTTTCAAGAGAAAGCACAAAATATGGAAATGGAATTAAGCCAGAGTCTGCCACACTTTACATATGCTGGAGAACAATTTTACAATAACTCTGCTGAGCTAGAGTATAAAGCCATTCCTCAAAGGAGATCCTAATCAATACCTTATAAATTAAAGATTATACAGGATACAACCTGAGAGTGTGTTTGTTGGTTTGATGCAGGAAGAGCACCCACATCACAAACATATAAGTTGCATCCTTTGAATCCTTGACCTTTAGATTCCCTAGCCAGTGGAAAGCAATTTTTCTGGAGCAGTTTAAAAATCTTTGCTTTCCAATAGGTCAGCAATGACCTTGATTTTAATCTAATATATATCAGCAGTCAACTCAGACTTAAATTGTTGGTTATTCAACCTTTACTATTTAAAAAAAAATTCAATTTCTTTAATTAAAATAGCACTATTGGATTTTTTTTGAACAAAGACCTTCATATATATATATATATATATATATACACATCCATAATTTCCCCCTAAGAAAATAAACATGAAAAACTACTTAAACTCAGAACTAGGGGCTAGCATATGGAAAATGAATGTTTATGTTCCCACTTGGAATTCTCCAGAATGATACATATGATATGTATGATGCTTATAAACAAGATTAGCTGACCTCCACTTACATGGTAATGACACTGTTATGGAGTCCCCAGTGGTGTCCTTGAAAGTATTGTATGCTAACCAAAACACAAAGCTTTAATAACAAAGACATAAAACAGCTTCCACTGTGCCACCTCTCCTTTGGACAGATTGCCTGGGATGAGGACTGCAGTGCTGCAAATTATTGTGTTTACCTTCTGGGGAAATCAGGAAGACTATTAATAACACTTCAACAATGGAAGAACCAGACCAAATCCATGATTCATTCATAAATGTGAAGTCATTAAAACATCCTTAACTCATGTTTACAGCGTTTGCTAATTTCATGTATGTCTTCTACTTCCTGGAGGTTTTAATGTGTATTTTTATAAACACAGAACTACAGACTAGAAATGCAGCTGAATGTAGGGTAGTGTGTGTATATATTCTGAGGAACAGATCCCAGCCTTTCTCTCAAGTTTGGCTTGATTCTTCTCCATGGGTGTTTTTTGAAAGAACAACTCATCTGAGTCAGACTCACTACTACCAAATCATGGCTATGGCAGTAAAGTTGCAATAATAAAAGTTGTCTGTTAAAGTATTAAAGATTTTCCAGGATACTGTTAGATTTACACATTGTGTATATTTTCATGACCTGCTTTTTTCCTAATTCCTCAACAATTGCTCCCTCCTGTTCACAGTCCAGAGATCTGAAGGAAACCCAGCTATTGCAATGAGATGGATGTTAACAGGAAAACTTTTCAAAAACAAGGAATTTTTTTTACTGGCATACCCAGTGTCTATTTCACCATGTAATTGATATGAAGCTATGAAGTATAAAGCAACTCAAGGCTCAATTTTAAATTTATTTACAGGAGCCTCTTTTCCAACATGAAAACTCTTTGCAGTGCAGATTGTTGATTTAGCAAAGTAAAACTCCAGCCTGCACAGGTGAGAGCTGAGAAAATGTGCTGTGTGTGAATTTCATGCAGCTTTCACTCTACTAAGTGACCTCAGAATGTGCAGGGTCACATAGAAACTCATTCATATGAATGAAAACCTAAGGAGACATTCAGCCTTAGATGGATACAGACACAGGGACAAATTTCAAAGCTATAAATTTGGACTGCCCTCATGTCTCACATGAAAACTGACTGTCATTTTCCAGTGAAGCACATAATAGTGAAGCAGATAAACTCACATTAATGCTACAAGCACAAGCAATTACAGCAGACTACCAAAGGATTCTGAAATGTCTTACCTCACTCTCCCCTCCTACAACTCATCTCTGTGCCTATGCTCACAGGCATCTCTGGAATTTGGGTTATCTCCACACTGCATTGAAACAAGAATTTTTGGGTTCCTGACTATTAATGTGTCAGGCACATGGACAGTTTTGCAGATCCAAAGTTCCTGACACATCGATATCTGCATTTCTGTGTGTGTGTGTATGAGATTTTATTGGATGTGCATGTGTCCTCAGACTTCCCTACAGTTTAGGAGCTTATCTGGAATTGAATTGAGAGGTTCAAGGTCTGGTGAACTAATCTCAGCTCCTAACTAACCAGAGTGTGACTTAGGAAACAGCTGCTGGTAGAACAGATGGATTTGGTCTAAAATGTTTTTTGAGAATATGACTGGTCCTAGGCCTGGAAAGTGTGGAAAAACTACAGGCAAACAAGCTACCTAACAAGCAGTGTAACAGCATTTCCAAGGGTAAGTAAAGATGGGAGATTAAACATTCGACATATTGCTTATATTATCAACAGACTACTCAGCTTCTCTCCTTTCTAAATGATATTGATGGAGATATTTGCTACTCCAGTATTGCAAATATTTTTTGCGTCTAGTCAGTTCTGTCAGGCATTAAATAACATTCCCATTCTCATTTTCAAGAACTACGTCTAATCTTTGTTTACACTAATGCTTCCTTTGTTGACTTTTAACAATTATGTGCCATTGACAATTGTTTATTGTTGTTTAATTAGGAGGTGGATTATTCCCATGTTTTAATGATTACTGCTCAACAACTTGACAGAAATGTTATTCCCAAAACCACTATGCACAAATTGGATTTGATTTATTTCATTTAATCTTGTTATGATTGTTTTATAAGCTCTCCAAATTATAATTTATTTTTTTTATTAATTGCTATATCTCACAGTTTCAGCTCAGCAATGTATATTATAGGAAAAAAATATAAAATGCTCATGCTGCTGAATTACTTCCTTAAGAAAAAAAAAACAACCCAAAACACACAATAAAACCATCAGCACTGACTATGAGATGATTTTCAGTTAGTAAATGTGAAGTATCCATTTGCTGTATGTAAGAACATACAATCATCCAGAACATTAGAAGTTATCTGTTAAGTGCATCCTCAGTATTAGATGTAAAATTTGAAACTAGAAATTATTGGTAATGGACAACCTATAAGTGCTGATTTTTATGTAGAGAAGAGCATGGCATCCACTCTCATTAGCCAATACAAACACTTATTTTTTTCCATGAAATATTGATGATCACTAAAATAATAATGAGGAAGAACTGCATAAGCTAAAATTTGCATGAGCTAGAGCAGTAGCCATTTTCAAGTGCAGTATTTCACATAACAAAAAATTTAGACAGATTTAAATACATATTGCCTGTAGATCAGGTGACAATGGGCTGCATGTAAATAGGCTATCTCCTGTGCATTCCTGATAATACATATTTTTAATATAAACTTTCCATGGAAAGGATGTTTATGTCATGATTATCCTTTAAACAGTAAAGCTGGTCAAAATAAAGAAATGTGAAAGAAAAATCAAAAGAAATATTAAAATACAGAATTGAGGAAAAAAATCAAAAAACACTGAAAGGTCCAGTTCATCAAAATTTTAGTTTTTGTTTTTTTGGTTTTGGAATTCATTGCCAATTTAACTGGAAGATTTTGGGTATTGTGAGGCTGGGGAGCCTTGGGTTGAGAAACCCCAGAGCCCGAAGCCCACCTGGCTGGGCTGAGCCAGCAGAGAACAGGGCAGGGTATGGCAGAACTTTGCCCCTCCTTTGGTAGAAGGTTTTTTTGAGAGCAGCATAATTTCTTCAAATGTTTTCCTCTGTTGATTCAGCTATTTCTGACAGACTGATGCTGAACCTGGAAGTTTGTAGCCCCATCCATGTATCACCACTTGATTCCACCTAAAGCATTTGAGGAATCTGCTTCGCTCCCCTGTGGTGCTTCTGGAGGTCATGCATGACATCTTCTCTCAGTCCTAGAAACTTCCTAGAGTTAAAAAAAAGTAGTTTTATGGAAGAAATAGCATTTCTAAAACATGAAAAAGGCTTTTAGGGATGTTCACATAACTGAAGGATGACACTGTGCATTAATACTTCAAGTTAACACAATGCAGTGTGCACCAAAACATTATTTACTACAAATTAGTGAGACAAGTGAAATTTTCACCTTCCATTTGCAGATTTTTTACCTATTTAATAAAAAAAAATTTTATACTATAGTCATTCTAAGGTATATTCTTACTTTATAAAATCCAAACATGCTTTTTTCAAAAGCATTTCTGCAAGGTGTTGAGGACCTTCTCAGGTTTTAAGATCTTAATTTACTTAGGCCATCTGGAAATTTCAACTCAGGAGATCAAAATTCCTAAAAAATTACTATGTTCTTTAAGTTTTATTTCAGTGGTTCTTCATCCATCCCCCAAAGTTTTATATAGATGATATTTTTTTCTAGCAAAAATCTTCTATAGACATGTTATTAATCCCTTTAGTCTGGATTTTCTTTCACATTTCTGGTCTAAAACTTAATCACACTCTTTAAATTTAACTTTAAAATTTTCCACTTTTCCTACTGTTCCTTCCCTTTGTAAAAAAGACACATTTCTTGGTATGAATGGTGGTTCAATAGTCTTCAGAGAGATTGTGAGATATTACGAAGTCAAGAACTATTGTTAGTGAACAACAGCAGTGACAGAAGCGCTCCTGACTCTTCATCTATTTTTCTATTGCCTTTGTGATAAATCACAAAACTCACATTCACTTTGGAAGTAACTGGACTAGACTATTGATATGGAGCTATTTCTTCCAGGAATATGGAGTCAGAGCAACAAGATTTAATCCTACAAATTCTAGAAACTGAATGAAAAAATGTTTTTGAGAGAAGAGTGATGTAATTTTAAGCCCATTCCTTTTCAGTAAAATAAAAAGGAGAAGTAAAAAAATGAATGGCTCTTCTATTTATACATATAAAAACATTGTGTGCAAGATTGTTATGAAACAGGAATTAAAAACAGAACATAAAAATGAATTGCCAAGGACATGATTTAGATTTTGAAGGATAGATTCCTAAATCTTTCTTTTGAAGTCTTCCAAATTACTTATAAAAATGTGGAAATGAGCAGCAAAGCAGCAAAAAAATGTTCTATTCTTTTTCAAAATGATCAATTTTTCAGTAGCAATTTTTTATCTTTCTTTAACATTAGAGATCCCTCTAACACCTTCTTTCCACATATAAACAGATATGTTTTAGCTAATCAAATTTATTGACATAACATCTAACAATAGTACATGCATTCCATATGTGTATGTGTTCTGTATGTCTATGTGATGTATATCCCTATGAATCTACCTACACATGGTGTCAATGATAATGGAAAAGTTGCTCATTAATCACATCACCTCCCTTTTAACATTAATCCATATTCCAATTACATATATTGCATCTGTCTACACAACAGCTTCAGTCACCAAATATACTAAAAAAAATCCATATTCTTTATTCTTAAATTAAAATAAAAGTAAATAAGATTAAAAGATACCAATAAAGATGTTGGTGTTTTTAATTACATAACAAGTTATTGCTGTGTCATGGAAATGTATCATATATTTAATTTTCTAGGATGTTGAATCCAGTTCAGCTTCTTGTTATAAGGTGACTAAGACAGGCCTCAAGCCTCCAGAAAATTAGGAACTTTTTGTTTCCTTGCCAGGGCCTGATTAAATTAATTTACTCTTGTCCAAACACTTATTTTAAATATGCCTTCTTTCAACTTGGTGTTCATAACTTCAGGGTATTTATGAAGATCAAATTGTTTAAACTCTTCCTTTTCTTAAGCTGAAAGAACCCATGCTCTTTTAACTTCCCTTTGTGAAGCAGGTGTTCCCCTTTGTTCATCCCCTGCTGCAACATCTTCCAGTGTGAATGTTCTTCTCTTGAACAACCAGCCAGAACCTGCACAGTGCTGCATAAGAGATCTCAGTAGTGCCTTTGTTACATTTCCCTCTGTTTCTTTGGCAGCTCCACTCCTGATAGATACTATGGACATAACTGTTTGTGAATGATCACATCTCATTACTGGTTTATTGATGCCTCTAGGTCACATATCATCATCACTGGATAAGCTGGCCATTTCTAATAACAATTTCTCCTGTTTAATATTACTTACAAGATCTTCCATTTTTACGGCCATAGCTTTTTTCTTGCATAATTAAATAGATCTAATAATTGTTATTCTGAAGGAAGAGATATAGTTCCATTCAAAAAATTTGATAAAATCATTAAGAATATTTTCAATCAGGCTTGTGATTTCTTATATCTGTTTAATTTCCTTTTGCATTCAGACATGGACATTACTAATTCCCTTAATCTGCATGAATGCAATCATCTGAATACATTTATTTTGTATTTAAATATTATATATTTAAATTACATTTATTTTATTATTTGAATTACAAGTAATTCACTCTCTGATTATCAACATGTATATGTTGGATCACTTCTGGGGTTACTGTATGGATGAAAATAATATTTTTTTTCATAAGATGAGAGGCAAATGAATTTCTGTATATAGCTCAGAGGATGACAGTTGTAATAGACAATGAGGGCCATGCAAGGCTTAAGTTCCTCAAAAAGGTTTTTCCGCACAGTCATTTACCATTATTCTAAAATTCTTTTGATCTTCATAAATCCCTTTCCTACATATTCTATATAATCTCATACCAGTGGCCAGTACATCTATCACACCCTCTTAACAGCATGTTATAAAACATTGACACTATTTATTCTTTTTGACTAAAAACCTCAATGTTTTCGTGCTGCCAGATGTGTCCCAGAAGCAGTTTAGGTGAAGAATTACAAAACGTGGACACTCACAGTCTGCTCTGGATTAAGTAGCTCTGAACTGTGTAAACACGAGCAGCTCCTCAGCACGTAGTCTGAGGGACAAGGATCATGCCAGAATTACATCTTTATCAGCATGGCTTTTACATTTTGGCATTGTCCTGATAGCAGCAATTTCTGTCTTGATTTGCACAACTCTATCAGACATCTAACCTTCTGACCCATGATCCACATCCTTGTCTAAGATTAAAATTATTCATATGGTTCTGTGCCCTTTTAAAGTTAACATTAGCTCTTCTCTTACTCATACTGCATTGCCAATTCCACTGTGGCTTTCTTTTGAATACTGTGGGTAAAGACCCCTTTAACATTTGTGCTAATTTCTTTCCAAGGTCTAATAGAATTATGTCATTATTATTTTATCCTAATTTTTCAAGACCTTTAATATGTAACTACATATTCTGATTTCCCGTTGTATTTTCCAGAAGGCTTTTTAAAATATTTCAGTATTTCAAATATTTAAACAGAGACAATGCATGCTTTTTGAGCACAAGTTGTTTCTCCGAGTGACATTCATCTATATGACCCATCTGCTTATTAGAACTATTCACAAAACACTACTCCTTGCATTTTCTAAAAGACTGTTGGAGAAATCTGTCAGCTATCATGTCAAGAAATGTGGTAGATCTGCTTTTTACAGTATAATTTGTTCTTTAGAAAGTCAACTATGTTAATAAGTGATTATTATACATACTTTAATTTGCTTGTGGTAGAGTCATCACGCTACAAATATGTCCTTACACATACAAGGAGCATTGAGGAGGCTATAGCAGAATTCCAACCTCTCTTCCATCCTTGGATCAATATTGACTTAAATTGATTTAATTCACCTATGCTGTCATTTTGTTTTAAGTTAACTGCATAATTAAAGTGCAGTGGAATCTTTTAGTGCTTTGTTGGTTTTGTGTTTTTCTTCTTACTTTTCTTTAGAGTGTGTTCTTAAGTCTTCATCTTTGTCAAACATGTCTGCTATTCCTATTTTATCACATTTATATTTATTACTACTCATCTATTACTAGCCATGCAAGGGTCTCCATTTTGTTCATTAGTGATAAAACATATAACAAAAAATATTTTAATTATCACAAAGCTCTCATTCATCAAAAATATATGAGTAATGAAAAACTTTGGTGCCTTTCAAGGAAGAAAAGAAAAAAAAGATAAAGGAGTCATCTTACACTTTGTAAGCACTTTGAGTTCAGGTGTGTAGCTGAATTTTATTGTGCTAGTCATTTCATATTTCTTCAGTCTTGTAATTCATACAGTAAATCTGACAAGTTTCACATTTTTCCAAACCATCCTCTGCTATTTTTTGTTTATCCTTCTCATTGATCTACATTGTCCTGATTAGGAGTTTTCAGAACCCCTTAGCATGTTCCAGAGTATGTTAATTATGTGTTGAAAAGAAGGGTAGATATCAAAATCTACTGCCATCTGTCACCTTCGTCTCCCCCACTCTTTTTCTTCTTCATTCACGATTTTGCATGTGTGAGACTTTCAACATATTTTGGAACCCCTTCCATCTGCCAGTAAAGAGAGAAAAATATTTTTTTTAATTGATAGATCTACTCCTTACCTTTTTATTTGGGATATTATCTAGGAGAAAACAGTTAAACAATACATTCATTTAGCTTGGACTCTAAGGCATGGCCCCCAGAGCTATGGAGTACAGCATCAAAAAGAAAAATTAAAAAGGCATACATGAAAGATAAGATTTCTGACAATCAGGTCCTGCTGTCTTTGCAATCCATTAGGAACTGAAAGTCTTTCACAAAGGAAGAGATTCTGGCAGAAAGAGAAGGAGGGGACATCAGTCATCATACCTTGTTCTTCAGTGATGCTGCTCATGGGTACTCAGAGCCTTTAAGGCTGCCTCCAGGTATGGAGCTGGCCCAGCCACTTAATTCTAATATCTCCCCTTCTCCATCATTATGAAGCTACCATATATCTGAAATATTCCAGACATCCACTCAAGGGCCACAGGTTTTCTGCTTACCCCAGTTCAGGGAGAATAGTTTATTTCCCATGCACAGGCTTACTCTGTCTTTCTCTGTATACTTCAAGGTGATGTGAGTAGCAATCTCTTTTCCTGAAGCTGCAAACAGGGGAAGGATTGGGGTACAGGAGCTGGGGTGAAAGGGATCTTTCATCATTTTCCATCAACATCAAAACCAGATATCAAAGTCTACATAGGCCCTAACCTTGAATACAGAGCACCCAAGGAGAAGCAGTAAAACACCCTTCAGTGAAAGTCCTCGAGAGGACCTGCTTGACTATGGGTATTAAATGTCTGAGGTCAGGAAGCATCTATTGAGGAAGGCCTCCTATTCTGAGAAAAAACATCTAATAGGCTATTTAGGCATTACTCAAGGTGATATAGTCACTGACTGGATTCAGAGTATGACTAACTGCTAATGGAGGCTTTTCAACACAGGGATGAATCATCTGCCCAGAACTGGCCATCTAAAATTTAGACATCTGAATCTAAAATATTACCCAAGACACCACTGAGATTCATGGGATTAAAAAAAAACAACTTCCATAATGCAATCCATTTTAAGATAACATCTAACTGGAGTAAACACCTGTACTTGCTTTTTGGACTGTGATGGGGGCTTACATTGACTGAAATAGGTTCAGATATCTTAGTTACCTAAAGCTGGGTGTCTTAACCTAGAGGAGATGCATCCCACAGGACTTGAGATATGAAACTGAGATGGCTGTGGTAGGGCCTCTGTCACCACTCAGTGGGAAGGTGCATATTCCTCACCACTGACAGTGGGATAAATAGTAGGTAATTATGCTTCTAGATCAGACACTTGATTTAGGCACTTCAGATTAGCACTAAATATACCTTGAGCGTTAACTTTGGCAATACACAAACACATAAAGAAAAGGCTGTAGTAGCAGAAGTGACAAGTCTGAACTGGAACCCTCAGTTCCATGTGCACTAATGAAACAGGTTTGTGCCTTAGAAAGGACTTCTAAATATATAGCAATATAGGGATGAAATAATCTATGTATGGTCTATCAAAGTTGTTCTTAGCACAAAGTCTCTCTAGCTGAGACCAATTCTAAGGTCACCCCTAATCCCACAGTATCTTCTGCTGTCCTACAGACTAGTAAAACCATTTCCTTTCCAGATTTATGAAATTACCCTTCCTTTTCATTTCTTCTTACTCCAGCCTTACTTGCATATTAACATTGAGCACATTTACCTCAGATTTGTATTTGGACTTGTTCAGGCTAACAAGAAAATTGCAATTTCCTTTCCAAATGGATGGAGAAAGGTTCTAACCCCTGTTTTTAAGACAAAAGGTGAACAGTGGATTTGGAATGCATATGGCCAGGTCTTTTCCACTGAAGTCAGTCCTAAGGGTAGTCTGAAGAGCTAGTTGTGAAAATGGTCCAAGAACTGACAAGTATTCAGAGTAACTAGAATATACAGGCTTGAATATAAGAAAGGCTTGAAGTTTTCCTAAATGACTATCCAACTCCTCATGTCACAATAATGAGTTTCATGGCTGCATTGTATGGTCCACCTTAGTTCTCACAGTGTGGGCTGCTTCATCCCACGCTGCTGCCACAAGAAAGTGAGTTGGAGCAGGCAGATATTAAAATGTTACAAATGGGAAAGCCTTGAATAAAGCAGCTGCCATATGTGCTAAGCAAGCATTGGTAAAGAGCGCAACTCTTTCAAAACAGGGCTTGGTGTTTCAGGTTTTTCCAGCTTCACATTGTTTTATGTGACAGAATGCCTTTAATTAGGTTAGCAAAGGCTGAGATAATGTCTATGTTTGGCAAATGTGCTCTGCAATGGCCTGAGGGCTTCTCTGTGGTGCTGAGTAGCTTCAGTTCCTGTGAATGCTGGAGACTGTGCAGACTGAAATCTCTATCCTAGGCAAATGATGATTGCATCATTAGTAAGCAGCTAATGACTTTCTCTTTTATCTTAACTGGATCATGGCTTTTTTGAAGGTTTTATACTCTTTATTTTCTCCCACTTGAATGTCAGTTCAAGTATTGAAAAACAGACTTCACTGTGTGTTTGGGAGCTCTTCAGCACCTCCTCCCAAGGAAGCAAATGCAGAAAGTCTAGTAAATGTGTGTTCCTTGGAGTTCTCATAAATAAAATATCCAACTGTGTTCCTGAAGAAGATGGCTTTCTTCATGCACAAAAAAATTCCAGTTGTGGGGCTTTGCTCACTGTATGTACTCACATTTCCTCATGCAGACAGTGCAATGTTTTCAGGAAACAGATTACAGCAGCAAAAGAAACATAAACTAGCATAACCCAAATAAAGTGTTAGGTTTGCTGGGGTTTTTTTTTGGTTTTGTTTTTAGTCAGGTTTTTGGTTTTTGGGGTTTTTTTAGTTTATAAAATCTTGCTCTTGTTTTCATTTTGACTGTTTGGAAAGATACCTGTGATTTGTGCAGTCTTTAAGAATAATTTCTTTTCCATGTTAGACTACATAAGAATCCCAGGTCATCCATATCTTTTAAGGTATGTGAACTGCATTTGACTTTAAATAGCAGTATTCAACTATCTAAAGTTATGCCAAAATGCTCTATTGAGTCAGATTAAGTGAGAAGAAGCAAAAACCTTTAAAATATACTTTTAAATTTAACACAGAAAAAAAAAAATTGTGTGCATAAAGCAAACACACTCATGCCATCACCTTGATATGATGGATTGATTCTCTATGAAGAGCAGAAGAAAAAGTCTTTCACAAATCTTCCACATGCCAGGACTGGTTGAAAAGTTAAATTATGAAGCTTTGTCTATGATTGCTAAATCAATTAGACATTTTGACATTCATGTTAATGAGAATAGAAACTAGTTTTGGAGAATGATAAGAGCCTTTACCTGTGTGTTCACCACACTGAATGCATGGCAAGGAAGGATTAAAACCTTTGGGATCAATATGAAATAATGAATTCTAAGCTGTTAAAAGATGCTTCTCTTCTGCTTACACAAGGCCTTACTCAGAGGACCTGATAGTACTGTCTGTTTTCTTTTCACCAATATTCTATAAAGCCTGTTGTATTAGGTGACATGAAAAACTAGTGAATTAATTGAAAATGGCTTTCTCTATCTTTAAACCTTATAAGTATGTTATACAGCTGAAGACTTGTCTCTTGATTTCCTCTAGGGCTAAGTAGGATATCAGGTGATAAAAAACTCTCATTTCAAAACTCAAGAGGCTATGGAAAAATAAATATTTTAACTCATACAGAGAAATTCTTGCACTGGAAGAATCATTATACCAGCAAGGAAAAAAAACAACCAACAGTTTTAGTTTAAAAAAGGAATGGTGGGAAATTTTAGTTTTACTGCATGATTCTGCTGTTTAATATTTGCATTCTACCTTTTTCTATGCTGAGGTGTGGTATGAAGAGTAATGATGTACTTTTAGGGTTAGGGCTGAGCATTGTCAGGTTCTACCAGCTGATAAGAACAGTAGTCCCTAAATTGTCTCAAACCTTCACATTTCCTTCCCAGTAATCCATTTCACAGAACCCATCTGTAATCCCTCGTTCCTCTTGCCATATCTTTCCTACCATGCTACAATAGAATTCCTTCATTTCCCATACCATCCACCTTGTATTCCTGTGGTTCTGAAAGGCACAACTGGTGGGACAAGTTTAGCTGAGGGTTAAAGCAAAGTGCTCAAGATCAAATAGGCAGCTGCATTTTACACTGTCACACTACCAAAGCCACAAAAATTAGTCAACAACCTCACATCCATCATACCAGAAAAGAGAGGGATTTTGAAATCCCTAGGGAAAAGAGCAAGCTGCTTCTTGTGAGATGCAAATGGATAATGGTCATATTGCAGGTGGGACATGGCAATTGTAGGAGAAGGAGATTTGGAAATACTGGGTTTTGAGGTTCTGACCTAAGATTCCACCTCCTAAAGGCAGATAAGTTATTCATCTTTTTCACTGATTGTTTCCAAACATGTAATGAGTGACTTTTCCTTTACCCCCAAATCAGTGTCCTCTTAAACCTTTTCTTTCTTTATTGGAACTGCTATTTTATAAATTTTAAGCAAATGATTGCGTTGAAAGTGCCCTCAGGAGATATGGAGGAGTGAACAGAGCATCAATGAGATCAAAAGGGTCATCTAACAAAACCTGACTGAGGTTGAATGGCAAATCTTTTACATGGATTCCTGAGTTTGCAATGAAGATAAGTGGGAGTGCACGTATATGAAATATTCCCATAAGATGAGAGTCAATATT
The DNA here is from genome assembly GCF_001522545.3 of Parus major. Taxonomy (NCBI): domain Eukaryota; kingdom Metazoa; phylum Chordata; class Aves; order Passeriformes; family Paridae; genus Parus; species Parus major. The sequence goes on along the minus strand of NC_031769.1, from coordinate 11,771,791 downwards.
ACATTAACATCATTAACATTCAGATGATGCACACAGTTAAAGAGCATTTTGAAAACCATGTAACACAGTTAACCCTTATTTCTGCAGTATAATATTGCCCTTTAACTTCTAAGAGCAATTTAGAAATAATTTATTATACAGAATTCAATTATGTGGGGCTTTTTCTTTCTTTAATCTTTTTTTTTTTTTTTGCCATGCATGTGACATGAAGGATCTTAGGCTCTTCTTTCTGGGATGGATTAGAGCAGCCCTTAATTTTATATTGTTTCACTCCTGTGTAGTATCAGCATTTCAAGAATAAAGATATCCATAGAAAATTAAATTTTGCTTAAATATAGTCAACCTTGTGTTACAAATGAGAGATTTTTATCATAAGACAAAAGAATAATAGTAGTAATAAAAAAAAATCTTAGAAATTACTAAGAATGCTTTAAGGGTAATTAGAGCCTAATTAGAAACAGAGATGTTATTGGTATGATAATAGTTACCATTTTATTCATGCCAATGCATAATTTCTCTCTGTGATACAATGTGGTTCTATCCTGAAAGCCAGCACTCATAAATTACTCACAGCAGTTAGTGGTTGAATTAGTAAAATAACTGTGTTTTGTTTTCCGTAACTAGTTGTCTTCTAAGCACTGATCTGATCATTTAAATTAATTATGAAGAATATTTATGAAAATTAGCATCAGTTGCCAGAAAGTTCATTAAGAGAAATAATTTACATTTGAAATAAAATGTTAACTACATAAAACCACCTTGATGTGACAAAAATTATGGATGTTATGGAAGAAAATAGGAAAAATAATTACAGGAAAAAATATTTGAAAATACTTGGGATAATGAGGAAAGAGTAATACATTCCTTTTTCAGAGATTTTGTTCAAAACTGATCTACAGATATCATAACTCTATTTTTTTTAACTGTCTTTGGTTAATACAAGTTTATCAAAACAATGCAGTTTCCAAATTAGATATTTTTAAGTGATATCTTGAATGTCAACTTATTAGTCCTTAATGTTCTTATTCATCTATTAACCTTAGGAGATTGACAATATTTGCTTATAACATGAGGGATTGTGAAACTTAATTATGACCTTTTAAATGATTGAGGATTCAGGAACAATCATGATACCACCAAAGGGTTTCATAATCACATAGTCTTTCAAGGTGCCACTTGTAAACATGATAAATACATTCTTGATTGCATCCAGAAGACATTTATTTCCTTCTTTTCATGTTTTCATAAAAATGTTAGAAAAAAATTAACATTTTTGGCCAACAAATTTGGCTTTAAATATAATTTTAAAAGCTCGCTGTTAATTTTATTGTTTTTTCTCTTTGATGATAAGCACTAGGAAATCAAATTTGTTCACTTCTCAGTAAATGTTCAAATACCACAAAAAAAATATTCGCAGTTTTACAACTGATGTTGAAAGGGCCAATCAACTGTTGCTCATTTTCTTCTTGTGATTGCTCATTTTTAGTGTAATCTATATGTTTCTAAGAAAAATATCAGCAAGTCAATTTAAAAAAATCCCACTTTATGCCCTAAGAGTAAGTATAAAGCCACCAGCTGAGAATTCTGACTCTGAGAGTCTCAGATCCATGTCATTCATATCAGGTTTTTCCTTCCAGAAGCAGACAGAGGATCCCTAAAAAGTTATGGAATTTTCAGCCATTGGGTGACTTTATTCTACAGCCTTCAATTTGGTTATTTTGTAAGTGAGCATGTGTTTGGCTATTTTTAAATAAAGAAACTACATTATTATCATTTTAATTGCTATTCTCTAAATGATGTACTTCATACAGATTTAATTTAAAGTCTTGTTAAAGTTACAATCAAGTGAGCTCCCCTGAAGAAGGAACTTTGCCTTACTTGAAATGGATAGTCATGGATAACTATTTATCTCATGGCTGGGAAATAAGACAGGGGATTACAGTTCAGGATTTTCTGCAAAAAAGATTGCACTGCTTCAGACTCAGACTCCACCACAGTTACAGCTGACTGCTCCCAATAACACAGCTCCATCTCCCAGTCACACCAGGCTGCAGGGCAGACTAAACCAGAGACAGCTCTACTGTAAACATCTAGAACTGGACCAGATTCTTAAATTCCCTTTATAGTCAGTGGAATGAAGCAGGACTTCGTAAGACATGATTCACATCTATTTAAGAGAAATGTTCTCAGAGTTCAGGTGTATCTTAGTCCAGAAGCCTGAATTTTTAGAAAACTCACTCTTCTACCATTTCCATTCAGCAACCTCATCTTTCTCCCAGCCACAAACAAATGAAGAAATTTACTTAACAGTAACTTATCAAAACATTCTGCCATTTGCAAGACGTTATTTTGGGGGTTATTTCTAGTGGTTTCTATCTAGGGTCTTAGACTAAATTGTTCAAACCCTCTCTTTTTTCAGACCTCTTACTAAATGTGAGATACCAGATTGCATTGGCTGGTTGGCCATGAAGATGATTTCCTGATCACAAGTTATGGACCTAAACAGTTGAAATGGGCAGAGATGCATTTCGGGTGAAAGAGTACATTTCCCAGAAAAACACTAAGTCTGAATAATCAGCCAGAAGTTAATGATGACTTTAACAAATAGTACAGGGATTTATTCCTACAAAAGTAACCACATAGCTATATTGTGAAAATATTGATTATAGTCACTACATCTCAGAATCATGGAGTGTTAAGGGGTTGAAATGGACCTTAAAGATCAGCTGGTCCCAACTCCCCCTGCCATGTGCAGAGACACATCCCACTAGACCAGGTTGCTCAAGGCTTTATCCAATCATCCTGACTTTGGGTGCCCAGTAGACACCCATCAGACACTGGAAGGTTGGCATGAAACCTTCTCTTCTCCAGGATGAAACCCCCCAGCTTTTTCAGCCTGACCTCACAGGGGAGGTGCTTTGCTCCTCTTTTCAACCTTGTGATCGTCTGTGGACTTGCTCCAGCAGTTCCATGTCCTTCTTAGGTTGGGGGCATCAGAACTGTACTCCATACTCCAGTGGGGTCCCACAAGAGCAGAGAAGAGGGGGAGAATCACCTCCTTTGAACTGCTGGCCACAGAGCTGTGGTTTAGCCAAGGATTCCATTGGCTTTCTAGGCTGCAACTACATGCAGATGGCTCATGTTGAATTTTTCATCAAAAATATATATAATTTTAAAAAAAATTATAGATACATATATATATATATATGTGTGTGTATATATATGTATATATATATATATATAGTCATTACATATTTTTAATAAATGCTCCTCAAAATACCACTTAATAATCATACAGACATGGTCTGATACACTGTCACTTTTATTTATCCAGAAAAGACAGCACAAACTTTCTTACCATGAAAGAGTCTTTGCCTCAGGTTAGTTTCTTGGGGAGCTCCTGACTATTGTCATCCCTGTCCATTAACAGGTATAAGCCACAAAGACTGCCAACTGTTTTAGGGTTTCAGGCCAGAGATTTCTACACATCTACATCTGCAGCTGGCAAAGCTGACCAAATATTCTCATTATCTGTTCATCAGCACTGACCATTTAGTTCCTCACCCAGAGTCACACATGCTTTTGTGAGAGCATTTGTCCTTAAGTACCACTAGCCTATTTTTAGTAATGGGCTTTTCAATGTAAGTTGAAAATTTATTCTTGGCTTTACAGTAGTAACATTGACTTGAATATTTTAAAAGGCTCTAAGTAACCAGGGGAATGTATTTGAGAGTGTTTATGACCTTGAATGATAGAAATATTTCAATCAAAATTTTAGGATAAGCTTGGACAGTCAATTTCCAGGAAAAGTGACCTTTTAACAATGCTTCCACTTAATCAACTCTAATTATTCTTCCAAGCACTTCATCAGCTAATATTTCTGTGGCCATCTCCTACCTTTTGTTCAGAATGTGGCTCCCTGAAAAAGATGGTTTGATGCCAAATTGACATCAGGAAGATACAGGGTGACTCTTCAAACCCACTGCTCTTGATATAAAATAACCAAATGAGATTCTGGAACTGCTGAAACTGCAAATCTTGGCAAATTTCCTCTGGATATCTAAATTCAAATCTTCTTGCCTGACTTTTATTAACAGTAAAAATATGAAAGATTAAAAAGGTCAGCTTACTAAATATTTGCTTTGGATTCAGCACTTAATACTTGCAAAGTTCTTGCAATTTCTTTGGAAACCATCCAGTAGGATGTCTCTGTATCCTTTATCTAGGTATCAAAGCTGTAGACAATGAAGAAAATCTTCTAAGTAATAATCTTAAGTAGCTACATAATCCATAACAACTGATTATTTAATTAAAGCTGTCAGTTCTAGTTCTCTCTATATATGCACCAAATATACATTAATTTGTCAAATGTTTTAATTGAGAAAAGAAATAGTGAGGAAATCCAATGCCATTTAACACGTTTTGCTCCTAATGTACTAATGAGTGTGTAAGAGTTGAAGTTTCTCATGACCAAAATTGGACAATACTCATATTACTCTTGGTTTTTTTTTATTATCAGAATCAGTTTTACCTCATTTTAAGTCTTATTTGGCATATTGTCATTGTGAATTACGTTATTCTTTCCACAGCTACTGTCTGTGAGACTGTGCCAGGATCTCTCAGTAACTGCTTCATGAGAAACTGAGACCTACCTATGAGCACTCTCCCTCATGCTATCCCCTCCTTTGTTCCCTTTTATTAGCCATTTTCATGCTATCTTTTCACCTTTTCCCTTTGGGAAGAATTCAGGATGGATCTTCTTGTTCCTTAAGTCTTTCTCCTTCATATTCTTTGCCATAATGAACAAATCATACATTTTTATTAATTTATTTCTTTCTACTATCTGTTAGAAAAAAGGAAACCTGGTCTGAAAATCCTTTCAGAAACCTTTTAATTGCCAAAAGATAAACTTTTCAACAAGATTTCTCTGATTTAATATAAAATGTCACATTTAGTCAAACCCAGAATCATACAGAACAATCCTAGCTTCTTGGAATGGAAAGTCTGAGTTTTCTGCATCTCAAATGAGTGTATTTTCCTGGGGTTGTGACTTGTATTCTTGACTTCTTCATTTGACTTTTTCAATTACAAGGATAATTACTGAAATTTTAAAAAGCTTCACAGAATAAGAAAAGTATGTCCTGATCTTTTTCAATGTAAGTACACCTCTACCTTAAATTGCTATAATTCAATCTTTCTTCAAATCTTACTCACCCTTCTTTTGTTAGCTACATATTGCTCAATGCCCTGGTAAATACTTTAATTATTTTTATTTTTTACATTTTATATCTTGCTGGCTTTTCTCTCTTGATTCATTTATCCAGTTCAGAAATAGAAAAGTCAGGATTTCTTGGAAAGGCAAAAATATGTTCTATATTAAAATAACTCTAGGAAAAAAGAGAACTAAGAGCAGTAAAATCTTCTTTACCAGAAAAATGTATTTAAAACATTAAGGTAAGATTTTCTACTCAGTGTCTGTTTGTCAAGCTGTAAACCTCAAAGATTTTTTTTCCTGGCTATATCAGTTGGCATAATAAAGGATGTTATCTCTCCTTTCAAAACACTGTCTGCTGGAGCTATAGACCAGTAGAGAAACTTGACTGAAACTCAGTTAAGGAGAAGTAATGCTCAGTACAGCACCCTAAGGGTAGCACAGAGAGCATGTCTGAGACAATGTTTGCACCTTCAACCATCTTCCAAAATGAAAAATCTTCCATAGCACCAGAGTTCAGATAATTCAGACATTAACATAGATTAATCACTCATGAGACATTATATATAGAGTTGAAAAAGCTGATATACATCTATTTCAGGGATAAGTACAGGTTATATAATAAATTTACCAGTACTTTTCCTAATATCTCTGTACAAAAAGAAAGCAATCCCACTGCCGTTGGGCATAATGAAATAATTTGTTCTGCATAAACAGAGAACAGATATTTCTAGTCTCATTCATCTGACTTCTTTTAAAAATCCACTTCAGAGAGGTAAGAATTGTTTCTATTCACAATTATACCACAACATTGGTACACCTATTCTATTAACTGAAAGCAGATGTCCAGAATTTAGTCAGAATGATCCCATCCCATGTTTTCTTAGGATTATCTTTAAAATCAAATTTTCCTACTGTTTGCAAATGCCATGTTGAGCGCTAATTTGGAACAAGTTTTGGAAAGGGATTTCAAACGTTGTACTGTGTAAGTAATAAGAGTTATAAATTTTTGCTAATTAGGTGTTTTAACCCAGATACTACAAATAATAAGTGATAGGAGGTGTGGAGCTCATTCACAGAAAGTACAGTGGTTGTTTTCCACAGTTCTATAATTTAAAAATATGTATGAGTAAGCTATAGGGATGCCTCTAAAGGTAACCTCCAAATGAAATCACTTTGGGATGTTTCCCAATATTAGCACAAGAATTACTGGATCTCTCCACAGTATTTTCCAGGCCTCCCCATGCTCGATGGCGTGATGCTGTTGTGAGCCACTTGGATTCAATCCCATTGTTTGGGTTGGGAAGACAGAACTCCTTTGATCAACTGTGACTTTAGACTCAGTGAGAAATATAAGAGCTGACAGATGTCTCCAGAGAGCTATTCCACCTTCTACATCTCTGTAGTGGATGGGTATTGTCTGGTCTCAGCTGAAGAAAATCTCTTTTGAAAAATAATAACAAGATATGTACCTGCCATAAAATGTATTTTCCTGTTATAAAAATATTTTTATATAAACTCTTGAAGTTCCACTGTTATCTGTTTTTTGTATAGCATTGCTTTATAGAGATGCTCTCAGTAACTACCAGGAAGGGTGCTCAGGTACTGTGATGAAAAGTGTCAAGAAAGACTGCTCGGTCAGAATTTCTAACAGACATAGTAAAAATTTCCTTTCATAACTTTTAAAAAAGTGCATTTTAAATGGCTCTAGACATTGCTGCAGTGAATGCCACATTCCTCTGTCCCTAGAAATAATTTTTAAGCAACTAAATCTCTGACTCATCCTTTTTTTTTTTTCCCCCTGGCTAATATAGCATTTACTTGCAACATGACATAAATATTTTGGAATGGATGTCTGAAACAGATGAGTCCTTTCAGCTTAAAACAAAGAATGACAGTTTGTGCCCAATATTCTTTCTGAAAGTTTCAGAATCCTTTTTATGATATAATCACAAATTATAATTGTGTCATTATGCATAATTACTCTACACCATTACATCACATAATTGGATCAGTTGAAGTTCTAATTGCACAGTTAGAGAGATTTGCTATAAGTATGTTTGGGATATAATTACACTAATTTCATAATTCTGGGACCCACAGAGTACAAATTTTGTAAGATGAACGTTTATTTTTGTGGTTCTGTCTTACAGCAGGAAAATCTATATTTCAGTTGTGTAATAATCCATATTTGTTTTCACCAGTATGGTATTAATCTCTATTTGTATTTCTGATGTTCTCAACTCTACTTTTATGTGTAAAGATTAGAACATTACTTAGTTCACAGCAATGTTAAACTTGCTTATACATGCCACCCTGGCCACTGATCTAGAAATGAAAAATAATCAAGCGTGGTGGTCAGCACATGGCAAAAGCAGATGGGCAGAGACCAGCAGGACCAGAGCCAGCTGGTGTGTGGGGGACAGGGTCTGATTCACAATCTTGTGAGGGAGCCAGTTCAGAGAAGTTGATGTGGAATTACTGGGACACTATTAATATCCTGGTTCTTTAATGAAACATCTGTGGATGGGCTGCAGCAGCTCGGGCACCACCTGGAGTATGGCCAACCTTGGAAAAGCAGAAGTCATCAGTCAGACAGCAAAAAGCCTGACAGTGACCTTATGATATTGGCACTAGAAGTAATCAGATTATGTTTTCTATTCTGTCTTTTGACTTTTAAATGACCACCTGCTCCCCTTCTAACAGTAATCAGTGTATGACGATTTCAGGTTGAAAAGTCAATAAGATGCAACTTTTCCTATTTCTTCAATTTGTTCTTTCAAGCTACTGGAACTACAGTAATTTAATTTTATTATCTTAAATATTGCAGGTTTTCCTTGTATCTATAGTAGGTGTTAGAAAATGCTTACTACATATTCACAAAAGCATAAAAGCAGTAAAAATTTTTGTATTTTTTATTTCCACACCTGATACATTGAAAATACAGCTCAGCTTAACTTAGGGGAAAGGAGTAACACCAGAAATATAAAAAATTTCCAACAGTAATAAATTTATGTATTAAAAATCACCATCATCATCTTCAAAGCAAATTCTCAAATGATTGCAAGTCACTGAGGTGGACTTCTGTTGGAGTATACATGAAAGACAACTGGGTTGCTCACACACAGTCACATGAAATCACACACTGGCTGCATTCAGAAGGAGCCTCTGGAGAATGTGCAGAAGTATCAATTTGCTTCTTCCTATACTGAAATGGAACAATATGCCTAAACTACATCCTGCAGGAATGAAACTTTTCCTTCTTTGTGCACAACTCAATATTCTTGTCCTACTTTTT
>NC_031769.1:11761843-11763196 GCF_001522545.3 Parus major | reverse complement strand
TTGGAGTGTGTGTGGATACTGCTTACATTTAGTGTTCTCCAATTATATTTGATATTAGAATTACTCATTCAAAATTTGGTGACCATTTTTATGGTAATAGGGATAGATAATGTTTGCTATAATTAAGTGTCCAACTATAAAACAGCCATCACTTGAGAAAGAATTTGTCCTTAGCTCCTTTCTAGAAAGCCTGTCTGCAATTCCAGCAAAAATATTTCTCTTTGCATCTACTACTCATGATCCTTGCTCATTAGGATTTTGCCTGAGCCTGCCATCTCTTTTTCCTGTCATCTCCAGCAGTGACATTGAATTCCTGCTTTGATGTTACTGTGGTGGGTCTAACTCTTAACCTAAGCCCACGTGGAAGAACAAGAATCCACCCATGCCTCCAGCCCCTCTCCTGCTCTCTGGGCTGTCAGACCACAGAAATATCAACACTTTTCACCTTTTCCTGACAGCATGAAGGTCTTTTAGCCAATAAAAATTGTTCCTAAGAGAGTCTGGGACCCATCACCAATGGCTGATCCTTTACAGCAGCACACAGAGCACACCTGGAAAATCCCAGTGGCAGTGCAGGAGGTCACGGTACACCTGCAGAGAAATGAGCTTGTCCTGCTCCTGTTACCTGTACCTTCATGTCAGGCAGCTCAGGTTGGTGCTACATGTGAATAACTAAACCAATGAGAAGCAATTTCTTCCTTTTATGAGGTTATAACAATAGAGGTAGGCTTGGTTTTGGTGTAAACTATTACTAAAATTTCTTGATACTGTTCATTTTATATATATTAATATGCATCTATTTAAATATATAGTCAATAGTAAGGATGAAAATGTCAGTGTTTTTGCAGCTGGATAAGAATTTTTTTTTTCTTACAAATTAAATAGTTCTCAATCTTCTTTTGATTTATTTTTTTTCCTTAAAATTTATTTTTTTCCTTATAAATACCCTCTTATATAATGGATTACAAATTCTAAAAGAAATAAAAAAATCTTCATATATGAATCTTTATGTTTTGCACCATAATGAAAGGATGGATAATCAGTATAGAATCAGAGTGCCCAAGGTAATAAATAACATTATCAGGTAATGAAATACCAGCTTATAGTGGAAGCATTTTCTTACCTAAAATGTCATTTAGTAAGAATACAAGGCTAAGAATTCTTTTTCTGCAACCATATTTTTAACAGCTAATTTTCCATAAAAAACTTTTTTGTTTCTCCTTTAAATGCTCTATCCTTAAGCGTGTAAAGCAGAATAAAAAAAAATGAGAGTTTTCTAATATAAACCTTATAAAAAATATTTTATGTGTATTTCAAGGGAGAGGAGAGGAGAGGAGAGGAGAGGAGAGGAGA
>NC_031769.1:11643887-11761408 GCF_001522545.3 Parus major | reverse complement strand
GAGAGGAGATATCCCAGCAAAGAGTGGCTGCAAATGCTGGCATCAAAAAGATACTGTGAAAGCATCTTTAGACAAAGTGAATTTATTTCTTACTGCTGTGAATTTTGCTGTGTTTGTAATGTACTGTATCAAATCACTTGAATAAGGAAAAATTTGCTTGCTTCTGGGAATGAAACCACTGCGCATTTCAACTGCCTGAGAAGATATCACTTAAGATGAAATAAGTACAGAACCATACAAAAGAAAAAATTGTTTCTGGTAAATACCATATTGTCTCCATTTTCCCCTAGATTTCATCTGTAGCAGGGGTTAAAACAGACATTCAACTGTACCATAGACTTCCCTGTTAGGGCTTCTACTGCTGTTAGATGCAGGGCTGATATTCCAACCACACAGGGGATTCTTCAACTTATTCAGTTTTGTCAGGCAAAAAACACCCAAATCACTTAAGAAGCTACTGCCTTCTAATTTCTTTTGCTTACTTCACAATGCTCCTCTAACCTGAAACACAGGGAAGGGAAATGCCCTTTACAATGTCATCATTATGGATCAGGAGATAGAGACAGTCTTTCTTAGCAAAGATAGATAGGTGTGTTCCCTTTGTAGCTGTGTGAATCCCTGTATCTTTAAGCTCTGATATTTCTGTCTGAGCTCACATTTTAATACTCCTTAATCAGTAATTGATATCTTTTGTTGATGAGCTCAATGAGTAGCTAAACATTTTCTGTTAGGTTATAATTATTCTTATTTGTTGCTTTTATTGATATTCCCTCTAGCTCCCAAGAAATATTGAAGGACCATTTATTAGATATTATACAAACTTACAGAATGAACTAATGATTATGGGGAGTTTACACTTTAAATGGACACAACAATGGATAAGAAAGGAAATGGAAGAACCTCTGTTCTAAATAAAGGATTCTCAGCAGTGACAAAAACAGAGCTGTCACTGTCTTTCTCCAGGCTTTCCTCTTTTGTGTTCTATAGTCTGTCTGATTTTAAAGTTCTGTTCCTTAGAATAAGTGAATTCCAAATTTGCCAATTAAGTTAATTTTGTGAGGGAAGATGGTACAAAGTACAACAAAAATGTGAGGTTACCTTCCGTTTTCATTTCAGGATATGCATCCTTCATGCAGTCTAAATGTAATTATAAACAATAAAATGTCTTCCTTAGACCTAAGCAGCCTTCTCAAGAGTGCTTACATGAAAGGCATAAGAATCTGGAAATCATAATCAATATCCAGAGTGATAGCAAAAGGAAGATAATTTCTTCTGAAATGGTATTCAGAGAAATATATGCTCTGATAGATGGAAGCAGAGCAGCAGGTTGATAATTTTTACCCTCAGCAAAGGTACAGCATATGGAAACCTAGATTAAAGCTTTCAGAAAGGATGTTGGCTTTACTGACTTTTTTAATAGGCTTATTTTTCAGCTTTAACAGTTTTGTTGGGCTGCCAAATATGGTGGCAAGCTACCAACAATACTAATAGTCTAGCTGTCTACAAGATGCAATAGTGATCCTAATTAAGACCTGCAAGTGAAAGCACAAGAAGGCAAATTGCAAAATTCAGTTGATTATTTATACAAGAATGAAAATTCTCTTCTTTTGATTAAATTCGTCTTTGGAGATTAAATTTATAACTGACCATTTCTCCAGTCTTTTTAGAAAAATAACTAGAATGAGAAGCTTGAACTTCTTTTATTTGAGAGAAGATCATCAAAACTAGCATAGTTAAGAGAGTCTTCATGACATGTAAATGACACTAATAATATCCCTAAGTGTTTCAATTGATGTCTCCTTCTCAATGACATACAAATCCAACTTTGGTTTTCTTTTCCACCATCCAGACACGGAGAGTGGAAATGACTCCAAAGCACACAGGGATTGTGAGTTTTGATGTCTGATTTCAGAAGGGACATTTATGCTCTCCATTAACTATCAACTCTCAGTAGATCCCGCACCTGATGAGCAGATTTATGGCCCGCCAGCATGCTATAAAAAAATCTTGTTTTGATCTTTGTATACTGAAATTTATTTCAGCTGGTAGTAATTACGCCAGAACGTCCATGACAAATGATGGCATATCTTATCAAAAGCAGCTAAAACCCGAAATACCACAGTTCAGAGCTAACCATGTTGTGTAGCTCTTCCAGAGACCATCTCCAATTTTGGCTCCTGCTGCTGCTTGAGGCAGGTGTGAGAACGGACTTTGGACCTGTAGCACTACCAAAGCTGACATATGCTGGAGGATTGCTAAGACTTGTCAGCTTCTTTGATGGCATCACCCACATAAAACAGATGGAAATGTGGTTGTGAAATTCCTATACGTTGATTTCCTGTCTGTGGTATCATCTAACTAAACAAATGAGAACTTCTAAGCCATATGGTCTCTCAACTGGCTCTTCATTTCTTACTCTACTGAAAGGAGAAAAGAGAGATTTACTATAAAGTATTGAACTGAAAATCCTTTTTGGGAAGGTACTGTTAAGATTATTTCCTCATAGAGATGAAAAAAAAAAAACCCTCCAAACCAACAGAATCAGAACAATACAATGGTTTCAGTAAAGACAGCTGGGGACTGTTTATATTCTCCCCTGTGATGGCTATGTGTCATGTTTCTCAAGACAGAGAAGTTTAGGGTCTGGTCACGTATATTCAGAATATTCAGAATTTCCCTAAATTCAGAAATTGATAAAATAGAAAAATTCTGTTCAACATATTGATTCTGATATATTTTATAGAATTATAAAACCATTGACTGAAAATATACTCTCAAGCAAAGTCCCTGTTGCACAACAGCATGCATAGCAAAATCATAACTACAGGAATTCCAGCCTCTTCCACAATGCTGCCTTCAGCTTTTCCTTATGGAGAGAATTTGTTGAACTGTAAGTCATAATCCTGCAGGTAAAAGGTGCTGTCAGGAAATTTAAAAATATTAATACAATAATTCCATGCTAGTAGGAAAATAATAAATGGATACTTTTTCTCTTTAAAAAAAATAGTGGAAAAAGACTTCTAAAATCATTCTTTTATATTAATATTGCCACCATTGCTGAAAGGATTTTTCTTTGCTTCTTCTGTTGAAAACATTTTAGCTTAATCTGAACAAGACAGAATTCTTTTGTTTTTTAAAGGCACAGATTGCTTTGCCTCCCTCTTTTAACTCACTTCTTTTTGAGTGAAAGGGATAAAAAATACCCAAATCCCTGGTTTTGTTGTTGTGAGGAAGAGATTGCTCAAGAAAATAATTAAGTATGCCAAGAATTAAAATTTGCCTGTTGTCAGATATTGAAGTTCTTTTCTGTAAGGAGTGTGACTGCATCTTCCATTGGTTAAGAAAAGGTAGCCTTACAAATTTTGGCTGAGGCACCTTCCCTCTGTAAGCGAATAGGCCAAGAAGTTAATTCATTTTTGTTTAGACTGAGAAGTCAGCAGCTGTGACATGCTCTCCTGTTGTATGTCTGACCCTGTTGCAGCTTGACTGTTATTGAATAAAATCTCTTTTGTTTATCTTTAATGTGAATCCCTGGCCATGGTAAAGGCAAATCTGATCTAATGGCTTGCTGGAATTCAAGAAAACATTTTCTCTTTCTCTCTCCATTTTCATGTTTTCTGGGATGAGCACTGCTGGTGAACTGCCTTTTCAGGATGTTTATTGTTTTTAACAATAGAGGCAGTGTTCACTTCTCTTTTCCTGCATTTCAAGAGAAGCTGCTTGGGGTGCACTCCAAGTTCTTTCCTTGTGATTACAGTTAACTGAAGTTAACTGTAAAATTTTTAAAAAAGATCTGATTGCTGTCACAGAAACACTGAAATGTCAATCAAGGATCTAGGATGCAGTGCTATGTTTTCTGAGGAATCACCAGAAACCAGCAGATAGTCCCTCTTGAAAAGCTTGATGTGTAAAGATATAAAGCTAGATTATAAGGGGAGTGGGTGACAGAGGGCCAACACTGTGTCAGGCCCAGGACTGGAAAAAGAGCAGCACTGGAGGTGAAGTAACCAAGGGATGTACTGTTAAAAGGAGATAATGAAAATGAAAAAACAAAACAAGTAAAAAGGGCATCCATGAAGATACAGAGAAGAAAAAAATTTGAGCGTGGAAGCTGTAAAGCAAAGCAATAATAGAAGGGATTTCCAGTAGTAATAAAAAAAGATTGTCATTAAAAAAATAAAGAAACTTTTTGGTTCTGTTTCTTCATTCATTCATTCCTTCATATGTTCCTTCTAGCCTGAGCATGCTTCAGCAAAGATGAGAACTATTCAATAGAATTTGGAAGTGAGAGGGCTTCAGAAGTCATTATAGGGTATCAGAAGAGGAGATGACCTTGATCTAACTCCCCTGCAAGGTATTTACCCCACAGAAGGGATATGGAAATGTAAAGTTTTGGGGACCTGGGTCAGAAATTATTAAAGTGGTCCCACACTGATAAAAGTAAAGTTTCCATTCACTTCCAGACAAATTTTAGGAGCTTTCCTTTCATTCTTCAGCTTTTTATTTTTCTGTCCCCCCAGTAACTGGTCAACAAAATAATTATTTTAATGCCAGCTTGTTAATTTAGGATGTGAACAATTTAGTATAGACTGGTAAGGAAAATGTATTGAAAAGTAAAAAGTAATATTACCATTTGTAAAACAAGTTACCTGTAACTGATTATTCAAAATGATTATTGAAATAGCCTTCTAAGTGATAGGCATGAATGGAAATGGCCAACACAATAGCAAATTTTGTGTCTCAGCTGTAGAATTCCTGAATTGTGTGTTATCAGAATATTCTGACCTAGGATTTTGATAAGGCTCAATAGAAGAAAAACCAAAAAACAATAACCAAAAAACCAAACCAACAAGTATTTGCTGAATGTACTGCATAAAGGAGCAGTTTATTGTCAAAGACAACACCAGCAGTTGCCACCTGTCAGATGGTCCAACACATTAAGTGAGCTGGTTTTGCTTGTCAGCAATGTTTTATTGATTAGAACATTTCTTTAATCACGTGCAGTCCCACAAAGTGAAAGCCCCAAGACAAGAGATGTGCACAGACCACGTTTATTTTGTCAACACGGTGTGAGAAATGACTGCTGAGAATGTGTCACTTGGTATTGCTGCTCCAAAGCTGTGTCCAGGCTCCCTTCTGGACCGTGCTCTGAAGCCTCCCCGAGCTGTGAACCCTACACAAGTGAACCACAGCTGCATTTGAGCTGTGGACACAGTCATGGTTTTCCCTGTGTGGAAGTGACAGAGCGGAGTCAGGGCTGCATTTTCCTGTGCCATGTGCTCTTATCCAGCCCAGACTTGCTAAACTACATGTCCCACATGTAACTGGGAGGTAATCCCAAACCCATAACTCTGATAATCTAAGGAAACACAAGGTTACAAAAGCTTAATTTTTTTTCAATGAAAATCATGTCCTTTTCATAAGCACCCTTCAAAGAAGAAGCAGGTCAGATGTCTGCATGGTTTGTGTTTTATTCTTGCTCTTTTTTTACCCAGATAAATAATTGGTTGTAACCTAAACAGATCCCAGAAGGATCAAAAAATTGGAAGCCCAAGGATATTCATGGTGATATAGAATTTTGACAGGAAATGTCTCTGCTTCCCAAAGGTCACTGTAACACAGAGTTTAACACATATTTATCTGTCATCTCAGCTGTCATCTCAGACAGAGATTAGCTCATTTGGTTCCTTGAGCCCAGCACTTGACAAACACTGCCCCATGCCATGGATGCCTAAACTTTTATCCAGGTACAACAGGCCAACAACTGCTTCTTTTCTGCTTCAGGACAAGCTGAGCTGCATTGCCTGAATGAAGCAATATTAACAAAAAAATAAAAAATAAAAAATGAAAAAATGTACATTTGGCACTAGGAAGCAGGAGCTGGATTGACAGCTGTGATGGACAAGTAAAGACTGCAGTTATTGTTTAATTGCCATGGAAACTAAACATGGCCTTTTTGCTGAAATAATATCATGGTAACACCTTACTCACTGTAAAAAAATAATAATCAGTCAACTCAGATTGCTATCGGGACTGAACTCGAGAGAAAACTGCAGACTTGGAAAAGAAAGGTTAATAAAAAACACAGAACAGAAAACAAGGTTAGAGGTGATGTTTTGCCTGTGAGGGGTTTTTCGGAATGCAGAAGAAAAAGATTAGTTCCAGAGACAAGATGAGCATTAGCTCTCTGGTTTCTCCTTTCTACCAATAACCTTTTTAGAGTCATTCCAAAGCACACAGAAGTGCCTGCAGCCTTAATGCCACCTTCAACTTCTGTTATCTATCCCAGGTTTCAATACATATCACTATCAATACTTTTTCTTGTGATCTTTTGAGGCAGCTACAAATTATAATTGTTTCACAACTTTATTAGAAATTTGGATCTCTTAAGTAATCTGACAGTGTTTCATGTGCTGCTTTTTCAGTCATTGGAAAAACTGAAAGTTTGTGAAATCACAGCTGTGCTGCTGGCATTTCTCTTTTCACCATTTTGGACTATGACTGCATAAACTAAACATATCCATGAAGTAACTGCACTGACTCATTTTGATGCATTTTCTTCTATTATGACACTGTTATATTAAAATAAAGACTAAAAGAATGCACCATGAGAAAAATAGAACACTTGATAATCTCAGCTCAGTTCTTCCTATTGTTTGCTATGCATCTCCTCATATTTCTTTTTAATATTTTATAAGCTTTAAAATAGCTGAATCTGAAGAATTTCATTTATCCTCACCTTATAAACATTTTGCATGCTGAGAACTGCACAGGAACAATGAATAATTGTAAAGCTCAAAGCCGGTGCACCTTAACTTACAAAATAAATAAGAATTAAAAAACTTTCTGAAGAAGAAACCATGACTAACACTTTCAGTTGTTAAGCAAAGTTTATCTACTTAATCCCAATAAAATTCTTTGAGAAAAGGTTTGAAGGTCTGGGAAGCAAATATTACATGAAATTGAGCACCTACTGTTTTATAAATGTATTAAGGAAGTTATACATTCACTTTTTTTTTTCATTTTTATCTTGACTATGGATTTTATTTTACAAAAGAGTTTAAATTATATTTTCATGAGTTTTCTTGAAGAAAAGCAAATGAGTGGCTATAATGCCAGTCATATTGACAGAAGTGTTGCACAGATCCTTACATCCATAGACAAATCTCCATAACTTTTTAGAATAATATTGTATTTCTTATTAAGCAATGACTTCCTCTTCTTTCTTTTACAGTCCAATGAACATCTTCAGTCCATAGATGCTCTAAAGAAGATGAAGAACTCCATTAGTTCTAATTTGCTATGCAATTCTGCATAATGGTTTGAAAGATGTAAAAGACTGACTGTCTTTGCAAACTAATTATTAATACTCAGATATGAGTAGCCTTAATACCACTCACACACTAAAAAATATCTCAGTTATATAATTTTGTCTGCTGTCTTTTTTAAGTTTAGTGTGAGAAAGTTACTTTCACATGAAGAAAAGGATTAAGATTCAAAATGTTGGCACTCACATTTCAAAAGCCATAAAAATCATTAGTTTACATCATTGTGCTTGTTAAAAAAGAAACATTAGCCCCACTAAGCATCGTCAGGAAGATTTATTTTAAACCTCCAAATAGATCTGTAGTGCAGGAAATCACTCACACTGCCTACATATTCTTTGTTTCTAAATTGCTTGGTGGCTTCCAGGGAAGTGATACACATCATCCTGCACCCTGGCATTGCTGCAGGAGCTTGGAAGAGCAAGGAAAGTCCAAACATTACCAAGTTCAATATTCATTGCTCTGCATTCAAATAAATGCTATTTATCTGTGTGTTCAGCTAGTTTAAGGACATGGAGATAATCGAGTTTCTGTCTCTTTAAGTGCTGTTCACAAGCAATAATTTATCTGTGGAGGAGTTTAACTACAAAGAATACACTTTTTGGTCCCAAAAGAATTTTATCTCACTTTTTAACTTTACAAAAGCATTGTAGGAGTAAAAACAGGCAATGATGGGTATATCCCTTTGAACTTCTTGCTATGTGTTCATTTTCCTTTAACCACCCTACAACTGCATCTGATATCCAGGAGCCCTAGTGAAAGAAAAAAAAATAATTTTTTTGTTACCAGAGAACAAATGTTTGTCCTCAGAAAACCCTGCCCTGGCATGCACAGGATATATCCCTTTGGAGAAGCATTTCTGAGAATTGTTTTTAGATCTGAAAACTATTTCCATTTGATCATTAAAATGCAATTAAGTCTTCATCACACATAGAATCCTATGCATCATGTAAACAAAATGCGAGTTCCAATCTGCCTTAATTTATAACTTGAAAGTTCTACTTTATACATCAGTTTTCATTCTACACTGATAAAAAAAACACAGGCATAAATTTGAACTGAAATGCCAGAGATAAAGTTAATTTTCAAACCTGTTCAATTCAATATCCACTGCTCAAACCAGCAAGGTCTCTGACTCTGGGCAGTTAATCAACACTTTCACACAAAGAAATGGGTTCAGGGTTTGCTTAATTTGGATCATCTGTCTGGTCAAGTTAATAATGACAAAGAAAATAAGAAAGATACAAGAAGTTAATTTTTGCATCTCTGGAAGGAACAGGGTGCCATGTTTCCTTTAATGCATAATTTATATTTATTCAGCTAGACCATATTATACCAAAAAAAAAGACTGCTACATCTTTTAACTTACAGGGCTCACCTGAATGTATGCATTTATTTATTTGTTTGTTTGTTTGTTTGTTTGTTTTAAATGTAATTTAAAGATTTAGTACATGGGTGCCATATAATAAATTGAGAGAATTTATTTAGCTTCACAGAACAGACCATAGCCATTCTTGACAAACAAAGTTTTTAATCTGTCCTTAATAAAAAATCCTATTAAAGCAATCAGCTGCAGGCATTTGTAAGATTATTTGGGAAAACACCAATATGTCAGAATGTTTCTAATCTTTGAAGGCTACTTTTTATTATATGATTCTTCCCTGGACTGTCCATCTTTGACTGAGACATGATTTTTGAGAAGCACTCCTAAGGAAACAAGAGCAATCAAAAGATCCTATTATTTTTTCTGCTGGGCCTGTATAAACTGTGGAACCTCTCCTATGCTATATGACTTTCTCTAAAAGTTCAAACAAGAAATCAATAGCCTCATTCTTTAAAATCTTGATAACGTTATGATTACTAAAATACTATCATTAAGTGGAGTTAATATTTCTGGTTTACATTGTGGGGCCTAGAAACTGATGAAAGATGAGCTATTTGGCTGCCTTTGAAATGTGGCTTTCAAATCAAATTATTACACCATGCCCAACTATTATGCAAGAGTCTCTTTAAAATACTTTGTCTAAAAAGAGATTTTTTTTAAACTCCAGTCTTGTTCTCACTGAAGCAATACAGAATATCACTTTTTGATAGCTGTAGGCATACACAGATAAAATAATTACCTATTACAACTCTCTTCAAGGCAATAAGATGGAGCAGTTCATGTTTTTAGGCTTTGCAAAGGCAGAATTCATATGAATCTCAAAAATCAGAGGAAGACCACTGTCATCAAGAGAGAACTATGCCCTATTGTACTTTTTCTAGTGTTCCATCTGTTTATTTTCACACAGTTGGTTGAACCTCATGATGAGGAATACAGGTGAATGATGAAACTGTGCTGTGTAGCTGTGGTAAGGCTTCCTGGAAAAAAAACCTGTGGGATTTTTAAAGCTGAGGAAAGAGAAGGAAGAGTGATCATCAGAAGTAATCTTTTGGAGGAAGATTAGTAGCTCAGAAAAGACATTAATTGTCTTTTAAAGCACACTCTACAGTTAATACAGTTAGAAATATTAATTATTTCCAAGTATTAGCTAAGACTTTGAGAGTTCAGTTATTTCTTTTATCACTAATGAACTCGTAAAGTAATCCTTGTACATCTGACAGGATTTTGAAGTGAACAAATTTAATGAAGTTTACATGACAGAGTATAACACACTGACAGGATTTTGCCTTTTGTAAGGTAGTGCAGGTAGCCAAACACCAAAGGTGAGCTGTTTATACACAAATTCTGTCCATGATTGCAAATAGACTAAAGAGGCTGAAGTTGCATTAAATCTCAAAATCACTTCTTTATAACCTTTGACATTTCATGCAGAAGTTGTATAATTATTCTTACATTTTTCCCATAGGATTTCCTATGGTTACACCACCACATAGAATCTTACCACAGATTCTAGCATGGTTCCAATGCAATCTTGTGAAACTTCATGTAACAAACACAAGAAACTTGGGGTCTTACCCTCTACTCAGCTCTGATAGATAGATCAAAGCATAATTATCTAAATTCATTGCTACAAGCAGCTAACACCCTCCCTAAATATATGTATATATTTAGGTTCAAATTGGGATTCAGGAAATTCATGAAGACTAAATATATCAGGAGCTATTAAATTAAATTGTGTGGATGCAATCTGCTTCAGAAATGCCTCATACAGTAGACTGGAAGTGCCTCTTGTGAGTTTCAACAAGTCAAATAGTTTCTGGTGTCTGCAACAAAATATCCCACTAAAAAAATAATCCTCTTAAGGGTGAGGAATTGGTGAATCAAATAAGAATTCTCAAAAAATATAATTTATTACAATTAATTTTAAACTAAACCAACCAAAACTCCAACAACAATGTCAGAGTTCTGTAAGTACAAAGATATTGCCCATTTCCATGTTTGAATACTGACTATAATGGGAAATGCTCATTGTAAAGCAAGGTATTTTGTTAAAGTGCTGTAAACAAACCCACCTCTCTTGAAGATCCCCCAAAAAATGGGAAGTTATTGTCTATAGCATAGTAGGGACATCTGCAGAGAGTTGTTAACAATTTATTCTAATTTGTCTATGCTTAGCTATTATGTTTGCTGGAATATGCTGCTGGATCTCATTGTGGCTACACTTCATTGCCCACAGTATGCTGGAAGCTTACATTAAGGACTGGAAAAAAAAAACCTGTGCTCCTAATGCAGTGAGAATACCAGATCAGTATTATGACCAGGAACACAAGGACTGCTCCTCCAGGTACTTCTGTTTCCTGAAAACAAACCAATTTTGACTGTACCCACTGCTTTGTATCTCCCACAAGCTGTTGAGCAGATTTCTGGTGATGCAGAAAACCCTCTTCTCCAGACTGTGCTGGAGTCTCCTCTGCTGCACTTGTACAAAGGCTGAAAGCTGAGGTATCTGCAAAAACAAAGCTCAAGAGACTTTCCTACACCAGGGCCTCAGATTCCTCCCAATATGTGAAATGTGAAAGAAATGTGTGAAATGTGAAGATCTGTGCCTAGCTGCACCTCACACCTCTCCTGTCGGGTATCTCCACATCTGAAGCAGGAGATTTTGGATCACACGGGAACTTCCATCTTCTGTCCAGCATCAGCAGCTGTCCTGCCACTGATAGAAGCAGGTTCTCCACTTGTGTCTGCAGCAGTACAAAAATGCACTGGGTAATGAACTTCTCTGAAAAGTGTACTCTTCAGACACAAGCAGGTAGTTTCCTCCAGGGAACAGCACATGCAACTTCTTGAATTGATAGAAAATAGCTGATAAAAAATATTTTATTATTGTACTAATCATGCCTAATTCTTTAACCAGTACTTAAGATGCTTAGATGGCTGCTGCCCTATAATTTATGTTGCATCTTCAAGGGAAGTGGTTTTGTAGGTACTATTTGCACAAATGCACTCTTTTTCATTATCAGAATAATTTCCTGTTTTTGGAGAAAGCAAGATCTTCTGAGATGAGCATATAAGATAATAGTATTGCTATGAAAATATGATCTCTACAATTAAAAAAAGAAATACTTTGCTTACTTATGAAGAGTCCATCTGAACCTCACTGAACCATTTAAGTTCATAGTTAAATTATGAAGTGCTCTAAATGTTAGCTAAATATTTATGTCCTACATTTCTACAAGAAGAAGTTCTGGCTTCCTCTGGATCAATAGCCATGTGTATCCATTGAGACAAGATTTTACCTGCAGTTAGAAATAAGATCTGATTGAGAATATCTGGTTTTACCATTATATCCCTCATCACATTGATCTGCTGATAGAGAGCTTGCATCACACATAGCCTTTTTTATTTTTTAATGCATTGTACATATTCAGAAGACAAAATAAACCCTCTGTTGAAATCTTCTCATGGTTAAACAGCTGTAAAGCTGAGATGCTGAACACCAGCCAGCTCTTCAGAGAACTGACAGCTAACTAGAGGACCTGTTTCATACTCAAGCTCATCTCACTGGGTACAAGAACACACAAGTCTTACTCAGGGGCAAGATGTTATCTGGCCTCTGATTTAAGGTTGAATTCAAACACAAAAATAAGCAAAAACAAAAGTATCTAGGCACTTATCTGTGAAAAAGTTGACATTTTGGTAGCTACATCCAAAATGGAGTTCCTGAAAGCCCCTGTCAAATGCCACATAAGCATCAGTGGCACCCAGTGTTCACAGTGTTTGCATTTTGTGACCTTAAAGTTTCCAAAGAGCTTAACTTGTGCACAATTGCAGAAAAGCTCATGTTCTGACATGGTTGAACACTGCCCTGTCGAGCACTGCACCGTAAAGCTCTCATGGAGGACCCGGCTGCCTTCCTTCACTGAATTCCCCTCAGGGTCTTCCTGACTTGGTAAGAATTATCAGGGTAGAGCTTATGCATGGAGACCAGATCAGATCCCCAGAAAACATGGAGTGATTTCACAGTCATTGAATTTGTGAAGAGGACACAGTGCAATTAAACCATTGATTTAAAACATAGGGGCTTCCCCAGGAAATGGGGGATGAAAGTTTATTCTTCCTCCTGCCAAAGGGATTTCTTTCTTCTTAGGTCAGTGGTCAGAGGTAATTGGCTATGCATAAAACAACTGAGGAACTAAGGTTCTTTGGGCCAGAAAGAAATCAGAAAAGTCAGCATGACTCCTCTGAGAATGACACATCCTTTTTGACTTGGCTACTTAGTAGCCACTCAACTATGTTTTCTGTTTAAAATTCCCTGAATCCTGCATTCTCTTCTGAAAAGTGACAAAACAAGTTTCAACAAGCATGTGCAATTTAGCTGTCCTCCCCCAGCTGCCAATGTTACCTGGAGCTCTGTGGTTATTGCATTTGCCTGGGGACAAGCTAAGAGGAATTGATCTATTCCTGGAAGCTGAAGAGAAACTCAAACTCAGGCTGTGCCCTATCTAGATGCCACTTACAAAGAACATGGAAGTGTTTGTGACTGGTATCTGCTTCAAGCTGAACACAAATTTTCAAAGATTGTCAGCCATATCCTGATCTCTGTGATGAGAGCAAGCATTGTACCACATGTCAGTGTCTCTGGTGGAAAATCCAAGATATAATTTACACAGAAGATATGAACATGGAAATTCAGAATTTCTTGTGATTTCTATGTTCTTGAATAACCCAGTCTCTTTCAAACATGTTCCCATGTAGAGTTCACAAATACAACCTATGCTCATTTGTGCAAAATAGGGACAGATGAGGTAATTGCTGATACACAATTGTCAGAGAAATCACTTCTGGTCAGAAGGATCATGGAATCATAGAATGAATTGGGCTGGAAAGGACCTCAAAGATCATCTATTTCCAGCTGCCCTGCCATGGGTAGGGATGCCATCCTCTGGATCTGGTTGCTCAGGGCCCCATCCAGCCTGGCTTTGAACACTTCATGGGACACACACCACTTCTCTGGGCAGCCTGTTCCACAGATGATGCATTTCAGCACAGCCAGTCGCCAGCTTTATTATCTGTACCCGCCCATCTACCTCAAAAACACAGTCTTGATACTTCTACTCTTTGGTCAGAGATTATATGATTTAGTCTTCTCATCCCTCTGGCTCCTGTGCGGTCTATTTATCCCTCCACGAAAGAAAATTGAAGGGATTAACCAGCATTCAATGTGAAAAGAGGTAAAGACTCAATAAAGATTTACATCATCTCTTAGTGGCATAACACACATTTTAATGTGCTTTTGCTTGACATGCAAGGCCAGTACAATATGAAAAATTGCTAATGAATACAATAAAGCCCAACATTAAGCTTTTGTCTTCATCCAGGAACAGCATATAATGCAAAGCTGAGGTCAAAAATCAACACCTAAATCTTTGTGCTATGGTATTTTTCATGTCAATATGACTCAAAGTTGCTTTCTATTTATATTTCTTGAGCTTTATCAATTTAAGACAGTAGTTTGAGATTTATTTAAGTATAGGGTGTTAGATATAATTTGCATCTATTAGAGCAAGCTAGACCTTTTGCTGCCCTCATGGGTGTATGAATGTCAAAAAGACTCTGCATTCCAGGAATACCATAAAGAACTAAATATGAAGTCAAACTCATGGGGGGAAAAAACCCACATCAAAGGTGAAGTATGTTTTCAATCTTCAGATGATTCAGCTACAAACATCAAGATTGTATAATGACCTGCAGACCTGATTCCCATGCGCTGCTGTATGAAGTAATCCAAAAGCAAATGAACTGTGAAAACCATTATTTTCACTGAGAGCCTAAGTAAAGTAACACTTATTTGAACCTTTTTCTGTTCCAATGAGATTTTATTTTAAAGAGACACTAAATTACGCATTAGCCTTTCCTGGCACAGAAAGGAATCCCAAAATTGACCTCTTTTGTACTTCTAATCAAAATTACCTTTATGTCATAGCTTTAAAAAAAAATTCTAAATCCCCTGTACTCAAACCACAGCTGGATTGATTTCTTCTCTATGGATATAAAGCTGTATAATGCATGCCAAAAGTTGGCATGTTTGTAAATTTATATATTTAGATGCACAAAGAGTTGAATATATGTACAGGTATGTATCTTTTCATATATATATATGTACATGTATATATGTATTCATTTGTTTGCATATAAACATATATGTACACTTTTACCTTTTTAATGTATTTAATATAAGAATCATGAAGAAATTTCTTGGCAGCACTGAGGTAGCTCCTCCTCTTTTACAGGGAATGTTTCATTCTAACAAAGAAAACTGCTCTTTAAAAATTACATGTGGCTTACCTCCATGCAGCTACACACTATACAGAGCTGTGTGAAATCTCTTTAGGAAACCTCAAATGAGTTAAAGCTCACCTAGTGAGGGGTTTGTTAATAGCCTGACATTCACCTTTGGGTCATTATCATGCATGTGTGATCTGATAGAGGATGAAGTAACAGTACATCTACAGATTTTTTTATTTTGCAAGAGACGCTACAGAAAGGAGCTTCAAATAAATGACATTAAAGCTAGAAAAGACCATGACAAAATGCTTGTTTATTCAGAACAAAACCAATAAATTCAGTTTGATAGTACTTGCTACTGCTTTTATCTTTCTGCCAATATTTGTTTGCTTAGCATGTCAATAAGGGTTGACTCATGAACTGTGTATGTACGAGTGTTCGTGCTGCTCCAGTTCATGAGCTTGTCTTGGGAGCTGATGTTGGCATGGGAATTTATCCAACAAGGAAACAGAAATGGTGTCACATATGAAAGAGATGACCAAAGGCTTAGACTTGTAGAATGAAATACACATAGTGAAAAACTCAGAACAACAGTTAATCTTTCTATATTTGGAAATTATAATATTTGATATTACTGCAACAGGGTTGTGCTGAGCATGGCACACAGACAGGATGCCCACAGGCACATGTGAACAACCCACCATCAACCTTTGACTGAAGTTTGTCACAGTAATTTCAAGTTCTGCATGCACTGGAACATTCAGACCATGTTTTTATGTATTTCAAAACCAGATAAATTTTCTGGATAAACCATTTTCACTCAGTATAAGATGACACTAAAGCAATCTGGGCAGTTTTGTCTAAGTTTTCATGTTTTTTTCCCCTCCTCCTTACTCTGAAGTCTAAAATCCACAGGCAAAAGGAAGTACAGGGAAAGGTTTAGCCCTATGTATTAAGGAAAAAGATGACACAAATAGAACTCCAGGTGACATTATTTGTTAATTTGTGACTAATTTTCAGTGCTCACCAAGCTGCTTGGCTGAACTAGTTACACATGACAGTGTGACTGACCTCTCTTTAAGAGTGTGTTTAAATAGGTGCAAATGGAAAACTAATAACAGGGATAATCAAACAGCAGACTTGCTAAGTTTAGGAGGAACATAAATTTAAAGGATTGTATACAGTATATGAACACAAAAATAGTTTTATGGCATATAAAGCAACTCCTTTAATGAAAAACAAATACTACTGCAATATTCTGCATTCCTTTCCCACTTTGCTCAGCTGAATGTTCAAGTTAATGTTCAACATATTTAATATTTACATATCTCACTGGATTAGATTATTTACTTTGTTAGTTTTAATATATGTTGAAAATGCTATGACAACAGTGATGACCAAATACTGGTCAGAAGTTATATCACAGATTGAAAACACTATATCCTGTTTCAGAGCATGCATGTGCACTAGATGAAGGTTTCAGATCTCTTTCAGCTCAGTGATTCAAAATTTCAGATCATGCTTGATGATCCCAGCCTGATGACTGTAAAGAACAGACACAAGAAGCTGCTTTCATCAACACTCTTTTGCTTGTTCCTTGTAGTGGTTTATTTGGAAAAAAACTGCCACTGACCAGGAAATCATATCTGATCATATCTGAAACCTCAAAAGCTAGAGTAATGATGAATATTTAGATTGAGTCTGCTCTTTGATTTTCTTTTCAGTTAGAATGATTGATAAATATCCCTCTAGCGAGTAATAATTCTTGACTGATGGATTACTTCCTTCTCAGACATTTTGAATCAAACACAGACGTTTTGATTGCACTTCATTCTTTTACATTAATGCAGCATAAAATCCTCCCACTGCTACATATGTGTCAGATAGAAACATTATCTTGAATTCATAAATATTTATTGATAACAAATCTTTTATGAAGTTTCTTGGATTGCTAACAAAAATGTAAATACAATAGATTTATCTTCTTCAAGAACTCTAAATACTAATTATGCAAATTTATATGGTGCAGATAAGGGCCTTGAAAAGATGGACATCTGGCCTGTTGGCTTTTATTTTTACAGATCCCCAAAGAATGCTCTGCAGTTTTAAATGTAAACAGAAATGGGTTTGCCTCAAGCTACTTTTTATCTAATATTAAATGCAACTTGTTGGTGCCAAGTATTACAAGGGAAAGAGGATGAATGTTACAATAAGATCATGAAGAAGGTCATCATAATTGTGTGCCCCAGGCTTCTGCACAGGAGAGCTTTCAAGGGGTACAAGTTTTAAAGGCAGATCCAAAGCTAACATAAAGAAGCCTGCTCCCTCTGAAGTCAGCAGAGGCAGCCTGATTTGCACTGCAGAGGCTCCTGTCTCTGAACAGGTAACCCAGCAATTCCATGACGACTGGTTAACGAGCTGTCAAAGCCTAAACACCACTTATCCACTCGTCTGGATCCAGGAAAGTGACATATAGCCAGAACTATATGTGTAGCATTTAAGCATCTGCCACAGATGGGGAATTTAACACACTTGCTGAAATTATTCCAGGAATGCCTAAACCATATTTGAGCATCAGTGAGAATATAGAGGAATGCACAGTTATCAAGAATGCCATCTAGTGTACCCTCCAGCAACACTTCACCATAACAAACTCTCTGCTCACCGAAATAAACTGAAATGATGATGAACTGTATATCACACTAGATTGTGATAGATGGGGCCATTAATAGCAACCTGAGAAGAATCAGATGGCTGGATCTAATGGAAATCACATGGCTTTTCAAAGCAACTTGGAGTGGTTTGTTTTGTAGGATGGCACAAGATTTTTTGTATATGATTATATAAAAACATTCTAGTCTCATCCTGCCTGTCTCACTAATCATTCATTAGGATGCCTTGTGGCAAGTCTATTAGCAGAGACTCCCTTTTCTGTCTCTGAATCACTCTGAATCTGAATCTGAATGAAGTGAAGAGGAAATTTTGTGAAACAAGCCCCCTGGATAGCTCCCTGGATAGTTCTGAGATAAGCATTAAGATGTGAAACCCCAGTAAAGACGCTTGGAATGATGTTATCTGGAAAGTGGTTATTCTTAATCTCACTGTCCACAGTTGCTCTGGTATGCAATAACAAATTGTAAATACCAAAATATTTTCCACCATCCACATCACATCTTTTAGTTCTTCACATAGAAGACTCAGTGACTACACTTCTGTGGTGGCACAATGTGAACCAAGAGCAAAGGCTTTCCATTACCAAGTAGATTACTAATTACTAGTAGTTCACCAAATCTACTAGTAGTGAGTTTGCTGCTCCATACCAGACAGCTGTAGGCAATATTACAGGCAATCATTTACACACAAATAATTTCAGTTTTTATGCAGCCTACATGCATTTCCAAGAAAAATCTTGCTATGACTCCTGCTGAATTCCATCTTGCATTAAGCAATTGCTCAGATACATCTACTATGTTATGGTTAGTCATGTAAAAGCATTAGAATTTGTGTTCTACACTACATTTCACAGTAAATAATGCCTTCATTTTCATCTACAGAATCAAGAATTATTTAATGAGGAAGAAAGATCCAGCAAACTAACAAAATCTAACAAACTAATCTAGCATTTAACTTCTCTATTCACTATATACTTCCTGTATGACTTTAGGCAAGTTGTTTGGCTATACTCTAACTTCCTCCAATGTAAACCAGAGATAAAGGCACAGCTGCCACTACAGAGCTTTTTGAGGGTAAATAATGTGAAAGACTGTGAAGTGTTTGAACAGAACAGTAGTAGAGGCAGGTAATATAGTTAGAGAGATCTGATGCTCTGCTCACTTCCAGCAATACTAATGCCTGCTCTCATCTCTGGAACATATTTGCAATAAGCTTTGTCAACAGTGCTTCCAGGTTGTTTTAAACCCGTTAATGAAAAGGGTAGATGTTTAATGTGTTTAGTGACATTGTCCTGAGCACAACCTGCAGCTGAGCTGTCAGCTCCAGCATACCAATGATGCTGCCCCAGGAGGAAGAGAGCTGCATTTTTGCTCTCAGATGGCTGCGCAAACACTGTGAAGGCTGACACAACCCATATTGCTAAAGAGCACAGAAATTATCATTCAACAGACTGACTTACCACAGGATATCAAGTATTTCTCTCTCTCATATTTTTCACTGAACTGAAAACCACAAATGATTTAAAAAACCACCAATAGAAATTTGCTGTTAGAATGCATCTTCACGGTTGTCAATGGAACTGCTCAAGTCAATGAATATAGACTAATTTGAGCCAGTAAAAAGTGGAATTTTATTACTATCAATTTTTAATTAAAGAATGTGTTAGAAAAATACTGAGACATCAACATCCTTATAATCTATATTTTCCACTATGAGAACAGAAGAAAGTAGAATTAGAGCTCCTGAGCCCCCTGCTTTAAGCTGGAAGACCCTGGTGTGATCTACAGTCTCTTAGCAGTTTTGACACACTTTCTCACTCTGATTAGTACGTGGGAATTCAGCAGGAAAACAGAAGTAGGAGAATAGAATTGCTATTGAACATTCAGGGAAACCAATGGTAAACACTGAAAGACCTGTCTTTTTTATTCTAAGTTTGTGTCTGCTCACATTGCCAAGATCTTGATGCCCATTCAAACTGCTGTTTTTCATGAGCATCACTTTTCAGTCCGATTAGTCAGAATACCCTAGAAGAATATGGACAGCATCTCAGCAGGAGGTATGATTGTCTCCATAGCTATTAAACACTGCAAGCAGTGAATGAAAATCCCCTATTACAGGTAGGTGAAGTGAAAGTCTGACAGAAGTCTGAATCTTCACTATTTTGGGAAAATAAGCTGCTTCCTGAAAGCAAATACACCAAGGAAACTCAAGGGTAAAGAAATACCATGGGTAGGAGTTAAAAAGGGAAGATTTAAAAAAAAAAAAAAAAAAAAGAAAAAATGCACTATTTAGTAAATAGAAAATCAAGTATTCATCATAAGTCAAAGAATGTGCATGGTAGTCAGGCAAAATTTGGTAGGTTGCATACTTCAGGATCTGCCCATAATCCTGTCTTTAAATACACTATGGTATTTAGTGATATTTAAAAAGACTGTAAAGTGCACACACAGACATGCAGAATAACTCAGTAAATCAGTAGGCATGAGGGGAATGGAAATTAGATACTTGTCTTAGGAAAACTGATGTAACTGCTTGGACTTCACAGTGTCAAATGTAGCATCAATTGATGACAAATTTACTCCACTTTCTTTCCAAGGAACCGATAGATTCCTGCCAAGCAACCTCTCTGAGATCTTCACAGTCTTTAAATGATGAATCCAAATTTTCAGATACACAAAGAAACTTCATCCAGATCTCCAGATGGCCTCCAGTTCATCCTGCAGACTCTGGTGTAACCACTGTCCCAACAGGCAGCAGATTCAGGGCACCTGAGTGACAAATGGGTCTGTCTAAGGGATGGCTTTGACAAGAGTTCTGTCCCTCTGTGCAAAATGAACCCTGTGAGCTCTCTGCAAAACACAATGCAAACAAACTCCAAACACCACTGAACATCCTCTCCTTACACTGACAGGAGAAATGTCACTCCTATTAAGTTGCATTTGGTCCGATTTTAATCATCACTGGCTGTTGAAGAAAATGTAATTTCTTTGTGTGTTAAATATCACCAACAACAACGAAGAAAGAAAGCTTAAAGCTGCATGGAAAAAAAATTTTGTGTGTGTGTGTGTGTGTACACACACACACACACACACACACACACCACACACACACACATATATATATATATATATATTTGGTGTAATATTAATAAATACCATGTTGTTCCCAAGTATGCATTTCCCAATTGCCAGGGAGGTTTCTTCTTGAGCTTGTTTCTACCAAAGGGGCAAAAACAGGGCATGAAAACACATGCTAAACCATCTAAAAGGTGATCAAATGATTAGATAACCAGCAAATGCAAAAAAAACCTTTTATCACAAAAAGATCTGTGTTTGGTATGCACAGTAGGTTATCTCTAAGCTTTCATTTGGAAAATGGAAAAAGCAAACAGTATGAATAAAGAACACACCTCAAGGGACAGAATGATGGTTTCCAGTGATTTCAGAAGAATTCATAAAGGAAAAAATTTATAATATAGTTGCTTGGCTTAAGTGATGCTAGTTTTGGTGGCACCCTTTTTTGGTGGCACACTTCACATTTTTCAGTAGCCATTTTCAAGTGTGAGTGCAAAACCTGGATGCAGTTTGATTCCTGAAAAGCATAAAGGTTCTTTGTGCTTATGTTGGATGCCTACAACTGATACACAATAAAACCTCAAGTTATAGACAAAATACCTTAAAATTCAGGCATTACAAACCTCTATCTGATTGATTGATTGATTAATTAATCAGACAGAAGATTTAAAGGCGACTTGAATAACAGATTTTAATAGTGAAAATGTGGGCTCTGACATTTAAGGAATAGCAAAAAATAATGGCTGGAAGGAAAGTCAACTTCAAAACAACAGGAAGTAGATTTTGAGAGTGAGAAGGATGCATTAACAGAGTAAAATCTCAAGGGAAAAGACATATTCTCTCCCTTTAAACCTTGAAATAAAAATGTGACATGAAAATAAGCACAAAACCCCACACAATTTCTCATTTTTCAGTCATAAGTAACTAGGCAAAATTAAATGCCTGGGGTCAAACAGGACATTCAGTAGTCCCTCCTAATTTCCAGTTTCATCAGTTAAATTCTCAGAATCTGTAAAGTATATGAGCAGAATTATTCCGTGAAAATTATTCTACAGTAATTTTATACAGTATTAAGCATATTTTGCCTTC
Source organism: Parus major (assembly GCF_001522545.3). Taxonomy (NCBI): domain Eukaryota; kingdom Metazoa; phylum Chordata; class Aves; order Passeriformes; family Paridae; genus Parus; species Parus major. The sequence goes on along the minus strand of NC_031769.1, from coordinate 11,739,575 downwards.
CTTTTAGCAGACGTAACTCTAACATATTTGGGCAGATTTATTTTGCAAAAGGCTGAACACCTGCATTGAGAATGATAAGGACATCATCATAGTATCTTTGACTAAAGAAAATCACTCTAGATTGGACAACTCATACTCAAGTATAAATTGTACTGCAAACAATCCAGTAACAGTTTTATTAAGGTTAACATTAAGGAGTCTGTTTCCTAGAGGGAAGTAATTTTATAAACTATTATTATTAAAGCATGTTCCCTTTTTGTAAGGAAAAGACCAATAGATTAATTGACATAATATTCTGAAGAAAAAAGCTTCTAGGTTAGTGACTGTTCCCTGATTTCTTCCAAACATGTTGTGAAGCTGATGAAAATGTTGCACATACACAAAATAACAGACATGTCTATTTTTAGACCATGATAAACCTTTGATGAGCATTTATCACCATTTCTGAATGAATATTCTTTGCTTTTATTTACATTCCTTCTGCTTTTCTTTGCTAAAAGAGAATTATCATTTGTTTGTGTTTTCAGTCACATTCAGACAAACTGTAGCACCAAGGACTGGGTCAAGTCTTCACACCCCTAAGGGACACAGAACCTAAAACCCATCAACAGAGCTCAGCTTTGGAGGCAGTGAAACAAGCTGGACAAGCATGTAGACAAGGCTATTCTTACAAGTTAGGATTTGAAACTGTATATGTCTGATAAGAGAAAACTAAATGTAAAGTCTGGGCCCAGACAATAAAACCATAGCTTAATTGCTTAGGAAAAATTAAGAACTTTATCTAAACCTGTGATAGCCAGAAGAAAAAAACAAGTTTGGGGTATTTTTCTGTATCTTTCTTCTCTACTTCCCCTTTGTTAAAGAGAAGATTACAGAAGTTTCCTCAGGCACTTCTCTTATTTTGAAATTATGGATATCCAAACAGGAAATAAGTGTGACTATCTTAAAATCAAACCAAGATACTCAACAGATCCTTTGTATATCATGCATCAAAAGCAGACACCACAACATCCTATATTAATCTGTGCAATAATCAACACCCTTGACTAGACTAATGGGTTGGGGGGTGCTATGGGATTTTTAAACTTGAGAATTTATGAGAATAGTTAGCAGTTCAGGATCCCCTTGATCCTTCTGAGACAAAACAATGAGGTTAAGTATTGGTTTTATCATTCCATACTCATAGAAAGCCATAGGTGCAGAGAAAAAAATTTAAAAAACCAAAACAATTAATTAATTAATTCAGTATATCAGAGTTGGAAATTTTCTTTTTCTTCTTAAATTTTGGATAGCAAGAGACATAGCTACATGTCTAATAAAATGAAAGTTTAAATACAAAACAAATCACCAGCATACAAGATCAAACTTTTTGCATGTTCTAACCTGAACTGCCATCTGAAAGAAAGATATTCAGAGTAGAAAACAAAATATGGTATGATACTGAGTATTGGCTTTGTACATTTCATATGACAACCCAGAGGACTGGCAGAAAGTAACACAATTGGAATGCTCTGGCTACCAGAGATGCTGGGTGGCATCTACATGTCATGCAGCCCCGTTACCTCTCATGGATGGTACATAACAGGAGGCTTTTGAGAATTCAGACCAGTAGTGTTAATAATAATTAAAATCTATAAAAATCTGGTGTTCTATGGGGAGAATCACATCTTTAACACAGAAATTGTATTTCTCTCTAAATGGTGGATGGAGGGCCAGATAATCTTTTTGTTTATACCCAGGTTTTAAATCTAAGATTCCATCTCCTGAGTGATATGAGTTTGTGAGGTGTACTAAGACTGAGGGCAAATCTGAACTGCATGAAAGGCTACAGCAGTGGTCTGTGTTTTGTATTGGCAAAGTCCATGAAATCCTCAGAGCACTTTGCAGTCAAGAGACAACAAAAATTCTGTGTAGCTGATTTTGAACTTCAGCTACCTACGGTGTCCCCTCACCCAGCTCCAGCTCTGGAATTAACCTGAGCAAATCCAGTGCAGATATCTTCAGATCCTCAGAAGTAAAGCCAAACTAATCATACTTTCTAGAGAACACATAAGTTTACACTAACATTGAGGAAAGCTTTGTAAAAGTTTTGTGCTGTCTTTAATTTCCTATTAAAAAAAAACATAGAGCTGTTTGGAGAAGCTTCCTAAATGACATGACACAATGGCAGGAGAAAAGAGAACATTTTTCTCCTCTTCATCAGAGCCCCAAAATAATAACTTTCTGACATTAGAGATTCTTCAATCAGAGACTGAGATTTCTTTCAGTTAGCATTCATTTTGTCACTTTTATATGAGTGGCAACAATTGAGAAAACACAAAACAAAAGTTTGGTTTTGTGCTCAAAATAGCTAAACACACTGAAACACATATTGAGCACCACTTCCCAGCAGGTTGGTGGGTTTTGTGTATTGTCACTGCCTTTTTTTGGAGCTCTGTTATGGAGAGAGGACTGAAGGATGAGTTCCAGAGCGCCTACTTGGTGCCTGAAATGGAAGCTGGATGAAGCGTAGGCTGTGAAGTCCAAGAAAGCGATCCAGAAAAGACGTGAAGCAAGGGGTTGTCACACCCAGCAGACACTGATGCTCTGACAACACCTTCCTTTTCAGCCTCAGATGCTTTCCAGAGGCTTGGGCTTGTTCCCAGCTCCCACCTTGACTCCTCTGTCTCTTGGGGACAAGGGACCATGTGTGCACCGTGCAGCTGAGCTCTGCCAGTGTCATGGTGCCGGTTCAGAGCACTGAGCTCACCCTGAGGAACAGCCACTGTGGTGATGTGCAGGACCCAGCCTGTGGGATGAGATGCAGTTCTGCCTCTGGCCACCTTCTAGGGCATTTGTCCTGAGGGTTTTGCTGGAGCTGCACACCATTTACACAGCACCTCATCAGTTTTCAGCTTTGCAGCCATGGCAGTACCAAGGTTTCCCTCTGGAAAACACCGAAGGGACTGATGAGCCTCCCTGTCCCTGCCCATCCCTCCAGGCTCCTCTCACTCCAGCCATAGCCCAAGACACCCTTTTAGCCCCCTGAGAGCTGTCAGTCCCTGTGCTGGAGCCCCAGGCTGGCCTGTGCTCTCTGCCCACACGTCTGACATCCTGTCCTGTCCCTGTCCCCAGCGCCCAGGACCGAGGCTGTCCTGCTCCTGATTGCGGCCCCAGGGAGCCTCTGCAGCCCCCAGCTGACCTCCACGGGGAGTCACCATCCCATGGGGTGTCTCAGCACGTCCCCTTTCACCTGCCTCTACTTGGGCTTCCTCAGCCTCTGCCCATTGTCCAGTTGCTGTCCATTTTCCAGGCTCCCAGCTCAAAGGAAAATGGCATTGGCCATTCCTGCCACTCTGGAAATCCCTGGTGATCCGAAACCAACATGGAGAGTAAGGAGACATCTGCTTCCATCAACTGTCTTTTTTCCTTCCCTAGCTTGAAAAATGCTCCACTGCACCCCTCAGAGAGAAAAACAGCATTACAAATGTATTGAAACAAGCTGTCATTGCCCTAAAATTTCCTTTTACGAGCAAAGGAAATTCCACTACTCCAGAATGACAACCACAGCACTTCTGAGAAACCTCTGTAAATCTTGACTGAGCACAAGTGTGTTGCTTTAGCCAGGTTTATTACTAGGAAATACTAGGGAAAATGTGATGAGAAAGCCCATTCTTGGGAACTCCAAACCAATAGCAAGATTGAAACTGCAGAAATTTTTCCTGCAGTGAACGAAAGCCTTAAAACCTTCTAATGGTTTGCTCATCGTTACACAAATGCCTCTACATAAATCAGTCAAGTATAATAAGGCAATGAAATTTAATTCAAGCACAGATATCTGGCAATCAGCTATGCTGGAAACAAAATTCAGAGCACTAAATAGGAGCTTTGGAGGGTTTCCTGAAGCATGATTTAGGCATTTTTTTGTCAGAATATGACATAATCTCTATAAATCCATGATGATTTTCATGCATATTATCCTGTTTTGCCACAAGTGAGAACCATGGCAGTGCTGGAACCAAGGTCACCCTCTGGCAAACCCTGTCAGGGCTGAAGGGACTGATGAGCTTCCCTGCAGAATCCTTTTGGTTCTACAGTTCAGCTTATGTTAGTAATCAAATAGAAATAATATTTACTGAAGATTTAAAACTCACTTGTAAAAATATACTTGGCATCAAAATTTGAAAATTGGCATGTTATGGGCTGCCATAAGAACTGCCCAAAAAGCATTTTTGTTCCTTTCTCAAATTTTACATACAAATAAACAGAGGTTCTCAGAGTTATTTGTATTCAAAGAATCAACTTCATATTTTCAAACATATTTTTTGCACTTGTGTAATTCTCAAATGGGATGAATCCAAGTAAAACACCATAAAGTTCATATCAATGTCTTTTATTAGAGAGGTTAAAAGTAGCTAAAATTTAGTTAAAAATAACCTATGTCAAGCCATTTCTTTTTCCAGATGGAGTAAAAACCATATTTGAGCTTCTTACCAACTACATATTGCTTTAATGCTTTGAAAGGGATATAAGACCCTTATATATAGGTAAATGGCATTTACCTATGGCACACAGAGATTAACTCATTTGTGCCAGAGACATGAGGAACGGGAAGAAGCCAAAAGCATGGAAGATAATCCCCAAGTTTGATTCAGCTTGTGTTGAGGTCCTACCTAGGCCCTTTTGTGTTGAGCCACTGACCTAGAAGGAGGAAGGTCAAGTGACTTGTTTCTTTAAGCAACAAAAACTTAGGAAGATGCACAATATGTATTCTGTGCAAGGTTACCTCTCTCTGGCACAAATGAGAGTTAATCTCTGTTCAGCCAGCTCAGCATCACTTCGAAATGCCTTAAGTAGAAGGATTGTCCTGCCATGACACGCTCCAGTAGAGAGCTGTGGATTGAGGTCCTCTGAGGAGGTACAGACCCCAGGAATTCTCAAGATTTTGAGGAACCAGCTACTTAAAATGCTCAACTTAAAAGTCATCATCCAGCCCTTTTTCTTCTACCATTCTTGCCTCGCTTCCTCTGCACCTCGACACAAAGAATGATGTGAGGGAAACTGTGAGACTCCTTGAACTTTCCTACTCTTGGACTCTAAAGCAGATTTTTCCTTGGAAAGAGAAATCTGCCCCAATACCCAGAGACCAAAAGAAGGAAAAATGAAGTCAAGTTCAGTACATAGGGTTTTTCCAACAAAGCTCAGAGGGGATTCTGGCATGAGAGAATAGTCTGGAAAGAATCAGAGAATATAGTAGAAAGAACGTCTGAAGGACCTCCTGAGATGAAGCCAAGAAAGGCAATTGTTTGACTTCTGTCCAGAAACATTACCTTTTCAGGAACTGAGGTCTGGGGAATTTTTAAAACTGTTAACTATATCCTTTTAGGTGGCCACTGAGCCGAGGAGTGGAGTAGATAGAAGAATTAATATGAATGACTCAGATTCCACATAAATCCAGATTAGCAGCAGTTTGGGCATCATGAGCTTTTGCCTATTTCCTCCTTTTTTCTCTCTCTTTTTTTTTTTTTTTTTTTTTCATTCCTTGAGGCTTCAACTGTGCAAGATACAGACAAACAATAAACTTTGGTCCCCATACAGACCAACCAGATGAAAATAGTTTATAGGAGCTCAAGTATAATAAGCTCATGATGCCTTGTGGATTTAAAAACCTTCTGCCCCTGAGCTCTGTGACTCACTCATCTTCAGAAGCCAAGTAAGTTTTCCCAAGTAATTCAGGAGCTGACTGGCTCAGACCCATGGCACTGCTAGGGAAGCATGGAACTGCTATGAATGTTCAAAATCTCTTCCTGGTTTTGAGATAATGCAGCATAAAATAAGTCTCCCTTGAACAGATTCAGACCTCCTGCCAGACACCACTCACAGTGTGCACACAGACAGTTCCTGAAGCTCTGCTGATGGGTAGCAATTTGTTAAATTGCCATAATTCTGGATGGATTAAGGGCAAAGGTCTCACATATTACAGCTACAGAAATAAGTCTCATCTTTGATTGGAAATTCTACTGCTATTTTGGAAAAGCAAGGTTGGACATAACAGCTACAGCAACATGATCAGTATTGCCATTCCATTCCTTTTACTTTGACATTGTTCTGCCTAAAATTTTTCTCCCTTATTCACCTGCAAAAAAATCATGCAATGGCATCTGAACAATATCATTCCTCACAATGGGATGCACTGAGTACATGCTGCTGCTGTCTTGTATTTCCCCTATCTCAAGTTTCTATATCCCTTCTGTCTTTTGGGTTTCTTTAAAAACACCACCACCCCATGAAATCCAGCACTCATAAATTTAATCACATATCTGTGGCTGGTTGGCAAGAATATTGTAAAAGTCTCCTGTATGTACAAAAATTCACTAAGACTCTTAGGTTTTGCAGCTCTCTTTCCATACTATTCTAAAGTTTTTTGAGAATAGTATGATTAAATATCTTATCAAAATACACATTCATCCATGCATTTACCACGAAAACAGGTTTTTTTTAAAATATTTTAAGCATGTTCTAGAATGGGATTTTCCATAGCTAGTAGGCTCCTTGAAAAATGTTATTAATTTTTGAAGTGGCACACATTCAGGTTTTCTCTCATTCAAAGGACTAGAAGTTGTGGCACTGATTTCAGTGTTGACAGGGTCATATCTAGTATGTAGATCTCCCTAGTTAAAAAATTATGTTGGATCATCATTCCCTGCTAATCCAGGCTGATTTCTTACAAAGAAACAAAGTTTCCTTAGACCATGGTTCTGCTTTGATCTTTTATCTCTACTTAATTAAGAACTCTGATTCATTTTTACCTTGCCAGAGTATCTTGTATCCCTGATTCATTTTCCCTTGGCTAGATTAAAAAAGGTGACTCTTGGCTGCTTTCCACTTTTACCTTTGCATGGCTGGTCTAACAAAAGTGGCTAACATTTTCCTTCTTATTAATTTTTAGACTTTTGTATTGGCCCTTCTGCCCAAAGGCTGTAGCCTTTCTGTCCTCCTTGCTTCAATTCTTGTAATGTTACCAGTGAAAGACATTTGCTTCCTGCATGTAGTAAACTCTTATTAAAACACCTTAGATTTTTTTTTATTTGATTTCCCCTGCAGCACAGAGTAGCACTGTGCTTGGATAGGAATTTTTTCAATGGATACCTTTGGCCTCATTAAATAATTACAAACTAAACTAGAAGGAGTTGGTTCCAACCATTATATGGGAGATAAACAGTTTTAAAAATGTGGCCTAATTAAATAATTACTCGGTAGACCAAAATAACTCTGTTCTGTCATGTAGCTAATGTGCAGTTTTCAAGAACTATCTGAAGTAATTACCCAATAGAGCTGATGGTTCTAAATGAGCCACTACTTTTCTTTGGATACTTGGTGCCCAGATTAAAACCATCTGATTGCATCACTCCTTTAAGAAGGTTTATATGTATTAATCAAGAACATATTAGGATCTTCTTCCACTTCTACTGCTTTTCAGCTTTTTTAAGATTCTTCAGTAATCACAGATGTCTGTGATCCCTGGGTGCCAAATGAGGGGGCGCCTCATTTCCAGCTTAAAATCTGGGATGCTTCTTCACAGTGTGATCTTTTCTGTTAGCTATACTTTCACTTAGAAAAGGGGTATCAGAGACCCCTTAGTAAAAGCAGGCTCTTTGTATGACACCTACTTATCCTGCCCTGGCACCAGTATAAAGGTTTGGGGTACCAGAGTGACATGCTACAACTGACTGGGTGATTCTAATCACTGATATATTTTAGCAGCAAAGCCTTCCTAATACAAAAGCATTTTATACAAATAAAGTTGTGCTTTCTTGGAATCATTTAATCTTGCTGCTCTCCTTGTCCCTCCCCCCACACTCCTCAGAATAAAAGGAAGCCTCAGCAAAAGCGCAGTTTTGCCAATATGACTGTGCTTACACCAGCGATTTCACCAGCACTGTTCTGTCAATCACACATCACACTTTACCACCCTCCTCATCAACAGAGCTGCTCCAGCAAAATTTTGTATTACAGACCTGACCTGAGCCTCATTAAAGTAGCCAAGGGTCATAGGCTATAAAGACACACAGACATGTTTGGAAAACAGTAGCTTCCTATCTTCTCTTTATTTTCATTGGTTTTGAACTTAAATGGAAGCTGACTTTGTTTTCAAATTTTGACCAAAAAAAATTTCCATGGCTACTTTTGACTGGTTCATTTTTTTAGCCACAGAAATCTGTAATCTTTTCAGCTGTACTTTGACAATGCAGATATTTTAACATCCTGACCATAGGTCTATGCTTGGAGAGATTTGAAGGAGGATCCCAAAAGAGGAGGATCAAGAAAATGGGGCAATTTTTAAAAAAAAAAAAACTGGAAGGAGACCAATACAAGACCACTGGAAAGAGATGGAGAAGGAAAAAGATCCCAAATACCAAAATTGACTTCACTAGACTAATTCTGAACTGACAGAAGACCTTTTTGACTTGGTGGCAGTCATAGAAGCTTGCCAGCTTTGAGAGCAGTCTTTTATTAAGGAACTTATAGAAAGCTTTGTAAATTTAATTTTAGTAATCCAAGTGTGAATATATTATATTTATTTTTAGAAATATTCTTAACCTTCTGTGACTCTCTGCACTGGTAGCTGTCATTAAATGGTGTTTGTTACTCCCTGTTCTATTTCCTATTCCATAATGAAGCCTGCAGCATGTCTGTTCTTGTGTTGGCCTAATTGACTCCAAAATTTCACAGACATCATGTGAACTAACTGAGGTCCTCTAGCAGTGACACTGAGACCCCCAGCCCTCACTGCAGTGTGACAGCTTTACTGCTTGTAACAGTGAAAAGCAACTGAGCAGCAGAAAACACACGCGTGTGCAGAGGAGCTTTGACTTGGGACAGGGTGAAGAGAGTGTTGAAGAACCAGCAGAGAGATGAGAGCCCTGAACCTAAATCAAAACCAGATTCAAAACCAGGTCTATTAGAACAGCTACACTATTTTCACGATTTTCCCTTGCCTGAGATTAACCAAAGTGACAATATGCCAAAAGAAACAGTTTTGTTTTAGTCTGGGAAAGAACACATTAGTTAATGATGCAAAGCTTATCCTTGTTTTTACAGTAACTGCAGTTGAGTAACTGAGATGATAAAATTCCAGTGCAGAGACTTTAAAATGTTTCTATTTCACAGATACCAGAAGATTATAAGTGTGATCTCCATTTGCCTTAGAAAGACCTTTTAATTTCTTTTGTTAAATCTCTGCAGCAAATACAGCAAAAATCCAGATTTTCAATGAGAGCATTAAGCTTGCGATTTTTTGAAAAAAAAAACTTTTCCCTCCTTAGCCATATTAGTAATTAAAAAATTTTCATAAGAGGGGATCTTTGACATATATGATGGGACTGACTTTGACTCTTGGGACAGCATATTTGGTTATAAATTTCTTTGTTCTATGAATAAAAGTCCTCCTATGTGTTCTTTGTGGATACAAGGAAGGGAGCTTATTAAACAGAGGGTCAGGACATACTTTTGAGGTGTGCAAAGATGTAATAGTTTTCCTCTGCTGCTGAAGGGCAAGCAGAGCGGCACAGCCTTCATATCTTCTGTCTGTTAAACTAAGAATGGAATGAGCAGTCCCATTCTGCAATGGAATTGTATTGTAGTTTAAAGCATAATACTCTTAACTTCTTGAAGCATTGAGAAAAATCCTGAAATAGTTTTTTTCTTGCTATTCTTCAGTGATTATTGTTGGGGGGAGAAAGAGAGGGGAAGGGGTGCTGGAACTGATGAATTTTAAAAAAGTTAAATTACAGCAGTACATGGGAAAAAATGAGAGACTGGGGATAAAAGACAAGTCTACATAAGAAGTTTTTAGTTTTATTTTAAATATTTTCTCTTTTTGTTTGTTTTTAGAACAGCTCAGTAACCAGATCTGGGGTTCAGCTCTGATTGTATTATGTGACTGGGCAGAGGAGCAAGATTTACATCCTTTTTCCTATTCAAAGCAACATACTTTGTTTAGGAACACTTATGCTGTAGAACCAACTGCTGTAGGATTCTGGGGATGCCAGATGTACAAAGAGGTTGAAAGAGAGATTAGGACAAGGGGTAGTGGCTTCCAAAGGAAAGACAAAAAATTTAGATTGGATATAATGAAGAAATTCTCCACTGTGAGGGTGGTGAAGCAGTGGAACAGGTTGTCCAGAGAAGTTGTGGATGCCCCATCCCTGGAGATGCTCTAGGCCAGGTCAGAGTGGGCTTTGAACCATCTGGTCTAGTGGGAGGTGTCCCTGCCCATGGATCTAGATAACCCTTAAGGTCCCTTGCAACCCAAGCCATTCTACATATCTGTGATTCTAATCAAATTCATAGAGCATGGTCTCATTACTGTCAATCAACCATGAGCTCCAAATCCAGCCTTTGCCTCAGAGGATCTCTACATTACTGATTAGTCAAAGATGTGTGATGTTAGCAGTGTGACTTTGAGAGATGTGCTGTACTTGCCCTCATTCTTAGAGTGGTTTCACAGCAGCTCAAGATTATATAAGTGCTGCACTTCCTCCTGCCCTGCACATGTAATTCCAGCCTCATTCCTTTATCCAGCTGGCCCAGGAAATGGTTTCAATTGAAAACTAAATTATGTCAGCCAAGTCAGCTTCCTGAATCATCATATAAGCATAGTTGTTTAATCATTTAATCATATAATCATGCCCATCATATAAGCATAGTTGTTTAATCATTCTTTTTTTCTGTAATCTTCTGCTACTGACAGAAGTACAGTGGTTTACAAGCTGTACAACCCCTGGTCAACCCCAGTACAGAAAGTTTAATGCTATTTAATGCTCTCCATGTTCTCCAGTGATGGGAATGTGGGCAGGGAGCTGTGCTGGCTGAACTGTTGATTTTGTGAGAACTACCTACAGTGAAAAAACTAATTAATATTTGTGCAGGATGAGTTAATTATTGTACTCCTCTCTCAAGGTAACAGGCAGTTTAAAAAGCTGTCTGCTCCTACTGAACTGCAGCAGTGCAGTCTGAGCTGGTGATCCCTCATGGCAGTGGTGCTACCACTGCTCTTCAGAAATAACCCCCAGTAAGAGCTCTGAAGATCTCCTGACCTTTTTCACCATTTGATTTGTCTTAAACTGCACTCGAGATGGCTTTTTTCTACCAGCAACTGTTCCATACCACCCATAACACTTCCCTACAAAGGTGCTGTTAAACTAATCCTTAATTTTATAAGCCCATCAGCTCAGTGTGTGGTAAGGTAACAAGAAGATAAGAGCTCTTGGCATGTGCCTGTGTGCAGCTATGTAACCTTTCCCACCCTGCAACACTTATCTGACTTCAAGAGGAAGGCATCAAAAATCCAGCATTGTGAATTATTTTCACAGCATACGGGTCTGGCTGGGCAGTGTTTTGAACCCCCCTCTGGTTCAAGTGCCTCACATATTTTCTGTTGCATACATTCACTGCTGAACTCCAGGGAGAATGGCAGCAGTGTCCTGAACCAACAAAAGCACTTATTCATATTACCTTTCAGATGGCCACTATTCCCACAGAAGTCAGCAGGGACACAAGGGTTAACTGTTTAAATTTAAACAGATGCCACAGAGCTTCTTGACTTGAGAACAAAAATTAAATCCTGGGGCTGTTAAGTAAAACTCCTTAACTCTGGTTTTGGATTCTCTGATGAGTGAGAATTCTCAAAGGGGGATGTTTGTGGAGGAAACCAAGAATTAACAGTGAAGTTACAATAATATTAAGCTGGTTATTACAATCAGGGGAAGGAAGAAAGAAAAAACACCCACTCTGAAACATACACACAATATTTCATATTCAAGATTTTTAAAAGTTTAAATTTATCTTGAAATACTGTAATTCTCTTATGTTCTTTTTTTCATCATAATCATAAGGAATATTTTTTTATTAAACCCTACAAAGTTTTAAAGGAAGAAAATACAAAGAAAAGAGGATTCGGAAAACATTAAGCAATTCATAATTGAAAATCCTATTTCATCCTGGAATTTAAAATGTTTTCCATTTGACCTGAAACTTAAAATTAAATTTGCATTTCTGTTGCAGAGTTATATCATCTTGACCTGAAAGAAGTAGTAGAAATACCAGTGATTTTTTTTTTTTGAATATTCTTTTTCAATCCTTTTACTGAAACAAAAAATGCAGTGTTCCAGGTGATCTGCTGAGTGATGGAGAAGAGAAGGATAGCATGGGAAAATAGATTTTGCTGGGTGAGATTCTATCTAACAAGGTTTTTTATTCTAGCAAGCATGGAGCAGCTTACTTGTTCAGCCCTTTCAGCTTTTTTTGGGTGACAGTTGTTTTTTCTACCTGAGGATATTCTCTGCGATAGAGGAACAGATAAAGAACCCCAGTGATTGTCTGACTTTGTTTCTATTGTCATATTTGTTGATGTTATCTTGGTTTATGTGGGTCAGAAGGCAACCACCCTTGGCTCTCTTGCTGCTGCTGTCACTTACTGCTCTGAACAGTGGCCCCACCGTGTTACCAAGTTAGAACAAAGGCACTTTTCACCCATTTATCACACAGACAGCTGAATACACATGGTGTAAAACATTACAGAATCAGCCTCCAAATCCTTCTGCTTAATAGCATTGTATTCCAGCACCAATTGTTCTCTAGACAAAGAGGTGCCATAGGGCACCAGAGGGAAACATATCATTTTAGAGTGTAACATATCACAGAGAGCAGTTGTGAAAGATGTCCTTGCCCGTGGCAGTGGGGTTGGACTAAGTAATCTTTAAAGACACTTTCCAACACAAACCATTGTATAACATAATCCTCACAACTGTGGCTGTAGGAGAGTTTTGTTTTACAGTTAAGTGACATTATTTTGGAATAGCTAACAAATAAACAAAACAATCAGCTGTGTCAGAATTACAGACAAGAAAACCTGATATGGGGGGCTGACACTTCAAGGTCACTGCTGGGATTTTGGAAAGCTGATATAAAGGCTGGGGCAATGAGTGGCCTCAGTAGGACAGGGAAATGGCACAAGAGAGGAGGTCTGTGAAGAGACCTCTAATTTTCCATTATGAAAAGTTTTCCCTCTTTGCCCTTGATAAGTGCACTCAATAACACCAAGAATGAGAGACAAAGTGCTGGACACGCTGAAGTCAACAGCAGAGCTGCTGTTGTCTTGTACAGACCATGATTTCAAACAGAAGCAGCAGTATGAAACCCAGCTTAGAGCTATTGGAAAGAACCTGAATCTCATTGTACACTGAGTATTCAAAACTAGAAGCTTTAGAATGGCTCAAAATAATTGTAAATAGACATCATCATAAATATCCACATGGCAAATCTGTAAATGTGTGAAACACCACATTCTAAATAATAATACCCTCTTTGTTCAGTATTAACTCTCAGCCATTATGGCTTTATCTTCAAACAAAATACTGTAGTACTGAACTCTAATGAAATATTTTCATCTATAGCTACTGTTTTAAGTATTGTTATTTTTTGGTGCTGCTATTATTATTATCATCATTAAATATTATTATTATTTGCTTTCTCTATTTATTAGTTATTTCTTAGCTCTGTAGTTGTCTGTGATTTTTCATCTCAAATAGTGGTTTAGTGATGTACTTAATCAAAATTGATTTAAAATTAATATTCTATGGAATTTGAAAAAATAAGTAATCTCTCACAGAAGACGATGGATGAATAGTTCAATACCTGGCATGTGCTGCTATTTCAAGTTCTTCAATCTTCTTTTTTTTTAACTCTCTAATCACAAAGTTTTTTTTTAATAGATGTATTTAATTTATATAATATAAACTCAAGTTTTAACTTGGAGAGGAAGAAGGGGGAGTGATTCCCTGTAGTCCAGAGATGTCCAGAGTGACTTATCCAAAGTGCTGCAATTTTTGATCTCAAGCTCCAATAAGAACAACTAAAGAAGATACTTTTCAGAATCAAAATCTGCCTGGATGTTTCACTGTCCCTACAGGATAGAGATTATTGAGTTTCAAGAAAATCATATGCTGAATAAGCAGTTAAATATGCAAAGAAGGATTTATCTAACAGGAAAGACACACCCTGCCAATCTATGGTGACTTAAAGTCATTATTTGGGGTTCCCAGCAGGAGATAAAGCTTTGTACTGAACAAACACAGCCTAAGGTGTCTTTCCCATTTCGCACAGAGCAGCCAAATCACCGACTCTTGGGGTATGGGTGAACCTTTTTTATCTGCCTTGCTCTTCCCTAACCCTTCCCAATCCCTTAATTTCTTCAAAACTGTTGTGTTCCTGTGAGAAGTTCCCATTACAATAAAGTGGAATTTCCCAAGGAGTGAAATTCCATCATTAGAAAATTCCCAATTATTTCTGCTATTATTTCACATTAAATTAGCTCCCTAAGCACTGCTGGGTGAGGATTCCGAGTTCTTTATATCAATGAAAAACAGCTGTATCTCCTGGGAACTTTGAAAGGCATTTCTCAGGGGAAAAATAAGAGCCTTAAGGTGCTGCAACCACTAATTGTAGTTCTGGAACTGATGATAACACGCAATTATATATTTTTAAGAGATTTTCAGATACGTGTTTCTTATAGTACCTAAGTTATCCAATCAGGAAAAAAACCAACAGTGTATTACTTAGATCACCACTGGATCATGTTGTGGCATTTCAATAAGAATATAGAAATTAAGTAAGAGCTTACTGAGCATTTCTAAATGACAAACAAATCCATAAAAATCTGAAATTTAAATGGATTTTTAGATATTCTGCAAGCAGAAAAAGAAGTGAAATAAATCAGACACATTATTCAGCACAAAGTACTCTCCCAAGTCCTCTTTTTTTCCCCTTTTTTCTTTATCTAGCAAACTACAAAAGCAGCCATTGCTTTCTGGGGATTTCATTAGCATGTGGAAGACATATTGTAAGAAAACTTGTCCACTAGGGAAGTATTATCTTTTACTAGCAATCTGTGAGTGCTACTGAAAAATGACCTTTTACTATCAAAATATTAATGTCTTTATCTCAAGAAGGAATTTAAAATCTAAACCTCACATGAAAATGGGATATCATTTTTCTTTGCATTCCATGGATATGGATCCTTCATAATGTCTGTATAATTTTCTGCTTTACATGCACCTGGAGCCATATTTTATGGTAACTAGAAGTTATTATATTTCATAAGGCTATTGTACTGTTCCTATCATGTGGAATGAAAACTGTGTACTGTGCATATTTGTACATAATATTTTGGGGTTTCTCTGACAGACAGACATGGATAGCAGGCAGCAAGAATTAATATCTGTGTGAACGTGGATGCGAAACAATAGAGAATTGCTCAGCTTGGGGATTTACTTACATTACTGTCATTCTTCTGGTTCTAGAAGAAAAGCAGAGTGAGCAATGACACTTCCTTTATGTGCTCGTGCCATCTCAAGGCTTACATCACATCACTCATGACCTTGCAGTGCCTACATCGCTTCATTCCAGGGAAAGCTAAGTACCACACTGGCCTGTGAAGAAGGTTCTCCACTGCTGATTACCTGTGCCTCTGAGTCCTGGGGCATCATTCCACCCAGAGGGAAATAGGTGATGGGGAAAGACAGAATGAGAAAGAGTTCCAAAGCACAGCCCCAAACCTAAAGACCAAATGCTTATATTGGTTCTTGATTCATAAGTTCAAGCTTCATCTCCACTTTTTTACAGCTGGCCACAAGAGGGAAAAAATTAAATATGAAAGAAATGCAAAGATTATAGAAAATGGAAAGATGAAGTTACATTACATGCATATGAGAAGTATCTCACAATCCTTTTATGCAGATAAGAACTGAATTGGTTGGTCTATTTGGGATAGATTATTTCTTTCAGAATTTCTTTGACCCTATGCCTTGAACAACAACTGTGACTCTGTTACATCCCCATAGTCATATTAATCCAATGCTATTGAGTAGTCAGGAAAAGACAAATTCATTTAAAAATATTTACATAGATTTATAGGGATATCAATAAGCATTTAAAAATGCTTCAGTTGAATCACTTTCCATAGGACACAGTAGATAAAATAAACCTTAACTCATGAACCAAGGACAAATTGAAATTCTTGCATAATTAAGATAATGGAATGGCTTGATAATATCAGAAGGGACAGTCCAAATCCTTTCCCCTTACCACCAGCCTGAAACTGATGTTTCCATCTTTGATTTAAATCTAGTACTCAGTAAGCTGATTTAACCCACTAAACAAGCACAAAAATTAATCCAAAAAGCAGTTGGTAACATTGTTTTGATTTGATTTTGTCGGCTCCTGTAAGAAAAGCATATGCTAGAATTTAATCCTGCACTTCAGTTCTACTGATATCCACAGCAATTTAAGAGCATGAACAACATGCAACAGAAACTTTCTTTTATGAAACCAACAGTTCATCATAAGGAATAATCAGAATTCAGAAATTGGAGCCTCTTCTCAGATGTACTGGCAACAGAGGGCTTAAAATGGATCTACGTTTCTTTTGCTCCCTCTCTCTGAAGATATCAGTTCGCTTCTAGAGGGGAGCTACTCCTTTTAGTGGTGCTAAAATTTAGTTATGGTCCCATATCTAAAACAACACACAGGCCAAAATAAAACCTCAGGTAGAAGCATCTATTGCTGCGTGGTTTAAAGTGACTGCTGTGACCAAAACTTCAGAGGATAAAATAAAGCATAATGTTTTTAAGAATTTGCAATTAGCCCTATTACCTAAACCCATCATGGGGAGTTAAAAAAACAGCATTAATATTAACATTCCTACAACAACACTCTGAAGCATGGAGATTTTAGGTCAGCTTCATTTTAGAAGGATAAATAATGAATTGAAGTGCCAAATCATTTTGTGGAAACATCCTGTAATGCAAATGCCTCTTAAAGGCAAAAGAGAGACTCATGCTTAGAAATAACATAGAAAAATCTTTCTCTGATGAGTCTTCAGTAACTATTGCAATTTATAGTAGATTCCATCCCTCATCTACTTCCATCAAAACTTGTGCTTTTTCTAGGATGCAGCTTGCAGTAAGGGGTCTGATTTAATGGTAAAAATAAAGATATTAATGTCTGTACTCTATTGCCTTCCTTTTTTACAAAAAGGTAGAAAAATGGATTTTGGCATACTTCAGTCACCAAAATTCATGGTCCAGGACTGTGGTAAAAAATTCAGTGTTGAGGTGTGAACTGAAAAGGTTAGATCTCAATAGATATATTGCTTGGCTGTCTTAAGTCTAGATAAAAAAAAAACAGGGAAATCAGAGAGAACTTTAAAATCTTAAATTAACAAAAATGTTAGTACTTTGCTACCAGAGCTTCAAGTTATTTTTCCCCCAGAGCCTAAGCCACTCTGTTAGGATTCACTGGAACTATTTAGAGAGTTAGGTTTAAGTGCATAAACATATTTCTTGTTTCAGACCTCAGTATGACTAACTAATAAATTGCATTATTTTTATTAAGTTTTTACAAGTTAGATTTAGAATGAGGTTTAGCTTCTGTTTAACCTGTGTTTTAAATTAAGTACTGTGAACTTTCACTGTGTATGACTTAATCTTATCCATTATATCAGGAGATCAAAATGAGCTAAAATAATTGATCATTAGCATCCTTTTCTTTCTTTTCATAAATTTGCAGGAATAGTTTGAGTTTCAAGGATATTAGGCAATTCCTGTCACCTTCACTTTCCAGAGTGTTGGGCATAGCAAAACAGCGATTATAATGGAGGGAAATAGAACAAACCACAATTGGGAATCCCTGATCCATTGCAAAATATATTTTCATACAGAATAAAAACCTCTTCAAAAGAGGAGGTAGATGCATTTGATTTTTTTTTCATAAAATTTTACAAAAGGTTGGTATTTTGCTTTGGTTTAATTAAATTTTTCATAAAAGCTCATTTCCCAGAGCTAAAAAGGGAACTTTTAGCTTTTCTGAAACCATTTTCTGACCATTTGCTGAAAGATTTTTAGCTTAAGATAAAGAGGGGTTAAATTTAACATCCCTTGAACTGCCAGAGATCATGAGTAACACCACTGAAATTAATGTCCTTCCTCTACTTTCAGATGCTAGATTACAATCTTGGCAAATATCCTACACAATAGTCACTACGGGGTGGCAAAATTCTCTCCACAAAATATATGATCCTCTACTAAATTATAAAATGAAAGTGCCTTCAGATCTCTGAGATTTATTGGCCTATGAGCTGTGGTCATCTAGGCCCATACATCTAATAACTGCCTTATCCCATGACTCCCGAAGAAGTCTTATTCTGGTGTGTGTGGGGAATGGATTTATCTCAATAAAATAACCAGTATGCATGTAGAAAGACTTACTCCACTGTAGGAAGACTGAACTGTTTGATTAGGTTAACTAGACAAGTGGAAAAGGAAAATAATTTTCAGTAGCTGCTCAGTAAAAGTGAATAAAGACATGGATAAGTGTGTGAACTAATCTGCTCATGTCAGCAAGTCTTTTCATTTATACCAGAAGGTATTTCTTTACATGAAATCAGGAAGAGAAACTTCTGATCTAAACTCTCCAATGTGAGTTGTGGTAGAGAATTCCCACTTGAGTAATACCATTGTCTAAATTGTCAGTTTGTAGTACATTTGGTAAATTTTGAGCATATGATCGCTAATTTTCTCCAATAATAAGCAAAAACATTATGTACCTAGAATTTTCTGACTTACTGAATGATTTACATGATTTCTTTAAAAATCATGTCTAATTACTATATATCAGCTAATCTCACTGAGTCATTCCATTTCAGAGCCTTGCCTTGAATTAATAGGCGTCCAGGTACAATTAATGGAAATTGTATCCCCTTCTAATACCAGGAGGAAATATTTTTTTCCTTACAATCAAATCAAATTCTTGATTTAATTTAACTGAGGTTTTTGAGAGATGCAAAGTCACTGAAATGCCACTGACTCAGAAGAGCTACTAAATTAATTGCATTCGGTCACAAGAACACAAATGCCCTGATCTGATGTTTGCACAAGGAGGGTCATGTGTCTTATATGATTCAGTAAAACACGAGTAGCATCAGCTGGTGTCCAGAAGCCAACTTCTTCACATGTGATTATAATTAGGAGCAATGAGCACAGTGAATTCACAAGTAACTTCTCAGTTTCAGGAAAAGCAGAATAAGATGATAAATTTGATTAATAAATTGTGTCATTTACTGCATGGTTCCATTTCTCAGTCTCCACAGACTATTTTATAATTGAGAGTCATCTGACAGCTACAATCTGCATCACAATGTTGTTTTCACACATGAGACAACACTGATTACTAGAACACATCCACACATTGTAACAAGAACAGTCTAGCTCCAGACATTCAACCCCTTTATAACACACATGCTCTTGCCTTTGCCTCACTCAGACAAATATGATTCCTTCACACAAATCTTAATAACTTCTTCCAACATTTTTAAACATTATTTTTATGTAGCACTGCATCTTCAACAACATGTGAGCCTATTATATTGATGTGAGCAGCTATACTCATTGGAATGTGAATCAGGGGCTTGTAAATCAATGGCATTAGGCAGCTGACATGACATGGACCTGGGGGCCGATTTCTCACTTTACATTGCTGATTGAGTAGATCACGGAATCATCACAGAACAGATCAATGTTTTCCCACCAGAGGACAGCTGCTTTCACTGAATTACCAAACTAGCACAGAACTGTAACACAGAAGTTATTTTGCAAGTGGCCCTAGCGTGTGATTCAGGAAATGGCTCTTCTACTATAGCAGCAGTCTTTATAAAGGTTTTCTTTATAAAATAAAGCCTGTTAATAAGTTATAATTTCTTATAGTTATAATTGCAATTATATGGTTATTGTATGGTTAATTCAAAGGCACATAATTGAACCATGCAATCCAACCAGTGGTAGGAAACAAGAGGTGAAATCTCTTGTCCTGTGTTGAGCAAACAGTTTAAAGAAAGAAGAGCAAAAGTCCTTTTCTTCCCCAAAGTTACAGAGAAGTGCACAGAGAGCTGTAATTTTCTTGCTGATCAGCAAGTACTGACAAGCATTTCCCTTTGGTCATGTGACCAGCATTCAAAAAAGAAAAAAAAAGGGAAAAATTAAAATAGCTTTGTTCTTATTTTTCTAATAGTTCTTGTTTTCTATTCTTGGAAGAAGTTCTGAGTATGTGATAAAAATTATCAAATCCTCTTGATCACATTGAAATAGTTACCTCCTTAGCCCATCACATGCATATCCATGATGTCATTGTCACAGAGGGACTCAGGAACAAGGCACACAGAAACGGAACCTGGCACACAGAGATGGATTACTCAGTTACCAGGTTCTCTCTCATCAGACTTTTAAGTAAATTTATAAAGCTACGCTATGCAAAAAAAAAAAAATAAATAAATAAAAAATTGGTTTAGCATCCTAAACTCCTTAAGGAAGACCATTCTTGAGACCTGTCAACTGCTTTGATTTTTGAAGTAAACTGTGAGATTGTGAGATCACCTTTGGTACTGAAGCAAGCCAGAATCTGGAATTTGTGTCCAGTAGGAAACCAACACAGTAAGTCCAACTACCACAGACATAAAGTGAGGAAAGAGGATTCAGACATCTGTTTTGGAAATGCAAAAAAAAAAAAAAGGTTTATCAAAACGGAAGACTTCGAAGTTCTATAAATCAAAACTGGAACAATCAGCTAAAAATGGATGTTTTCCAGCTGAAATGTGGCAGAAAAACAGGAAAGTAATGTTAAAGTCAATATTCCCCTGCAGTATATATAAGCATTAACAAAAATCTAATTAAGATTTTATTTGCTAAAGACTAGAAGACTGCAACTATTTTTGTGAATGTAAAGACAGAGAAAAGGACATCTATTTAATAAGGGCAGGACTCATTTGACAAGATGTGGATAAGTACATTGGAGATGCCTGGGAAGACCCCAGATTCCTACTTTGTTATGACAGTATAGTCACTAAAGGCTTTCCAAGAGCTACTTCTCTCCACTAATCATAAAGCAAGCTGAGAGCTAACTGAGCTATAGATTTCTGTAGTAAAATAAAATTAACCCCATACTGATATTTCAGTGATGCAATTATTAAATGGTGTGAGTGCATGTGCATAAATATTTCAAGTTGTTGCAATATTTAAATGATGATTTAAATATTTAAATGGAAATATCATTACTATATTCACAGTATGATGCTTTGCCTTTGACTGTTATTTTAGTTTTGTTGTTTCATATGCTCTCAAACAATCTTTAAAATAGAGATGACTGCTGGATTTTAACTCCCAAATAGTGAGATCTTCTGGAATGGATAATTCCTTTTTATCATATTGCCAACATTATTATGTCATGCATCTGGAAGAACATCCACATACTTATGTGTATGAATTTGATTAATTTCATTCAACTTCTTACTTGTAGAGAACTTAGAACACGTGTCAGGATTTGTTAGATCAGAGGCCATGACTTCTGACAGCTGAACAATGAAGAACCTCACTGCACTGGTTTATTGTTCCTGGGCCCAGCAGTATTCAGTTTCTTTTTGAAGGCTCACCATCCCCACTGGACAGTGGGGAAATGGTGCCCTTATTCCACTCATTTTGGGGAAAAGTATGGTTATTAAGTTAACAGGCAGCTGAAGGCTGAGCTGAATGCCAACTTGCTGTGAAGTGGCTGAGAAAGAGGATTACTGCCACTTACAGAGGTCAAGCAGAAACACAGAACAAAGAGTTGTGGTTAAATAACACCTTAAACTTCTGCAGTTAAGTAAACTAAAATCAATTCCTTAGACATCAGAGAATTTTTATTTGGTAGTGTGACTTTGATGTTTTGTCCTTGCACAAGGAGTACTGTACAAGTGATTGTGTGCATTAATAAAAGTATGCAAGTTTTAATACACAAATGAGGGGATTAATTAAAAAAAAATCAAAGATAACAGCAAAATAAAAACATTTTATACTGAAATGGTTAAAAATATGTTGAGAAAGTATTTAAAAACTCCTCTGTACCCTGATGGCTTGGAAAAGGTAAACAAGACATTAAAAATGCAAATGAAGGAAAAAGATGTTATTTATCCAAGTAGAACTAGTCTTGGAGGAGAAAAAGAGACAGTGAAGGGACTGGGTTACAATAATATCTTTCTAACATCTCTTTTTTTTATATGGATGTGTCATTTCACTGTTTCATGGGAGACTGCACTGGGGTTGTATGTGCATCCAGATGAAAGGAGAAGGTGTGATTGGAAAAAAAGCAAAGGAATTCCCTTTTAGGTGAGCTTCCCTCCTGAGCACAGCACTGCCTTCAGAGACCCGTGCTTCCAAACCTATGCTTACATATAAAGCTTGCTGCAAATTGAGAGGAAAAAGACACCACCCCCTCAAAGCAAATGAACAACGCCAAAAAGCCTTCCTTGAAAATCCTGTGCCTGACTGGAACTAGGGGAGCTATTTCATGCTGTATTACCACAATGATTAATTTTATTTTGAGACTTATAAAAGGACTAATTGCTCTAATAAAAATTAAAAGGCCTTTGCCTACTAAAAAGATCATCTTACAAGCTGATATTTTGTGTTTTCAAGTGACTAATTTAATGGCAGTAACCTTAAAAGGGCCTGATTTGTCAAGCTGTCTCATCACTGATCCAGCTTGGGCTACAGCTGCTCCGATGAGAATTGCTCCTTCCTGTGAAACCAAAAGATCTCGTCTGCCAGATTCAGGAGGGACAGCTTATTTGAAAACTATGCCTAGCAGTTACAGCATTTGTTTGAATGAACAGTTCCTCTTTCCTCCAGCCGTTTCACTGCTGTTTCCAATGTTTGTTCTGCCCTGCCATTTGCGCTGCTGTGTAATTACTCAAAGTATAGGTGACCTCAATTAATGTTGATTTGCTGTTTACTCTTCTGCTCAGTCTGACCCAGCACCCACTGAAGTCAGAACTGCAATGTGCTTCAGCTGCAGGAGCTGGATGTCAGTCCACACACTGCAATACAAACACTGACTAAGCCCAAGTGCATGTAAACAGCTGTACACTAACTTTCTAGTCCTCTCCTCGTCTTAAAGGTTTTTCTCATGCTAAAGAACAGCCCAAACTGAAGAATGACTTGCCAGTCCAGTGCTCCTCATGACAAAAGCACTAAATGATTCCCTCCCATGTGTATATATATATATTTTAAAATACCTGGACACCTTCAGTTAAATTTTTCCCACTCAGCTTTTCTCTGGAGAGGGGCAGTCCCTGTCTTTTAGAAGGTCTTTATCTTTAGCTGCTTAGAAGTGTGTGAGTCATTCAAGGAACATCCAGGATCCTTGAGCAAAAGAACCTTGATCCCCCTATGCAGATTAGGACAACTAGATCCTGACTGGGGCAATCCACATGCTCTCTCGGCAGCAGAGGAAAACAAGCACATTCAGTCAGATGACAGGATTACATCAGATTCCATCTGCTGTGAAAAGTGTTTTATCCAAAAATGTA
The DNA here is from genome assembly GCF_001522545.3 of Parus major. NCBI lineage: Eukaryota > Metazoa > Chordata > Aves > Passeriformes > Paridae > Parus > Parus major. The sequence goes on along the minus strand of NC_031769.1, from coordinate 11,716,141 downwards.
GAAGATCCCAAGATGCAGAATACACTAAAGCCTGACATCCCAGCCTCGTATTCTTATCTCTTTAAAATGCCTTATGGCCAATATCATCTTTTATTCAGCACTATCACCTCTTCAATTTTTCATTTCAATCTCAAAGCTAACATCTTGACTGAGGTTCCTTTTACTGATTAATATACAACAGTAAAATCCATTTTAGGGACAACTGACACTGCTTTGGGATTGTACATGACAGTAAAAGCATGTCAGTGCCTGTTCTGAAGCTATGACTTCAGCCCCTGCGTATTCCAGCTGGCAAACATGCAGACAAGCAGTGGCTGGGATCACAATGCCCCTGAGGGCACCATGCCCAGATCCTGCCCTCCTGCTGGGCGTGGGGTCACACCCAGCTGGCCTCCACCAACCTGTGCTGGGACATGATGGGAGAGGGTTTGCCATTCTAGGCTTGGCAATGTGCTCGTGACGCCCCTGTAAGCTTGGGACACAGTTGGCTGGAAGTGTCAGGTAAAAGTCCCACATCTCCCTTGAAGCCTGCTTTAATGTCAGATGCACCTGGGCAGTGGAAAGGGACAATTCTCTATTTTCCCACAGTTCTGAGGGATCAGAGCCAAGCTGTGGGGAAGAAGGGCAAGAGTGAGGTGGGAAGGTATCCAAATGTGCCACTTGAGTACGTAGTGTTTTATGAGTAAGAGAATGTGTGACAAGATGTGATAGGGATGCTGAGGGTTAGCTCTGTGTTATCTCCCAGTTCCCTTCTACAGCTGGCAGGAGAGAGGGCTGAGACCTGATCCCTGTTTTCTGTGACTGTGGTACCATCTTCTGGGGGCTGATCTCATCATGGGGGCTGCTCTTCATGGGCTTCAAATATAAAGCATATCATGGTACTTCCAAGTCCTGGTATGAGTTGCATATTTATCTAATGCATTTTCAGTGCTTTTAATGAAAGAGTAATTTCTTCTCGGCTTTTAATGCAAATACATATGGCTTTCCTTTTTTTCGTTTCCCTGCCTGTTGTGATTAGGAAAATCCATTTTCAGCACTTCTATTTTTCACAACGCTATCTTATGAGGTGCAATACAGAAGGAAAACCTGAAAGTTGCTTTAGTGGTCAGTACTCAGGTAAGCCAAGAATCCCCACACTGACTCATGAGATTTAAACTACACTTTGAGAACTTTGGGTATTTCTTTCTGCTTTGTCAGCATTTTAGCCTCACAGCACTAACTTGTCTGAAATTTCCAGTAACAAAAACTACGTGAATTTTACTCTTTAACAAAGTTTAGGCTAATGTAATACAGGTGATTTTAAATCGGCCACCAGTTATTGTCATACAATAGCTGTGGGAAATGTGGCTTAGCTGTGACAAAAGAAGTTTGAAATGTTATAACAGTGCAGGAATTGAAAATCGAACATGTGTTAAATCAATCTACTGTCCTACTCTTCTATTCTTCTTTCTTGTAGTGCACAAATTAAAAAAAGAAGCAAAGCAGACACCCAGCCACCTCAGATATTAAGGTGGTGTGGGCAAAGCAGAATAAGATATAGTCACTTCAGACGGTGCAATTGCCAAGCAAGCTGCAGTGGCTACCAGGATTATCTTTATCCAGGCAAGAATAGTGCAACATGCATGGCACAGCTCTGCTCCAGGGCTTGGAGTATCTTTATCCCCCCAGACATCACAACAAATTAGAAAAAAAATCAGAAAAAAAAAATCAGGAAGTTATTCATTTGGGTCAGCTAAGTGAAGGAGTGACATATGGGTCTCTGCTTTTATGTGTTTGCCACCAAGGAATCCTCGCAAGTGACATTTCCTGGATTGCTGACTTGGGTTCTGGCTGTATCACCTGGAGGCAGGTGACGCTCTACCCACATGAGAATACAACCTCCAGGAAATGGGGTGAAAATGCACTCTTTTATGAGCTGTAACCACACACTTCTGTAGCCTTCACTTAAGCAGTTTAACTGCAATGAATTGCTGTGCCTCACAGAGTAATTCTGAGAGAGGCAGGTCCCTGAAATTTTAGAAAGGGAACCACACTAGAAAAGGGAAGTGTCTCGGGCAGTGCTCTCTGGAAAAGCTGTCTCTGGAGGTTGCTTGGGAGACAGCTTGTGGCTAATATCCTGTCCCAGAAACAGAACAATATCTCCATCATATTTAGGGAAATGGACAGGATTGAAATTCTTGAGTCTGCTTTCCCTCAACTGTCAGAGAGAATATCAGGTCTCCAGCCTTCCGTCCATGGCAATAGAGAGAATCATCTGATGCTGCACTAGCAAAATCATAGAGGATTTGAATGAAAAGATCTGTCATTCTCTCAGTAGCCAAGGCTGGCCCACATATGTAAATTTTACACATCCCCTGGTAGTCCCCAACATCCTTGCTCAGCAGTTCCTGTCTGATTCAAACATAAAGTAGCTGCTGGGGAGGTTGATTTTGCTTCTGGTTGATAGGGGATCTCAGATGTTCCCAGTGTCGGACTTCCAAGCTGACATGAGTTTTTCACACTCTGAACTGTCTAGTGATGGCTTCATAGATGTTCAGTGGAGTTTAGTTCTAATAGCACACTTTTTTTATTTACTTTGGTGAGGTTTAATCTATATATTTCTATTAGAACTAAAAGATAAATGCTCTTTTTACTCTGCTTCTGTTTCCAATCTGTAAATGCACTATTTTAAATGTAAATTCTTTCATATTACTCGTATGTGTGACATTTATGCAGCCTCAATAACCACATAGGTTTACACCTTATTTTTCATGATGCTTTGTCAAGTCAGACACAAATAGACCTGACTTTCTAAGCCCATGTGCATATATAGAATTGGAACATCAATACTTGGACCAATTTAAAAACAGATTCTTCTAATTTTAAATTCAAAGATATGAACAATTTTAAATTCCACTAAATGGACTGTGGTATGAATCAGGTCCAGTTTGTACTTCCATAGCTGAGATAAATAAATTAAAAAAAAATAATAATAATAATAAAAAAAGTTGTTTCCTTTTACAATTATAATTGCAATATTTTAATAATTTAAAATGTAGAGACTGATATTTTATGGATATCAGAAGCTCAGGGTCATATACAACTTGTCTTTTAAGCCAAGTGTGGTTTCAGGTGAGACTTATTATTTCAAGTAACAGATCTTCTGTTATGAGGAATATATTCTGGATTATGTCTTGTCATTCAAATAATTAGTTTCAATAATTAAAAAAAAATAATAGCAATAATGACAAATAGCAATTACTTTAAATAGTTTCTTGAACCAGGATGAATCTGACTAAATCTGACTTTCGAAGTAAATACCGTTATTCTTTTTTCATAGAGGTGAAATCTGAGCACCAGAGGAAAAGCTACATGATACAAGAAAAAGAGGAGTTAGAACTGGGATGTTAAGCTTCTTAAATTATTATCTCATACTTCTGCAAAGACTTGATGGCTTTGCCTTGCTGGATTTTCATTAAAATATGTATTTAAATAACAACTCGAATACACCATAAAAAATGTTAAATGTTGTTCTCATCCTCTTTCAATTAATATTTACATGTAGCTAAGCATAGCATAGAATAATGACTCTGAACTGGAGTTATGGCTCTGTAGTTTGTTTGTTTATGGCACACCACGTGTTCCCATGGAAACAGCCACACTGTATCCACGGTAACAGGCACAGTGGTATAAACTGTGAAACCAAAGAGAGGAAGTTAGTAAGCTCAAGTTACTAATTCTAAGAAGAACTTGTCAAAATGGAATACTTCCTGTAACGAAAATCTGTTATAATCCACTGGGTGATTGTCATAAATCCTTGTTTCAATCTCGGATCTGCTGGAGGATCCCAGATACTCAAACACGCAGCTCTGCTGGTGCTGTGAACACGGTCTGTGTGGGGTGAGCACGTCCTCTTACCTCAGGGGCTGCATTTAATTCAACTCTTCAACAGAGCCTATGCTCACCAGCCCACAAAAATATCCTGCAAAGGGTTGGGATTTTCCTAACCAGTTTTTTATACAAAAAATACACAAAATTACTGGGTGGTTTTTTTTCTGTATTTTACTTATTCACCAGAATTCTTTATGCCATTTAAAAAACAAACAAAGCTTTGCCACAGTAGAAGATATCCACATAATCCTATGTTAATATTTTCCAAAGTTGTTCAGAGTCACCATCTGGAGATATTGATCTCTCTCCATTAACGACAGGGAGGACTTAAGTTTGTAGGCTTTGGTAACTGAATTTCACAATAGTTAAATGCTCAAAATAGCCTTTATAAATACCATCCTTCAAACATTCAAAACAAGTACACCATTTGAACACAAATTGTGTGTATTTCTTCTTAAATTAAAAAACAGACTATTCCTTCATTAAAACTACTTCATGAATTGTTGGAGTTCAAAAATTCAAGGCCTTTTTTTTATTTTATATGTCACTAGATGCACCCTGATTATGAGCTCTTACTGGAAAGCTGATTACAGAAGGAAGTTAAACAGGTCAAAATTTTATGTGTAAATAAATATATGTGTAGATTTGGAAATATATTCATTCACAAATAACAAAAATAAATGTATTAGAAAAAAACACGCATTTGGTGTTTGCCACTTGTCAGAGATCATTACTCAAAGTCTGTATCATTTCCTTTAGCATTGGCTCTGGTCCAGGAAGTGAAACTGCCCTACACGAACCTTGGTCCATCAAAGATATGAATCTGTGTTTTCAGATTTCCTGCCTAAATCCTCCTTCTTCCACAAGCATTTTTCCTAACCTTAATCCTAGCACTGAATCTGGAAACAATTTGCAGGACAAAAGGTAGTAGGTGCAAAAGCTCTGTGTCTGTTACCTTTGTTAAATGCCGAATCCTTCCAAAGGAGCAGAAGGTTTTTAACAGGAAACTCCAAGGAAAAGTTTGTATACATCTATGTAGCCCCACAAACTTTATGGACTCTTGCCCATTCTTACCAAACGAGATTGTGCCTCAGTGCACATTTGACCCATCCACACCTGGTGTGAGAACAAAGTTGGATTTTAAATGGGTGGAGCACATGTGGCCGTCCATAAAGCAATTACTCAGAAGTCTTACACAGCAGTTGCATAATTCCTTTCCTATATCATAAGGCAAGTGACGTGCAAAAGAAAGCAAAATTGTTCTTAACTTAAACATTGTGGTCAGGAGGGAGTAGATTATACCACAATTTTCTGTTCCACTGTGCCATTATACCACCATGAAATTATGTAATTCAAAATCCCCATGCTGGCAGAAACCTGGGGAAACAAAATAAACATTCATGACCAGATGTTAATATTTCTGTTAATGATTTTGCAAAATGTATTGCAAAATCTGAAATTCTTAGAAATACCATCTCTTTTTTTTCCATCAAAGCTAGGATTCCCAAGAGACCCAGCGGCAAAATGTTTTAATCAAAATAGTCAAGATTTCAATGAAAAACATATTGTCATTCAATTTTGCAATTAAAAATTGAGCTTTTCCATGATATGCAGAAATTTACTTTTGACTATGTTTTGCTTTTTTGAACTAAAAAGATTACAGCAGCTGTGCTACTCTGAACAATTCAGATTAAGTCTTAAATTAGCACTAAAAACACTTTTACAGCATTTAAGTACTGCTATCAGAACAACAATATAAGTTACTGCAATCTCTTGGAAGTTTCCTACAAACACATTGGAGCCATGCATTTTATTCCATCTTCATTAATGATCTGAAAGAACATATGAGTTAAGGTAGAAGGTCATATTATATTTAGACATATTTCCAAAATTCCAGAAGTAATAGGAAGTAATAGTGTAAAAGGAAAAAATGTTCCAAAACACAATTTCAAAAAAGAGGCATATATCCAGATGATAGCAAGGCCAGAATTACTTGGGATTGGTAATGGAAAAATAAATCATAAGAGACTTTTCACTTTAAGGTGCCAGTTCTAAAACCTCGCTGGTTTTTGTACTGCATTATGAGAGACTGTCCTCTTTTACATCACTTTGGGTCCATGAGAGTTGGATTATTTCATCCTGTGGATGTTTGGCTTGATTGCTACATCGGTGGCTGAAAGCCCCCAGGGAAAGCACGTCTTGTCTCCCTTGCTGGGTATCTCACAAAATCTGGCCTGCCATCTCTACCCCATCTTCTTGACTCATCCCACATGTCACAGCTGATCAGACTGTTCATGAAGGAACGCTACTTTCTTACTTGGTAAATATTTGGTGAATAGTTTGGACAAGTGATACTCAGCTGATGATTTGTTTGCAAACTAATCATTCCAGCTATTCATCACTCGGTCTTTATTATTCACAGTTGTTCACCCAGGTCACAGAGTCTTAAAGACATCTGAAAAACTGTGATAATTGTTTTTGGAGGAAGAGGACAGTTTTGATATTTTTATTTATTTATTTATTTTAATTACCCACATCATGGGATAATCAGAATTGTGAATATTTATTAAAAAATAGTAATTGCATTTCTATACTTTTCTGATCTCTGACCAAATAAACAAAAAGATTAAGAGCAAACTAATGAATGGAATAGGCATTTTATACACTCAGATGTCATTGGAACAAGATCTGCCAATAAATCTTGAAGGGACATAGTTCTGTACCACTGTAGGAATCATGAAGACAATGTTTTTGATCATATTACAGGAAAATTATAATTGGAAAGCCAGAAGACAAAAAAAAGGGAAAAAAACTTTTTTTTTTTTGTGGAAAACCCACAAAAAAAATATAACAAAACCAGACAAAGCAGCCAAGGCATTTTAATGAACAATCACTCATTTATTGTTTTGGTTTGTGGATGGGAAAAGGGAGAGAGGGAATATTTCTGATAATTTCTGATACTAAATCCCAGTACACACAATTTTATAGTGCATTGTCACATCTGTGATTTTAAAGATAACTCATTTTTCATGGACCATGTCTGTTTTCATCTATTCACTCACAATGGAAGTGACCAAACGACAGCAGCTTAAGGAGCTGAGCCTGGGGACTGAGAGTGAGTTTGTGCTGCTGCCCCAACACAGCTCTTTGCTTGAAGCACTATTTTAGTCATTGATTGCAAAAGGTTTGGAGCACTTCACACAACCAGCTGGCATGTGTTAGCTTCTAAATAGCAACTTTCTGAGCAGCCACAGCCTGCTCACTTGCAATTGTCATAAATAATCATACGTACAGAAGTCAGAACAAAATTATTCTTGCCCGCATTCGTTTGTCCTTAACAGTTAAATGGGGCCAGATTAGAAGAACAGTTTTCCAGTGTATATCTAGATAATTGATACAGGAGTCAAAATATTAAATATTTGTATTTCTCATACTCCTAAAGTCCTAGCAACAGTAAAAATAATTGCTATTTTTCCAATTTATTATGAAACAGATATTTTTAAAAATATTCTTTCATTTTCTGTTTGGTGACAAAGACTCCTTGCTGTGGTCTCTGTTGTCTATGGCAACACTGAAAATGTTTGTTTGACTCTGTTTTGAATGGAAATAAAATGTATCAGGAAATCATAGCAGAATTATCAAGAAGGCAATTCAGCACTTAAAACTTGAAGATATTTTTGAATAATTAACCTAATAAAAAACTTACTAAAGGTGTTCCGCAGGAGGAGAACAGACACAAGTAGATGGAAGATAAAATAGCAGGTCTGTATATAAAGCACAACTCATGATAAACAAATAGATATCATAGCTGGAGTTATAAAATATAAGTGTTTGGGTTTTTCTAGAAATTAATTGCAAGATCTGGCTCAAAAAGTTGTTTTGCTTTTTCTTTTCCTTCCATTGCAAATTATTTACATAAAAGAGAAAGAAAAGATTACACTCCAGATGAGGAAGCTGAAAATCCTGGTTGTATTTTGTTGTGAAAAAGTACAAATTCATCTGGATAGAAGACTTACGTTTCTAAGTTCTGCTGTGAGCTTGAGCAACTAAAGATAGCTGTAATTTCCTGAGCTCAGCCAAAGATGTTCACCTTGGAGGTCTTTAATAATTCTGCATAACATCACAGCCCAAAAAACACACAACTCAAACAGGTAGTAATATGTGATTACACAAACTACCTCATTCTTCTGTGTTCTTGCAGGTTAGAGAAAGAGGTTTAAAATAGAATAATTGAGGCAATCAGGTAACAAGTTCCTAGCAATCAGGGACTGTGCGGAAGTCACGGAAACTTGCCCTTTACTGAGTAAAAACCATAATAATCAAAATTACCTCCTACTTTTTTACAAAGTCAGATATAAGAATACAAATCAGCCTTAGCTCTGCAGTACAGATAGAAATGTATATTGTCAGGATAAGTAGTAATACAAAATGAAAATAGAGGACAGCTACCACACAAAAGAAAATGACTAGGAAATAACATAGTTTGAAAATTAAATTTTCAAACAGTCACTTCATGAAAGCCCAGGAACAACCACCCATTAGGAGAAGTGTGTAGAGAAAAGAAAGAAAAAAAAAAACAGTTACAGAGAAATCTGACATATTTACAGAAGTGATTTTTTGATGTGAGAGTATGGTGAGGGGCAGTGAATTTGCTGATCAGGAAGCTCCTATGCCAAGTGTGTTAACTCTCCTTAGGGGAGACATGAAGAGAAAAAGAGAGAAATATCAATGAAAGAATGTAAAAATCTTCCCATCAATTTCAAGCCTAATTTCATGTCAAGAAAATTAAAAATATTTTTTTAAAGTTTTTTGCTTTATCTAAACAGTAAGAATTTGCTAGAACAGGTTCCAGCCTATTTATTCCAGAAAGCCATTTAAACAGAAGTCAGTCTAGAATGCTAACATCTATTTGCTCATATTGCTAATACTAATTGGTACAGTGCAAAAACATTTCACTCTTTAAGTTAATTTACTCATTGGCTTTTGAAAGTCTTGTAAATTCCTCCTTATTACAGGCCTGGGGCAAATCTACAGCTGGTGTCTACACTGCTTTACATAGTCCCTCTGAACAAATATGAGGTAGACATTATCTTATTTTTTTTTCATGCCAAACATATTCTGATTATTTTCATGATCCTGGAAAGTTCAAGTGCATAATTTCTCAACTTACAGCACAATTTTTCACTAGACACTCAAGTTTGTTGTGGTTTGCTGTGGCTTTTTTTGGTTTGTTTTGGCTTTTGGTTTGTTTGTTGTTTTTTTTTTTGATAACAAAACCCAAGAATTGTGTGTGTTCAGAGGGTTTGAGCTCAAAGCAAATACTTAATATTGTAAGATTTGCGATAAAATCAATAAAACTGCTGACACTGAAATTTACTTCAATTTACAATCTGTCCTGCTTTTTTCTCCTCTTGAAATCGAATGCAATTCAAATCATGAGATGAACATCTGCAGCCCTTTCTGATCCTTTATTTTTTGTTTAAACTCGGAATCCCTTCTAGTTTTTTGCTAATTCTTTCTTGTTCTGTGATAAACCTGTTTCAAGATTTTATAATGAATCACAGTAAGCAAGCAAGAAACCATTTGACTAACTTTGAAAAACAGGTGCCATGTGTGGAGAGAACCTCGTGTAGGGTATGCACAGGAAACAATGCACTATTGTTTTTGAGATAAATTGCTACATTAGAGGTTAATTAAAGAGAAAATGCCAACGTTTTTAGACTGTTGCTGTGTTCATCAAGATAGAATTAAAGTGTACATCCATTGTGTAGAATAGCTGGTTTATGGGAAGATGGAGTTTTCTGCATCATCATAATCAGCCCAGAGTTATCTGTAATTAAATTTCCCATCTAGCAGGTGGGAATATTGGCTCTTGCTTCCAAAAAAACTTAAAAGACCACCAAATTATAAAGAACAATACTAATTCTAGTTTAAACATTTTTAAAGCTTTAAACAGAAATCCCCAAAGATGTGGACTCTCCAAAAGTGAATGCTTTTAATAACAGACTAGAATAACATCTATGAGTAACAGCTTCACATTGCTTGGCTGTGTAAAGGGAGAAGGCAGAACCAGATAATTTTCTCAAGTCCTTTCAAACCCTGGTGCTTTGGGAGACTGTTGGTAGGTGGTTAGAGCCCTTCTTCAGGATGCAGTCTAGCTTCCAATCACCATTTCAACACCTGGGTGGGAATTCTAGGACAGAGACACCACTGTCTCTCCTCTCAGGTGCCTGGTGGTTATGATGCTGACTCAAGACATAGCTCAGGTTCCTGCTGAGAAACAGAGGGGACTTAATTCATGCCTCACTATTAGCACATAACAAGGTATTTCTCATCCTTCCACTCCCACTTTCAGCAAAATTTCATCATGGATATGAGAAAGGCAATAAAACCTCAAAACAGAAAAAACTGTATCAAAGCTAGTCAATTCCCAGAAGCTTCTTTTGTTCCAAGTCATCATTTTCCAGACAAAGGAAAAAAATCATAACTAAATAATGTGAACTAACTGGAGAGACCACAGAAATATTAATCTAGAATCACATCTAATTGTGATAGTGTGGACACATAGTTATACATTCATATATCTTGGTGTGAAATAAAAAGACAGATGTGATCAACAGGTTTTTTTACACAAAACTCCTGCCTCTTACAGTCATAACTACAATCAGCATGAGGGGAATAAAAAAAAATAAAAATGAGATTGGCATGCATGATTTAGGGATACACAATAGTAATTGCCATTGTATTTTACAATTGTTGTGTCAACCAGGCAACAACAACAACCAATTAACTAACCAACCAAACAAAAAACACAAACAAACAAAAAAGAGCCAGCAAAAAAAATAAATGGTAAGAAAAGAAACCACACAAAGCCTGGAAACTACTCTGGCTCCCTGAGAGCCCAGGACAAGTAATAACTACAGCAGCTTTGACATTTCAGAAAGGTTTCCACTGTGGTTTTACACTAGAATCATATCTAATTAGTTTCTGATGATCTTATTCTCATTTTAGAAAGAAATAAAACCTCATGTAAGTTTTAAAGAACATAAAAATACTAAGAAATAGGAAGGAAGAATTGTATGTATTTTTTTTCTTGAAGTGATAAGGAGACATTCAGGTTGGTATTTGCTATTTTAACACTTTTGGCAGAATAAGTTCTACCTTCTCTTCTACACAGATAATAAAAAAAGTCTTTTGTGGCATGGGGGACACAGTACAGAACTTGTAAATCAATCAATCCTACCTACTTTCAGGCAGCTGTCCCCAGCTGCTGAGTTAGGTAACACCAGAAGTGATGGGAGTCAGGCACATCCAGAAGCTGGTTCTGGTAACCTGAAGTCATTTCACCAATTCTGCATGGGGATTGCAGGACTGTCTTTATAATGGGAACACCTCACCTCTGTAGGACAAATCCCAGCTGGGAGATGCAGAAGGGCTGCTATGAATGAAGCCTGAGCTGGGCTGGCATATTTAAAATGTAAATTCTCAAAAGTATCAGTAAGTATGGTAACATGTACTTATTTACCACAGGACTTCTGACAGCTGCTGGAAGAGTAGCTATAATGATAGAGGCCCAAACTATTCTCAGCTGAAACAGAAAACATAGCAACCACAAACTGCATCTTAGAAGGTTTCATTTGGTGAATTTTTTTTTTTTTCCACTGGAAGGAGAAAGAAATGCTAGAATATGCAGTCCAGGGTGTTGTAGAGTCTCCATCCAAGGACATTTTAACGATTTAGGGTAGACAAAGACATTGTTGACTTGATTTAGTGCTGGTGACAGGTCTGCCTCAAGCAGGAGACTGGAGTGATTCAGAGATCCCCTCCCACCCACGTTTCTATTCTGTGATTTCTGTGTCTCAATGAGGGTTTCTTCCTCCACTACCATAGCAGATGCTAAACAAATCAGCATGTCAGTTGGGTCATCTCATTCAGAAAAATGTAATAAATATTCTGGCTCTTAGCGAAATGCTTCAACAGATGTGTGTTTTGCATTCTTCTATAAATGCCTCTCCATGAAAACCAAATTTTGTTGGATGAGACTGGAACTTCTCCTCCTTTGGTTATCCATCTTTGCAGAGTGATGTCTGTCTGCACTGCTGTACCCCTGTCCCTACTGGCACAAAGGCAATAGGCAATTTGTAGCCAAGAAGGGAAAGTAATAGATCACCCAGCACTTATAATCTGCATGCACCTTAAATTTCAGTCTGAAGGTCTAATACATACTTCTGAAACTTGTTATGTGCAAATGGTCCCTGTGTAGCACCTAAATCAATGTTGCATTGTTTTGACCTTTTGTACAGGTGTTTTACATTGAAAAAACAGACCTCTTTATATTACAGGAATGTCAGTTAAAGGAATTGAATAAGAAAATCTTACCTGGTAAAGCTAGACTTTCTATGTACAGACTCACCAAACATGAATCATATATGATATTTGAAAGCATAAAACTAAATGTCATTTTATAGCAGGGGTTTAAAAACAGAAATAAAACAAGAGGAAAGGATACTTTTCTTACCACTGATGCATTTTACTGTCAGTTCCACCATAAACGGAATACATCAGTTCCTGATACCTAGGGGAAAAAAAACCCCAAAGCAACCCTGATTAAATTAAGCTTGTTTCAGTAAATTAAAAATCCTCTACAAGTCAGTGGTTTGAAGAGCTGGTAGGAGTCACCACTTGACTCCCAAAGAAAGTGCAGCATCTGCAGGGGAAAAAAGTCAGTCCCTCAGGGCTCTGACTCTCTGAGAGAAAGGTTATTCCAGAGCAGCCTATCAACCTTCAGTCCAACCACCACTGGTATTTCTCCCTCCTTGTCTCCTTCAAAAGATTCCTTCTTCTAGGACATGGAGAGCATTTCCAAGACCTTGCACAGGACCTGCCCTGAGCCATGATTATCCCAAACCCCACTGGCTCTCTGTTAGTAAGGGACTCTCACTTCTCATAGTTTGGGTGCAGATGAATGGCAGAAAAATTTTGTGAAATGACTGGAAAGCCCCAGCAGAACCCCAGTCCATTTCTGGAACATGCACAAGAAGCTTTCCTGGGGTTCATCCTAATATAAAAACAAGGTATCTGAAAGATGTCTCTAGACTACACTTCAGAGTGCGCCTTCAAAATTGTTCTGCTCTCTTAATTTCTCTATTGTAGCATTCAAGTGATAAATTAATCACTTTTCAAAAGAAAACAGATTTTTTTCTTATGTTGAAGGCAATTTTTGATTAAAGACTTTTCTTTTTTTTTTACAGTCCAAAACAATTAATTTGATTAATGGTCACATTTTCTCTTGAAAATAATCTCAGCAAATTTTTTTTTCTTAGGCTTAATTTTGGGAACTCAGTGTCTAAATATCTGCCAAGGTTTTACTATGCACGGCTGTGGAGTGTGGTTCAAAGACTTCACACGCTGCTGTTTTCCTGACATTGTTGGAGGGGAAGAGCTGTTTTCTAACATGAGTAATGGATTTGCAATCTATTCATTTGGGCTGAGGTGTTTAATTTTAGGCAGCCAAGCTTCTTGTCTCAAGTCCTTTGTGCCTCAGATTATCTACCTCTAAAAAGGATATAATGTTCTGTGTTTATCTCCAAGGGCTGACAGGAGGTTTACTTAATTTACATCAGCAAAGTACTTTGCAATCCAAGTAAAACGTGCCCATTTAAATGCAATGCTTTATTACAAGACAGGAGTAAATGCTACTGTCATTTATCCTGGTGTCAAATGGGACTAATCCCACAGAAAAGCAAGGAATTGCACATGGGAGAAGGCAATGGAGAATCAAACACGTGGTCCCCTTCAGTACCAAAGTGAAGCTCAGAAAAAAAAAAATTTAAAAATCATAGAATCATTTAAGTTGGAACGGATCTTTAAGGTCTTTGAGTCTAAATGTTAATGAAGCACTGCCACCACTAAGCCACGTCCCTGAAAGCCTCATCTGCAGGTCTTTTAAATGCATGGTGAATCCACCACCTCCCTGGACAACCTGTTCCAGTGCTCGACAATCCTCTTGGGGAAGACATGTTTCCTAATTTCCAATCTAAACCTCCCGGGGTGCGATTTGAGGCCATTTCCTTTTGTCCTGTCACTGTTGCTGGGGAGAAGAAGCCAGTCCCCACCTGTCCATAATCTCCTTCCCGGCAGATACATAAATCAGTGAGGCTCCTTTCCTCCAGGCCGAGACCCCCAGCTCCTCATTAGAGCTGGTCTGCCCCACACCCTTCTTTCCCAGCTCCGCTGCCCTTCTCGGGGCACGCTGCAGTGTCTCAGTGGGATCCCAGAGCTCTGTTAGCACTCCCCGGCTCGCCGTGGCTGTGGCTGTCCCTGAGGGGGCCGTGCCCCGCGGGCCGGGGCTCACTGCTGTCACAGCCGGGCCCTGGCAGCGGCCCACGGCGCCGTCACTGCTCAGGGCTGAGGCCGAGCGGCTCAGGCGGCAGGAGAAATCCCCTGGCCGTACAGTAAGTCCTGTGACACGGTATCATTTGACTGAATTAGCTCAAATGACGGGGATGTAATTGACCGAAAGCTGCCTGGGGCGGTGACTCAGTCTGTGCCCACAGCGCCCGTGCCAGCCGGGCCCAGCGGCTCCCCAGGGAAATCCGGTGGCGCTGCCGGGGGTGCTGCACTCATGGACAGAGCTGCGGGAGGAACGCGTTTCTGAAACTGATTTCAAAACCAAAAGTGAGTGAGGGTCAGAAACAAGAGGCCAAAGTGAAGAAATGTGGTAGGTCAACAGAAATAACAGAGTCAGAAGTTATTTCTGGCATCATATCTGGCGACTGTGTTTGAACATTGGTGATTAACATATCAGTTATGCCCGAGTGTGATGCAAGAGGCTCGCTGAGTGGTTTGCCTGTGTGTTCAGCTCTCCAGCCTGTCCACTTTGTCCAGACAAAATCCCAACATAAAAGGCTTATCTTGCAAATTACCCAGCACAGTCATCCCAGGAGTTTACTTATTTTGAGCTATGAGCCCCAGGGACAGACACACCCATTAAAAAAAAAAAAGAAAAAAGAAAAAGGCCTCACTACTGCCCTCCACAATAGGAGTTTCTAACTTTTTTCCCCCTAACTAACTTTTTTTTCCCAAAAGTGGCCAAAAAAATTGCAGTGCATAATACACTAGCAAAACCAACAATGAAGGAAACCCAAGTCTGTCTCTGTTGTGTGTTGGTTTAATGTCGTAGCAGGACCCAGGTCTATTATTAGTGTGCACAGTGGTTGTGGTGAATGGGGAAGTGTGAAATGAAATAAAGGTTGGTGAGGAGTTGAGTTGAGGAGGAAAGAGAGTTTGTAACACTCTGAAACACTCAGGAAAGTGAAAGCACAAACTGGTATGTAGTAGTAAAAAGTTGGACTATGAAGAGGAAAAATAGAAAATAAAAGGAACTAAGAATTTGAGCATTTTCAAAGAATGAATGTGTCAAAAGAGATTGTTGCAGAATATAGCTCTGGACCTAACCCTATACAATTGTGTCTGTATTCGTAGAGGGGTGAGTGGCAGGGATGAGATACCTGACATGTTTGCAGAACAGTTGGGGCTTTGCAGGATGTGCTCATTTTTTTGAGATCTTGCCTTCTCAGAACTGCTTAATAACTATAATTTAAAATAGTTAAGAACACATGATAGTGTGAATCATGGTTCCTGTGGCAAACCTGTGGTAAGAAGTTGTGCCAGCAGTACTGTAACAGTTTATTAGAAGGTGAACATATGCTTTTCATCCAAAAAGGGATATAGCAAAGGCATTTTGAAGACTGAAAGTCCATTAATCAAAAGAATATGTTTCTGTTTGAAAAATAAAAATTCCTTCATGTACCCAAATACAAATTAATCCACCTACTGCTTTGGGTCTTTTCCACTAAACAAAGCTTTTTCTTCTTCAGAGAGACAGAACCAGCAATACTCAACTGTACACCACACCAAAAATATGTTATATCTTTAATTGCACAAATATTCCACTAAGTTAAATGTGGCCTAAAGCACTGAAATTTGCCATTCAACAGCTCATCAAAGGCTTTGAAAAACTTTTTAAAGAAGAATAATTTCTAACTGAAGATTTCTACAGATAAATGTAGAGGGTCACATTCTTAGCTGGTATAAAAATGAGGTAAGTCCAATTAGATTATTCTAATTTATGATCTTGAGACATTTTTGAGATAGTATCTATGAGATATTTTTCCATTGAAGGCTTTCCTCCCATGAGACTTACAAAGGGATACATTTTTACTTTTTTACTTTTTATTTTTTACTTTAAAAAAATATTATTTTACTACTTTTAATTTTCAGTCTTAAAAAGGTAAAAGTAAGAGATTTTTAATAGGCAAATCAAAGGTGGTATTTCTCACTCAAGGCCTGGGTAAAAGAACTAGGTCTTTCAAGATAATTGAAACTTGAGATGTTTTCCCTTATAAGTTTCTAGAACTTCTTAAAGAAATAGTATTAAGAATATAAACACTTATTTTTCCTATCTGCAAAACTGTGTTGTTTTCCCTGTCAGAATGCTTTTTGTAACAATTCCTGGATCGCATTTCCTGATGACATAGAAAAAAAATTGCAACTTTCTGTTTTAAGTTTCAATCCTTCTCTCACCTTAAGGAGTTGAAAATGTATTCTCTACCCTATATAGGTATACAGAAGAGTTTAAATGTGAACCACAGCCAGGTTTTCAACAGTATGAGCTAAGGCATAGGTAAGGATTTAAATCTGACTTCTCCATGAGGATTCCATCGTTTGATGAACAGCAATAGGCAAAGTGGTGGACTAAATCAAGTTTGAATTTTAGCCCCAATCCCTGCTCTGAGACATTAGGTTTTGGACCAGGTTGTATCAGAGGGTTTGAAAATGAAGTCGTTGCACTGCTGTTTAGTGAACTGCAGGGCATTTACTTGTTCACCAACATTTAAACACAGAATTTAATAGCTATTCAAAGACAACTCCAGAGGGTTGGATTCTCCAGAATCAGCCTACATGGGTCAATTTTACACCAGTGTATTGTTTCATTGAGAGCTACAAATCAATTCACATAAAATCTCAATTTTTTTACCATAGTTTTAAAAAAGCAGAATCCAAAGCAGCTTCTCGAGTAAATAACTCTTGCTCAAAATGGCTCTGTTTAAGTCATAACTGCAGCATTTAACCTCAGAAGGGAAAGGTATAGCCTTGCTACTGAGATGCTATGAGGAGTGGGTTTGCTGTTATTCCTGTTTAACAGAGCTCTCATGCAATGCTCTGGGGTCCCAGAGGATTTTCTTTCTGTGTTTTCTGCCTGCCAGAATAGTGGGTACCAAATCACCGTCCATATAGTCTATCCAGAGAAAGAGAAGCACAGCCTAGACAGGTAAATTATGTAAAGCTCTACTAAAATCACACAATACATAATCAAGTGGAGGCCTGAGCTGCCATCAACAGCAAAACACAGCTTGCACCACTTTGGGAGGGAAGGAAAACAGCCACAACAGTTTAAAAATCCTGGTTCCCCTGTGGTCAGAAATGGTATGCTGGAACTTGAACCAGTATGCAACCACATTTAAACATAACTGTGGCTGGAATGGCTTGAATTCTAATGTGGACAGTACCTAAATTAGAAAAGGCTTGGGAGAAACTGCATGCTAATGTGCATAAGGGAGTATAAATGACTGGCACCAGTGTCACTTTCACTTTGTTAATTAAAGCAGCCTCAATCATTTGAAAGGAAACAGGATTCAGAGAAGTGGAACTGGCTTCTGCTTTTAGCACAAGGACAGAGACCCTCTAATTTTAACTCTTCATGAATGTAGCATTTGAGCAATTAGACTTACGAAGCAGGGAAGAATCTCCCCATTCTCTCAATAGAGGCAGCTCCAGCTGAGATGGTGTCATGTTCTGGTTTAGAAGCAGTCACGTTTCTCCACACCCATTCCTAGACAATTGACAATATTTTCCTTATGAGATTTTTTTTTTTCCACTGGGAGCAAAGCTCTTTAGTATTTGCAGAATGTAGTGTAGGTGAGGGTCACTTCTCAGCTGTAAGTTAAATGTCATTGTCATCTACTGGAGGGCAGTGGACCAGCAGCTGTGTGTTTTCAACATCATGGTGTATGATGGAATGTTTTGTCTCCCATGGCAAGTTGCCTGAACCACTTGGTGAGTTGCTGCCTCCCTAGCTCACTGCCTAAAGCCCAGTCCCAAGGCAGGGGAACACATCACAGGACTGTCACCTTCACTGCAGAGGGGCTGATCCTGCTGGAACCTACTGATCAACACCAAGCTTAGGTGATTACAAAAGCAGGGAATGTATCTCTGCACCACCTTCACTTGCTGCAGTTGTTTTCCAGTGTTGATAAACACACTATAACATCCATTTTTACACAAAATAATACCACTTGCTTTTCAGAGTAAGGACAGGATACCTCTTAGTAAAATGTGCTGCTATGTGCCCGTGATGGTTTTAGCAGGGTGTTAATAAGCATGCAGGTTGGCTTTATTACTGCTTCTGAAATAAATGAAGGTTTCTTTTGTCAAAGCTTTTAACAGACTTTTGGATTGGGAAAGTGCCGAGATGGTCACAGGATCGCATGACTCAGAGGGCTACTGAGATTTAAAAGTGTTTTAAAAGTTTAAAACAATAAAAATAGCTCTACTGTGTCATTTTTAATAGATATAAATGTGTGTTACACAATTCAGACCCAGAAACTCCTTTCAGTAATGAACAAAGATCATCATCATAGCTGACATTTCTGAAATGCTTGAAAAGTAAGTTCAAGGTCATGTTTGAATGCAAACATGTTACACACAGTAATTATCATGAGTTTGTTATATGTGCTGGTACAAAGTATTCAGAGAGTCATGTATCAAGTAAACTAATGGTCTATTATTGAGCAAAGTTTAACATCAAGCAATGTGCTATGAATTTTAAAACATTTTTTTAATGTCAGACACAGAAACTGTAATGAGAAAAGTATTTTGATTACAGAAGATTTACGAAAGGGGAGAAGAGGGAAGGGGGGAAGGAGAGTAGAGGGAAAATTTATTTAAAAAACAAAACACAAGGCAACATTTTCTAAATGGATAGCATTTAGACCCTGCTGTGAGCTAACAGGATGGGATCTATGGAAGTGAATTAAACTGTGTTATGCATATTAATATCTTGAATTTCCCAAGGCAGGTGAAACTCTTTCCTGTTCATTTCTAAGCTTGTACATCCTGACCCAGTGTCAAACTGAAACTGGAAGGCTGAAAGCGCTCTTGGCCTCTCCAGGAGACCTCTGTGAGTAATGCACAGGTCTCATCTCCTGACACAGGATCCCTTTGCTGGAGGCAGTTTCAGTATTAATCAGCCTGTCCGTCGCTAGGGGCTACAACCTGCTAACAAAACCCTCAGACTTCTCCCTGATTCATTGCAGTCCATGCTCTAATTTTACAGGGGTTTAATTTAAGTAATGTAATTTCCCCCAAGATTTTTTTTTTTTAGGAAAAAGGTGTTTTACCAAAAATATATATTGATGCCGTGATCTTTTCCTACTACTTATTTTATATTTGTACTGTGCTAAAATCTTGGCTTGCCTGTTTTTTAAAATTCCTGGCAAAACACTTCTAATGTCACAGTGGGGACAAATCCTGGAGAATTGTCCAGGAAGACACATTAATTAATATGTGTGCTGGTGGCACAGCAATACCTGCCAATAAAGTGAGTGGGAATTGAGTTCAGGGCTATATTTGTTCAAGGCATCTCTGGAGGTAAAGCAACCACATGGATTTCATCACTTCACAGTGGTGTGGCCCCAACATACAAGGTTCCCAAGGGTGAAATTCACTAAAAAAAAAATAAATAAAAAATAAAATTTAGTGCTTAACCAAAATGGCATTACTGTGACTATTAGAGATAAGGGAAAGGGATAAGATTCAGACCTGAAGGGCTAAACCACTCCAGAAAATTTAGGGGTGTGATTTAGATGGCTCTACAAGTTGAGTTCAGCAGGGAAGAGGAAATGCAGCAGTGGGATCCAGTAGCTCCATGAAGGAATGAGACAAAATGTTAAGACCCAGCAAATAATCTTGAAAGATATGATTCAGCAAAGCATATTACCACTGTTCAGATATTTTCCTTGGCCAGGCACAGGCTGCCAAGTGGGAACCTATAGAAATCACAGAGAACCTCCAAATAAAGAGAGAAATATATTTGCTGCCTAAGAGATGTAATTGGCATTTGATGCAATCAATATTTTTCACCCACTGAGTGCCCATCTAGTGAAAGGATCTATTTCTGGGTTGTTACTGTCTTCATTATTTCAAAAGCCCTGGGAATGACCACTACAGTCATTGTAACAGTCCTCAGCCTTCTTCCTGTGACAGTTTTCATTGGCAGATCTCAACATTCACTACAAGAGAAGTCAAAATCATTAACCTTATCTTATAAACAGGATGAATAAGGCACAAGAGGGACAGAGGGGGCAAGATCTCTCCTGAGGTCAAACAAGGACTCAGACACAAGCCTGCACAGTCCCAGGCCAGTGATCAGCTGTGGGGGTTCCTAATCCATTCCCTCTGCTCATCTGTCTTTGGTCTCTGATGTTTCTTTAAGGTCTATACACATAAATGAGGCACTGATACAGAACTGGTAGAGTTCCAGACAGATCATTGACATTGTTTCACTCTTGTCATGTTTAAATATTTTTTGTTCCCCACCCAAAATTACTTTAGAGACAAACAAGTTTTAATAACTCTAGAAACACCTGTGTCTACTTAAAACCATTTCCTAATGCAAAGCCACTCCCAAGCATAATGGCATATGTTACATTTTTTAAGCAGAGCATTGAAGTCAGTGGTTGTGATTGGAATTTATCTGCAAAGATATTGCAATATTTGGAGGTGTTGGGAAAGCCTTTTTAAAATTCCACTTACTGGAAATATGAGAAAGGAATGTTTATATCACATTTTTTAAAAAATACAATTCTAGCCCTATTTTATGAAATAAAGCCAGGAAATTGGGAACTTAGGAGCCTTGAATATAGGGATTAATTTAAAGATTCCAGCATATTGGCACTTTTGCTTATTTGCATGCTTTTCATAAGACTTCCTGTTTTAGGAAATCTTGCTTTTAATTTTTGATGACTTAGGAGTAGTGACTGTTTAGATCCAGGGAAGAGTTTTTTGCTCTGGTTTTTGTATTTCTTATGGGAAACTCCTGGAGAATTATGGATCTGGTAGATAAAAGCATGCTAGGAACAGATTTCCTGGGCACAAGATGTTTATGGTGACTGAAAGGTGCAGGGCTTTCATTAGCCTGTGTCCAGATTTCCGTGTCTAACTGTGGTAACAAACCTACCAAGCTGCTCTGAGAGACAAAGGTGGGGGCAGGGAGGGGGCTGGGGCCCAAGGCAATGCACTAATGGGGGCTCGTCTCTGTTTTGAACAGTAACTCAGAAACAAAAGGATAAACTCTAAGTCAGGATACAAAACCTGTGGCCTAGCTGGTAATTCGTAACTATTGCCCCCCAGTTCTGTGCCTCTGAAAAGCTCTTTCTCTTCTACCTCACACACAGAGAGGAGCATATCAATATGCTCTTCAGAGGAGATGGATGGAGAGCTTAATTCACTTTGCAAATCTATGGAAGCCACACTTTAGCACTTTGGCACAAACTGCCTCTGACATTGAAAATTAGTAAAGAAAAGAAGTGGTGAAAATGTCAGGAGCGGGAGGACTTCATTTTTCTCTTGTTTAAAATGTCATCTGTTATCTGCAATCAATGCAAGGAGACAACTTCCCATACTATAATGATTTACAGTATGTTTATAGGCACAGATAGTAGTAATCACAGGGTTAGGCGAGTGTCTCTTGGTGAATTCTTTAAGCCTCAGAAGTGCTTAGTTCTGCAGTTCCCTCTTCCCAGGAATGCAGGGGAGATCAGCAGAGAGAGCTGTGCAATTTCTGCCTCTCCATACCCAAACCATAAAATCTGCAGCCTATCTGGCTTCAGCTGTGTATAAACATACCCCATGATCACATGCCTATGACTTTAAAAAAAATGTTGTCTTTGCCTCTGAAGAGAAGGTAATAAATATTTTTCACTCTTTTCATATCTAAACAAATACCTACGAAAGGAAGTACATTCATAGTCTTGGTGCTAGATTTAATGTTTTAAGCTTTCCATTGTTTGGAATTTCCTGTTTAATGCCTTGGAAAAAAAAAATTCCATTACAGATTTTTGTCCTTTCCCAGTGAGAACTCATTGTCCAAATCTTTTAAATGGTGCTGAGATGAATGAGTCCAAGTTTATTCATTTCCTTTATGTCCACCAGAATTTGGGATACTGCTGGATACAATATCTCCTTTGCCCCCAGAATTCCTGTTTAATATTCCTTAGCAACAGAACCTTGGATGTCTTGCTGGCTTTTGTAGCCATACAACTCCACAGACATCACGTGCTCTTTTCCACCCAATACTCCATGTGAAGCAGGGAAGTGTTAAACTCCCAGTTTATGGATGGCAAAATAAAAGAAAAACATCTCAGCACTTAATACTTCAGAGAAATTTTAATCTGAAGTTCAGTGCACAGAGGTGGAGTAAGAAATGAGTGTCAGGGTTTCACATCTTGGGCCAGAGCCACAGTAGCTTATTTGTCCTTCTTGTCAGCATATGAGTGGTGGCTTTTAATAAACAAAATGATTCCTGCATCTCAAGGCCACTCCCCATCACGTTTGCATGATGGTTTTCCAGAGGAGTTACTCATAATGTCCCCACAGCAGCTGCTACCAAACTCCACCTCCTACAGCAGGGAAAGGCACAGTGTTTGTTTCGTGTTCAAAATTAGAGCTGGTCAAAAATATTCAGTTGTTTTTTTTTTTTAATAAAGATGCTCTGTGTTCTTACAAGTCCTATTTCTTACAAAAATTCAATTACAGTTCTTTTCATTAAAAAGTTGAAGAAACCTGATCTTTTCATCTTTTACGCTCTGAAAGCACTGAAAACTTAGCAAACCCAAATCAGCTAAAGGCATAAAGTCCAAGTCTTACACATTCACAGGTGTTCCAACCATTCTTTTTCTAACAAGCTTTTTCTAACTGCTCAGAGGCTGTCATCTCTTCCCTAACACCCCCAAAGCCCAGTATACTGTGAATGTTATAGGGCATACAGTAGGTTAGATTATGGGCTAATTTTTTCAAGTAGCTCCATCTTACACACTCAGTAGTTCCCCTAAAAATGAAACATATGCTTTGGCCTTTGGCATTTTCACAGTGCTCACTTGCCAGCTCAGTATTTATTTATTCCCAGGTTTCTTTCTTGGAGAGTGACCTTGAGCAAGCACTTTCATTTGTCCATATTTTACCACCATTTCCTCTTTCTCTCTTTTCAGGAGCTTCACAGAAAGCATTATCCAATAAAGGGGCAATCTGATTTTTGAATTTAAGAAAACTACCATAGTGAAGCAAAAAAAGTATATTCAGATCATTAAGGCAAAATAATATGAGTAATAAATAGTAAATAAGTGGCATGACCTGAGTCATAAATTGCAAGGTCTTGCCTCTGCTTATTTTACTACTCTGTGCTGCTTTTGAACAGATTCTCAAATATCCCCCCAGAATAGAACATATAAACACAACTCACAAAAGTCAGAAAAAGGATATAAGCTCATGCAATATAAAAATAAGGGTTAATTCACAACTATAGATAGCATTTCAACTCTGTATGCACAGTACTCAGCATATATTCACTAATAAAATCTAACTTGATGCTTTATGGAAGTAGTGATGTTCCTAGAAATCCTTAGTATAGTAACATTTTGGAAAACAACCCTCTAAGTGAGGGGATCAGTCATTTTCCTTCTGCAACAGTAAAAGCTTCAGGATTTCAAATGGATAAACACTCTGCAGTTTGAGCTTTGTGAGTCATACTTAACAAGGCAGATGTGTGCTGAGAATTAGCAGTCCATAATGCATGGGTTTTCCTTGTCTCTGACTAAATTACTTAAGACAGAGCAGGCAGAAAATGCAAAGGCTTGCACAGCAATGCATTTCTCCATCCCAGGACACAGAGGTCACTCCTGTGATGGCTGCATGGAGAAGGTTGCAGTGAAAGAGAGGAGCCACTCGCATGTGATGGTGCAAACAGGGATAGGAAGCCTCCCTTACACAGGGATAAGGATGAGCCCTGGGGCAGCTTAGAAATTGACTGTTAGGTCAGACTGAACACTGAGCCTGCAAATCACTGCTTCTGTGAACCCTATTCAGTTACACAGTTTCTTTGAAGTCAACAGCTGGTATGAAAAAAAAAATAAATTAATGGCATTACTCACCTTCATAAAAGCCATATTCATCTGGAGGAGAGAAATAAAGCTCTGCACACAGCAGAGGAACATCCTTTTGCTCCATACAATCATTCCTGACTCTTTCAAAACCAGGCTTCACATTTTGTTTTACCTCTTTGTCACCTTCATTTCATCCTTGATCCTGAACTTTTCTCAGCTCCTATTTTTCCTGCATCTATTAATCTGCTTCAGACACTCCCTGTGACTGTCACCTCTGTTTAAATTCCCATGTATATCACTCTTCCATCACCTTGACTGCTGCTCTTTCTTTTTCTACAATATCCACAAACTCCAGCACACAGCATTTGTAAAATAATGCTGCCTGACTTCTAGGATATTCAGGGAGCTCAGCTCATCCTACTCTCAAATAATTCCACATACCTCTGTATCAGTTTCAAATTGCCTGTCCCATTGCACACCTATTGCCCAGTTTAGAATTTTCATTCCCATATTGCAACCCATTTCCTTCCTCAATACATTTTTTTTTTAAATGGAAAGTCACTATTGTTTAGAAAATTCAGTTCCACCCAGAATAGCTTTTCTGTTTATTGCTCCCTCATTGAATTTTGGAGCCAAATTCATATATCCTGTAATATTTCTTTTGAAGTCAGTGAAACCATGTCCATTTGCTACTATTTTGCCCCATGGGGTTAAATCTGGAATTCTTAAATGACAGAAAAATGAAAAACATATTTTATAACCTTTGATTTCTCTTTCTGAAATTCTGTATTTATTTTGTAAAAATCTACTGCATATAATGACTTACTCTATCAAGCGCTTTATAAAAGATATATATAGATATAGATATAGATACATAAAATAGTTGCTATGAAATCAAATTGCCCTGTATCTCTGTAAATCCCTGTGCTATCTTTGAATATATGGTACGTCTTAATCATGGAATCACAGCTGAATACTAAATATTTGTACATGTAAGCCCCAAGGAATGCTAAAATTCTTTTTCCTTTTTAACTAGGCATGCTATTAATTAATGCATAGCAAAATGATTAAATGCATTTTTCAAATAATGAACAATACAGAGACAGACAAGTTAATTGATTGATTGGTGTATGAGCAGGGTCCTAATGGATTAGCATTTGCATATTAACACAGATCCAATCTCTCTCTCTCTTAATGAGCTGCTTGCCACATTTTGTCTTCTTTTAAGCAGCAGCTAGCACGATAAAACAAACCCACTGGATTGCTCTCTCTCAAGAGACCAAAAGACAAACTTTAAAAGAGGCCTTTCTCCAGCACTGATTTATAGAAACCCTCTGCACATCTATTTGGTAGGTATGTGGGGACAATAACTCTTTATCTCAAGTTACTTGTGAAAGGAGCCATTCTGAAAATCATGGATATTTAAAGCTACTGCTTATAAGATGTTCATAACATAATTTGCCCCACAAAGATCTGGCAGTTGGTTTTGCTGTATGAGAAGATGGAGTGGGATGTCACCAGCCAGCTCATTCCATCTGTGGTCTTTCCATTGCCATTGGCAGCTGGACTGTGCACATCCATCTGATTCAGCAGTTCACAGGGAAAGAATCTGAATAATTTCAGGCAGGTAGATGGTAATTTTTGGTCACTGGACTCATGGAGAAGGATTTCAAACCTTCCAGCATCTTCTGTACTCAAAGACTACATATAGGCAGTGTAATGAAGATAAAAGCAGTGAACGCGCCTCCCACCACAATAACATAGCAAATCTGTTGTCTCATTTATTCAATATATCTAAAAAGAAAATAACAAGAAAAAACCCAGGTGATTTGGTTGTATACAAATCCTAAATACTGGTGTCACCAGGTAAATCTGTGTGACTTTAGGTGCATGGCTATTGTGTGACTATTGTGCATGGCAGGACACAGAGATCTCCTGGACACCATCCATACCTACCAGAGTGTATACACCTGTGACCATGTGTTATAGCCCAGTTATCTGGCAATCTGAGCGACTTCTGGGGCCCACATTCACACCACAATAAGGAACTGCACTGTGCCATATAAGAAAATAGTTGAAGCCAGCTCAGAGGTCTGTAATACACCCCTGGTTTGAGCCCTGTAGACATGCCCTTTGAGTTCTTGGCCCACAGCCTTGATTAGAGTCAATTGGCATAGCTGTGCTACAGTCATTTCCCTGTTTACATAGGATGAGGATCTGGTGCATTATGTATTTTGGCCATGGAGTACAGCTCTGCCTTCTGCTCAGCTGGCTGGCTGTGAAGACTGCAGTTGCTGGGTTTTGAACTCAGCATTCAGGGTCGGACCGGGTGACACTGCAAAGCCTCCACACTCAGGCAAGTTTCCAAAGTTTCCAGGAAACCCATGTGACCTCCTGCTACCTGACTTTCCCTGATTGTTTCACTTAACTCTGATGGCTGCTGGGATCAACATTTACTGTGGGTGCTCAGAAAGACTCAAGCACGTCCTAGAGGAGCTGGTGCACCAGCAGTGAAGGTGCACCAGCACCCAGGCTCTGATGGGATGTGCTGTCTCCAGGGGGGATTGCCACACCATGAACCACAGGCAGATTGTGGGTGTCTGTATTCAGCCATGAAGAGACTCTGCTGCTGTTTTGATTGACATGGTTCATAAGATGTGAAGGGTATTTCCATCAGGGAAATACAGATACAGTTTAAAGCAGGCTTTAAAAAATAGACTCATTTCTGGATCCCACACCGAATGGTTTTAAGTCCCAGTTTGAGTAAGCAAGATAATTAGTCTGCTTGTGGAGGGTTCTTTTACTGTTTGTCTCAAGTGGATAGTCTTAAATTACTCATAATCTTATTTATATTAGTTTAACATAGAATGTGGGACTGTTTCTTTGTTTCATTGTATGAATGCTTTTTTAGATCCATCAACCTGCTCTAGTAATTTCAATTCTGAAAGAAATTTTTAAAATCTCTAATTATTATTCTAATTATGTTCATACTATGAATTATAATTACAGGTTGCATGTTCTTGATTAATGAAGTCCATCATGGAATTCTAGAAATCAGTGCTGAAGCATTATGCTACTGTAGTGTCTGGTGGTATCTGTCACATTTTTCATGGGAAAAATATTCCAGGCATGTGTAGCACTCTATCTATCACCTGTCTATCTGGGCATGATAAATGCAGCAAAAAAAACCCCAAAGCACTGACATTGATAGGAGTTTTCCATTGACTTCTATCAAACAAGAAATAGAGCCAGTTCAGGAGCCTCACCAAGGTTTCTGCTTGTAATAACTATTTTAAGCCTTTTTTTTTTTTTCCCCACAAAGTTATTATTGTATGAAAGGAAATATAAACAGACCTGATCTCACTGAAATGTCACATATATCCAATGTAAAAATTAAAAACAAAAGCGGGAAAACTATCATCTACAACCTTCTTTGCTCTTATTTTCTAATCTGCCTAAGGAGCTGCTGAAACAATTAGGACCTTTAAGATCTTGATAAAATCTTGTTTACCAGGATCCTGCAAAGCTGAAAAAGGCATAACAACTGTGTCCAATATTTGTATACTCTTCTATTCCTCTCTCTCTTTGTGTTTGACCTGTTTTAATATATTTCTGACTGTGCAGATTAGCCAGAAAACCAAAAATAGGAAATACTACTCCAGCTTGGTTTGCTAAGGTGTTAAAAAGGCTTGTGGATAATTTCACAGTGTGTAATGCATCTGTGATTCCTCCACTTCACAGCCCCTTCCTTCTCCGCAGCCTCCCCCATGCTTGTACTGCATCTGTGCATAATCAGGGAGAAGAGAAACCTTTCTTTTACACTGTCTTATCTCAATATCCTTTGTTCATGCCAAGCAGCAGCTCATGAATGCCAGTTGCTTTGCTCTACCTCTATCTTACAAAGGTTGTGTTTTTCAGTTCCAAGGGGAGAAACCTATCATTCCCAAACAATTGAAGAGATTTGTATCTGAACATAAATAAACAAAAGCTGTCCCTAGGGAACATGGAAAAGGTCTTTCTCTAGAGAAGCAGTTCCTTCATGGGCCCCAAGTCCCTGGGGCTGTGCTGCAGCTCCTGCAAAGGTCTGCCCTGCAGCCAGTGCTAGATTGAAGGAAAGCACATCTTGGGCTGAAGGGAGGGAGTACAAGGTACCAAGGGCTGCTGCTCCTCCTGGGGCACATGGCAGGAGGTGCCTGGGGCTGAGGCAGAGAATGGGAGGCAGGAAATCCTTCCCCCAGCCTGCCCCCAGTGTTGGGAACCCCAGGGTGCTTCCCATCCTTCCCAGGCTGTCCCCTGGGGACAGGGATCAGGACACGAGGGGGGAAAAAAAAAAAGGCAGCTAGAGGAATAATCACACTAGGGTTTGGAGCTGTTGGGCAAAGTATCCAAGTGCAGAAGGAGAGCTGTGTAAACTGGTGAAGTTAACTGTTATCTTCACAAAGGTAAAAAGCAAAGTATTTTTGAAGTCTAGCCTAAGAACTTCACCCTTTCACAGATGTCTGATAATACCCTCTCCCACCCTTAAACCTTTCCTCCAGTCAGCTTTTACTCTCCCTGTCTTTATCTTCAACTTGCAGCCTAATTCTTTGTCAAATCTTGTTTCTCATGGTGTCTTTTCCCTCCTATCAGAACTTTTTGTTCTGCAGAGGACAACACACCTGCTTTGGTCCAGTGCTCTAGAATTAGAGGTTATATCAGGCTAGAAGGGAAACACCTTATTCAACTCCCTGCTATTCACAGAGCACTTGTTTTTTCGTCTGTTCCCTATAGATGTTTAAATTATGCTATTTCCTGTTGTGTGTTCTGCAAGACACAAGAAGGGGTACATGTGTTTTAGCTGGTGTGATTCCTCTCCAGGGACAATTACACCTCATAGAGTCATAGATTACGCTGAGTTGGAAGAGATCCATAAAGACCATCTAATCCAACTTCTGTCCAACTCTTGGTACAGGACACCCCAAGAATCCCACCATGTGCTTGAGAATGTTGTCCAAATATTTCTTGAATTCCAGGCTTAGTGCTGTTACCACTTCCCTGAGGAGCCTGTTCCAGTGGTGAAGAACATTTTCCTGATATCCAACCTAAACCTTCCCCAACACAACTTCAGATGATTTCACTGGGTTCTGTCACTGGTCACCACAGGGAAGAGATCAGTGCCTGCCTCTATACTTTCTCTTGTGGTGATGTTAAAACTGCAATGAAGTCTCCCTCAGTCTCCTCTTCTCCAGGCTAAACAAGCCAAGTGTCCTTAGCTGATCCTCTTTTCAGTTGTATTCTACATCCAAAGAAATTCAGAATGAAAAACTATGTAGGCATGAATAAGCAAAGTTTTACTGAATTAAATTTTATATTCACTCTGAGGTAGTCTAGCCCAGAAGGTACTAAACACTTGGGGAACCTCTGTCAAACAAATTTAGTGCAAATGCATAAATTTATATGCTATCCTCTAATTAGAAACCTAATTACATCAGCAGACCATGGGTCACAATTGTGTAATTTCTATTCACTATAAAGCATTCAGAACATTTGCAAGAGATATTGTGCCTGAACCCTTCAAGTAAAAAAATGCTTTTGCAACATATTCACTGAGAAGAAGGCAGGGCCATAACCAATATAATCATGTGACACCCAATAGCATCATTGCAGATGGGAAATAGGAGTTATTAAATAAGACTCAGAAATGGGTGACACAATTGTCAACAACTTGTTCTTGCAGGGAACATTCACAGCTGGTGTAACTGCACTGATTCCTGCAGTGATACTGATTGAAATGACCTGGAAATATATCCTTCCAGTATGATGGCCTTCACTTTTGAGGGAATATTTTGCTGTCCTTTTATGTACTTCATTACAGCCTATTTTATCTGACTTGTATCCTCCATGTTACGGCATTATTGCACCATCAGTTCCTGAGACAGATACTCATCACCTCAAAATGCTCATCAAAACTCTGCTGCTTTGTGAGAAGCAAACTGAACTGCCAGCAACGAGAGCAGACTTGATAAGAGAAGCTGGCCTTTTGCTCCTCTCCTGCTTATATCCTGATAGGCAATATGTCAGGGATAATTTTTTTAAAATTAGAATTTAAAATTAGATTTTTTAAAAAAAATTAGACAGTTTGGTTTATTTTACATCAGCTTTTTTTCTCCCCAATAAAATAGAAATAGAAAGTAGTCTGCAAGAAACAGACATTTCAGACAGAACCATTTCACCAAGATGTATGAAGCAGCAAGGTCTTTTATAATGCCAAAATCTCTTTCAAATGTAAACATTGTTTACATTTGAATGTGAGCACTCACAAAAATGAAATATGAGAAAGGTGTGATTTGGCTCCTGTGGAACTCCTGAGTTTTCTGTGACTGGCATTTCTCCCTGGGGTAATTTATAAACTAATATTCCCCATTGCGAGAACATTGGCAGGCTTGCAGAGAGAATAGCTCCAATTTTCACTCAAACATATCTGGCTTACATCCAGAAATTGCAGAAAGAATTTACCACAAAAGTGAGAAAAAAAGGGAAATTCTTACATATACAGTATTAATGACACTCTTAAGAAAAATAAAATAAAAAGGCATATTTTGAGCAAAGGTACATCAAGACACTACTCAGAAAAATAAAGATGCAGAATATGGATTAGCAAAGTGGAATTTATTTTGATTACAAGCAAATGTAATTTATGAATGATACAAAAATATAAATAAAACTACATAAATAAGAACGCCTTGCTAGCACACAAAACTAAGTGGACACTGGAAGCTGCACAGATTCCCTTCTTAAGTGTTGGAATTTTTTGATCTAGGTCAAAGGTTCCACGAGCTACATGAATCAACAGATGTAGTAGTTTTGAAGATGTACACTGAACCTCCTTGAAACTTCTTAAAATAGAGTGGCTGCTGAAACAAGATACAGTAGCGTTGCCGGCTGCCTAGACACCGTTCTATTTTAATAAGTGTCATGGATGCTTTGGGGCATATCAAAAATAAATGGCAGTAAGTAGGTAGGAAGCCAAGCGTCTGTGACTTCCAGCAGAATTGCAATGCAAATAAACTCCAGTGAAGTCTTTCACAACCTCTCCAGGGTTATCTCTACACCATTGTTTCCAGTCAACAATTTATAAACTTGGATTTGCTGATTATCCTTGTCTGGACAATAGACTGCAGCTGCTAATGCTTTATATAATGGCAGAGTTTGACAAGTGATTAACAGACTAAACTAACTAATTTCACCTTTATCAAGGTACTGCAGTGAGTGTCCTTTAAAACCGTTGCTTTTCTTCTATTGGTTTTTACCTCAGCAGTTTCACTGACTTCAAAGAAGATGAATTTATTCTAGAATACATGACAAAAGCAAATTAGGGCTAAGGGATTTAAAATGCAGGCAAAAAGAACCTTCCAAAAGCCTAAATGAGTTTGGTTTCAAAACAAATGCTCATGAATGAGTGGAAAGATCATAATATATCAGGCATTGTTCCCATCTTCTGCCCTGCCCCTCTTGTCCCCTTGCCTTATCTAAATTTTATTTTCAAAAATAATTGAATATTTAAAATAACAGAAATATATTTATGTATTTATATTCAAAGACTAGACTTGTTTGCCAAATTGTATGAAAAAATTGCTTTTTCCTATTATTTTAACTCCATTAAATTATTATTTTTTTATTCTCAAATTGTCTATATAATGGAAAATCAATAAATAATTTATACATTATGACGGCAGCCATATGGAACTCTTAGGGTATGTACAAGTGCATGTGAAAAAGATTTTGGACAAGAAGAAAGCTCTAAGAATACTAGAGAAAATGCATACTCGATAGAAAATCTTTAGATAATAGTGAGATGCAATAAGAACATTCAAATCCTTTGTGTGTTCACATTAACACTGATTTGTTTTTATTCAGGAGATTGTAAATTGGTGACACCCTGGAGGAGAGTTAAACACGTGGACAGAACTTCTGTGTGGAACGTTTTGTTTCCAGCTATGTACATGAAAGGCATTTCTGAGAAGAAAGTTGCTGCAGTCACAGCCTAGCAAAGCAAACTTACTAATTAACTGCAGGCTGCACCACTTGCACTTAGCTACGTGCCCAGGCTGACAACACCGCCTTCAGTGCCGCTTTGCAAACAAATTTAAATATTCAGCGCACAGCTTCTGGGAAAAAGGCCATCTTTCTTCATGCTGTAGCTTTGGGATGTAACATTTATTAGTGACTTATGCTTATTTCCACTGGCTTTGTGATGCCAGGAGAGTTAGCAGCAGGCTGAATCCTCTAGGTGTATACACCCAGTAGGAATGGGGAAGGGAAGGAACTACCATGAGGGATGGAACAGAGGGAGGAATGTGGAGATGCCTGTGCAATGTTGGTTGGCGGTATGGCTGTCTGGAAAAACAAAATCTCCTTTGTGGCAAACGCAGAGGTTTAAAATCTGTTTACACTGTGTATCAGAATGTAAATAATTTCTATTTAAAAAGTACACCAAAAGTAAAAGCAAAGAATATCTCTGCCAAGTGTCTGATAACCAGCCTCAATATCTTTTGATCTTCTCTGTGTCTTCTACCAGTTTCCAGGCTCACAACTTTTATTCTCTGATGAGTGACCCCCCTCGTTGTCCTTTTTTCCTGCCTTCCTGGAAAAATTATGCCTTTTCTTTTTTGTTGGTACCTCAGTCTGAGGAATAGCTGCACTTAATTTGAGAGGGAAATGTTGAGAGCTTTTGTTGGAATGTTTACTGTGAACTCTTTGAGATGACTGGTGTTAATTTCACGCAGCATCAAGGGTTCATGAACAAAAATACACTTCTCCAGGCAAATACTGTATTTCTTCCCCTCTTAAAACACTGTTTGTAAAACGTTCCCTGCAACTTCAACTTGATAGGAAGCATCAAACTCTTACATGTGATAGAGAAAAAAAAAAGGAAGAATAAATCCAAGTTAGAATATGCACTTCTAGAGAAATCTGACGTTATTACTGGATAAATTGTGTTCATCCCCACTTGAGATTGCCATAGTTTAAATCTCTGGACAGTGAAGAGAAATAATTTACAGACTCACAGCCTGATTACTAGTTAAGAAAAAGTTTGCAGAGATTTTGTCCAGGCTGACCTGAACTAATCAATTTTCAGTTCTGACTTCATAATATGACCTGTGGTTTCTCTAATGCATGTGCCCTCTCCTGCAAGTGTGCTCCAGCTGGTTTATACTCACCATGACTGAATTCAAGCTTTCTAATAAAATTTGCGAGGGAGTGTGCTGTGGTGTTACAATGTACTTGAAGTAATAAATGAAGTGATCCTGACAGAGTAGAAGCTGCAAGATGATAGGTTGTGTGTCTATAAATGTTAGGTATCATTATATGCTCTCCTAGCCCATGGAGACCATTTCTGCTCTTTAGTGTCTAGTAGAATTTGACTCTTAATTTTCCCTGCAGAAGGGACTAAGCTGGAAACAACTCCTGCCTCTAACACCTCTTGAAAGGATTTGATGCATGAGTTAATTTATTCCATATCATAATTAATCATTTTGTCTCTCACTGTAAAAATGTACAATGTCATTTACATTGCACGTGTTCATTTTACCATCAGTATAGTAAGCGACATTTCCTGTAATTAAATAGAGATATTACATTAAACAGTTAAGATGTGTGTTATAACAGAAGTGAGAAGTGAAACAGAACCAATTTTCTATCCACACTTGAATCTACACAACAAAGCAAAGAAATGTACATAATTGACAATGCTGACAATGTGGGAGGTTTAGGTGGTCACCTTGAATCAGCTTGAGGAAACCCGCATGATTTTGAGAATAGGATTGTCAGTAAAGGTCATTGTTGTCAGACCACACTGCTGTTTATGCTATACAGGCACATATGGCACAGGTTCATGATGCTGCTTCTGCTCTGTCATGGTCATTACAGACTTCATCAAGAGCACCATCCTTCTACATTCTCTTTAGAATGATGGTAATCGAGATGAAAGATAGCAAAAAAGGGCAGGAACCCCTTTATGAAGATCCTTGATGTGAAAGTACGATAAAAATTTTCATCTTAAGAAAAGAATATTAAAATCAATAAAATGCATGAAAGAACAGAATCGTATTTGATGATAGGCTGAATTTGATGCTGAAAAATGCTGGAATGAAAGGATCTAATCATCAAGTAGGGTTAGTCCAGTTAATTAAAAAAACCCCAAACAAAACAACCAATGAACCAGACAAAAAAAAATTCCAATGGGTCTGCTATCTTGTTTTACCTTTTTTAATGCACACTGAAGAAGTCTCTCAAGGGACAGTCCATTGTACTTGTAATATACCACACAAAGCTACCATTGAATGGCCAATCTATCCATCTTAAAGAATATTAGACACATACATAGAAGAACGGAAATGACCATGTTAGCTTAGATATACAGAAGAAAAGACTCTGGCTCTATCCAAGCATTAATGCTGGGTTTGAGACTGGTTGTCACCAGATCACTGAGATGAGGGCAGGAGACCCTTCCATCAAACATTTGGCTGTAACTTGTCTCTTCTGTCAGGTATCAGCTGATTGTGTCCAGCAGCACTTTTGTCATTGAGCCCTGGAGCACAAGATTTGATGGCCATTTCAGTGAGTTTAATTGAATTGCTTGTATGACTCCACTGTTAGCTATAGGATTATTCAGTCTCACTAGGAATCTTCATTTGCCTTACTTCCTCTGAGAATGAACCCTATTACCTAATAAAACACTGTAGAACAAAACATATTTCCTTATAACAGTTTCTGACCTGAACTTTCTTTTTTTTTTGTTATACTATTTATCACAGAAAAGGGATATTCCCCTTCTTCAATTTCAATAGTACTTTTGATATGTTTGCTCAATTCCTCTCCTTTCTAAATCAAATCATTTCATCTTTTGAAACTCTCTTCCTTAAAGTCCTTTTTGTTCACTACCATTATCTTTCTCTGATCACACTAATATATGATGTGCAAATTCAAGACTTCATACTGCAAGGTCCTTAACACTGCTTGTCACTCACCAGATACTTAATTTAAAGCATACAAATATTCCCTCTGCTCTCAGTGTGATTTTTTGTGTAGTTTAATAAATGTTGAAGACATTACTGCTGGATGTTGCCAAATACATGTTTGTGCCTACAACCAAAAAACCACATGCAGTTTTATTAATCACCCTGGAAGGACAATCTATGTAGCTATTGATTTCAGCAACATATTCATATGCTTAAAAATAGGCCCACAGTTAAGCTTTTGCTTCTTCAGATTAATGCCAATCTGCATGTGTTTGCTCCCAGAAGACCACATGCTAACTACTGTCTGAACACATTATGACAACAATCTGCATGGAAACAAAAAGAGATGCTGGGGGAAAAAAATGAAATGAAAAAATGTAAAGAGAAAACTGAATTATGAAACCAAATTATGGCTAAGCACAATGACAATAAATACTTTTAGCCACAGGCAATAAAATATTGCATCATTAATAAAGCTAAGTGGAGAAAAATTTTGCTTGTCACTTTCATTTATAACCTAAATTTTATACTTTAGCCTTACATGTTAGCTCAGCACATTACACATCTCTCAGGCAATTCCCCTCTGGCCCCAGAAATCATGAGTTACTGTGGTTTCAAAAAGTGGTGAACTGGGTAAATGGGAACTGATTTTAAAGGATGAAATAATGGCCTAATTCAAGACTGTAGCAGTTTTAAAGGAAAGACACTTGAGACAGGGAAATGGGGAAGAACTGATGATATGGAGGTTAAAACTCCAGGTTCTCGTGGATGTGAGACAAACCTGAGAGGAACTTTCAGAGCATTCTTAGCTCAGGTGTGACTTTAATAATTCATGGGTTAACACAGGCTGTCAGTAATAGATACAAATAGTGCTGCTCTTGCCTTTCCCAGTGATCCAAACAGCAAGTCTATTCCATGTCCTTGCTCATAGAATCCATTCAAGAGACTGACCAAATTCTAGTAAAAGCCTGAAGAATTAGGGTAAAGGAGCTCTTCATTCTACCCCTTGAAAAGGCTGAAAGGTTGAAAAGCCAGGAGGAAATAGTGGCAAGTTATCTGTTAGTTACGCAGTGTAAGGAGGTAGTGCATCAGTGGTGTTTGTGAAGAAGCATCTTTGCTGCATGTTTGCCTTTCTTCAGTACATATAAATAGGAATAACACCATTTATCACAAGTTATGGCTGTCTAGGATCTCATCTTCCATATTTTTGGTATATCTCTAATTCAGGCATCAAGGCTGGGAAGATTTACTGGGGAGGAACCCAGATATGAAGTGAATTTTTGAGAGACAGGAAAGAAACAGCTGAACATAAACCTCCTGGCATTACCAGCTTCAGGAGGAAGCAAAAATCTCACCTGCAATCTCAAGGGAAACAGATATCAGGGGATGTAAAAAAGGACTACTGGGCTAAATGTTAATTCCCTTGAAATCTCCCTTCTGGCACTATAGAAACTAATCATTCCTACCAGCTCCTGTCTTTTCAGACATTTAAAGGATATGGTGTGTCAGCTAAAGCCAGGCATTACTTTTGGTTTTACTGTATGAGTGAGCAAGCAGTGCAATAGATATTTTATTATTTTACTGTGCTTGTTTTCTTGTCCTATGCTTTTATTTGAGGGCATCTTATGGACACCTTGTTGTAAACTGCAGAGTCGTTTATGGTTTATTCCTCTAATATGTTTCATACTGAAGTTGAAAACTCTGTTGTGGTAGACAAAATTCAATCTAAGAGAGTGAGTAGCCTAGAAATAAAAGAGAAAAGAAAAATATAGCAGGAAAAAAAATCACATCAGCTCAACCTAAATGCATGGGTAAAGATTTTGAGGATTCACTATCCCAAGAAGTAAATGGAAAAGTTGCTCGTGTCCTTGGGCTCAGTGCTGGCACCCCATAATGTCCCTTCCATTTATCCAGTAGCAAAAGAACCTTCAAAAAACTCTTCTAAAGAAAAGACTGTACAAGAATCTTTGGAATTCACAAATCCATTGATTAAATTAGTGCTATTTTTTATGTGACTTTTTTCATACACATGTACATAAAATAGCCACTGTAATTGTTTCCAGATTCCTAGTGATTGCCAATGTCATTACTGCCATTGGATTCATTTAAACTCTGATCAAAACACATGAGGGTTCCTTGGATCAGGAAAGATCTGGCAGCCTGGAGATCAAAAGGAAAGATTTATTATAAAGATTAACAAATGCTCTTCTCACCATCTGAACCTGGCCACAATATAAGAATCTTGTTTTAGGTCTTGTGTTAAGAGCCACTGCTCGCTATGTTGATTAATTAAATTCATTTTTGCAGTTAAACTTTTTTCCTAGAAACTGCATTTGAAAGTGTTATGACCTTATACAGAATATATCTGTTCCTTGCCTTTTACACACCATAACTGACATTTTAATGCACTGCCAGGCTGTAAGGAATTAAGGCATCACATTATGTATCTATATATTGGGATTCATTCTTCTGCTGCAAAATGTGCACGTATTCAATATTAGGCCTATGATTAAATCTTTTAAAGAAATATTTACATGTACTTCTATATTTTATCTAGGGGAAGCTAAATTTCCATTTTATAGATAGATATCTGATCACAAGAAAACTGAAAAATTCAGTTACTACCATATGCTTTCCCATATAGTTTAATAGGAGATTACCATTGACTTCAACAGGTGTGTATCAAACCATTAGGAAGGTGCATGAAAATTGGATATCTGAGTCAGTTAAATCTGAATTTGACTGAATTTGAATCTCTTTAAACAAAACTTTCCTATTGAAACCACATGATTTGGAGCACATTTATATACCAACATATGCACTGGTAGATTTCATGTAATTAAAACCTGTTTGCAGAGAAATGTTGTGATCTATATATTTAAACACTGCTAATGGGGCCCAGTTTTAGTTAGCCTATTGAATAATTTGTCAGATACAAAAGCTGCCTTCTGACTTTGCATTGTATTGATTCCTACTGAATTCTTAGAGAGCTGTAATTCTGTAGTCTGAGAAGAAAATTAGTCCCTGTATTTTTCTTATTATTACTTGTTACCAGTTGTAATTATATAGGTTTCTCCATAGTGAAGAAACAGGTCTGAGATAGACAGGGTGACTGATCTCAAAAACGGATCCTCCAGACCTTCTGAAGCTCTTGAATCCTCTTGACATTATGCACTGTGATAGAAATTAACATTTTTTTTTTATAGCATTACTGTACCAGAAAACAACTCAGTGGATGTCTCACTCATGAATGAATGGCTGAGTTGTCCTTTTTCATAGTCACTGATTTATGGATCAAGCTGTCACTGTTGCACTGTGGTGATATTCCTGTGTTGACTTTCAACAAACATATTCCTGAATAACTGTTGCTATAATTAGAGACAGGTAGCTGAAAGCAAAAATGGAATAAAATAATAGCAAGGATGGGAAAACAAACCAAAACCAAGCCAAGCCAACAAACAAACAGAAATAAAAATTAACAACAACCAAAAAAAGCAAACCAAGGGAAAGAGAAAAAACCATTTGCTATGAAGATTATGTACTCAATAATCCCAACAGAATATTGGCATGGTGTTGAGTCCAGTCAGTGTACTAGTAACTTTTAACATCAAAAATTCTTTGGAAAACTGAGCAAAATAACTAGTTTTTCAAACTCTTTGAGATATCTGACATATTAGGCTCATTTAATGTCTGGTCCAATGGGAACCCAATTTCATCTGAATTTTCCAAGGGCAAAAAATATCTCTTAGTACACTTTACCTTATTTTCAGTGTATTTTTGTCTGCATGACAGCTTTTTAATTGTTTTTAATTTCATTATTTCAGCTCCTATTTTCTGTTCTCCAAATTGCATTTTTTTTCCTTATGAGTCCCTAATTCAGTATTCTTCTGCCAGCAGATACCTGATTATCATCTCACATAACACAGAGGTCTCAAAAAGCTTTCCTGTGATGGAGAATTATCTGCATCATGACTTACATAATTTTCATCAGATTTCTCTTCACCATCTCAGCATTCACATTGGCATTTTTCCCCAGCTGTACAAAGTATGAATTGTCCTTTCTTCCTCACTGGCTATCAATCTTGAACAGCCCAATGGCTTAATCCTAAACCTATACAATTTGCAAATTAATATCATGTAATATCCCTGTAATATCCTCTGTGATTTGCATGCTCTGTTCTGTGTATTACTCATTAAACTTCTACAATTCAGGATACAGAGTCCAGTCGCCCAGGCTTAGTGCAGTCAATACCTAAGAAACACAATCAGGGGAGGCATAGGCTGCAACACCTCTTTTCCTGCAGTAAACATCTAAAATATATTAATTAGTGCACACCAAAAATGCCTCTGCCTCCCCCTTGACTACAAAGGGAACTCACCCACCTGGCCAGCTGCAGACATTCATGTGATGTGTATTCCCTCTTTTTGACCACATCCTTGTTTCTGCCAGAAATTTTCAGCAATGAAGAGAGTTAATATCACAATGTAAATAACAAATTATAAAACTCTCCACATCAAGTCTTAGGTTGAGAGAAAGTCTTCCCAGGAAAGTGGTAGAAACCTATTTGTAACATCAGATGCAAAGACACAGGAAATATTTATGTGATTAAAAATATTTATCAATGATAAAGCTTCCCATGAAGCAGTTTCTTGTTACTGTCTAAAGAAAAATGAGCAAACTAGTCCAAACCCACAAATCTACTATAAATAAGAATGTTCCAAGTTTCTACTCCATATCCTTTTATCACCCTAAGACTGTTATGCTGACATAGCAACTGGACTGAAATAAAGAAACAAAATAACAGAAACTGAAACTACTGGACTGCAGACTGGCTCTACTTTTTTTTCCCTATTTATTCGAGAGGGAAGCTTTTATTTAATTGGTAATAATTGCCTTTAATTGACAGAGCTAACAAGTATTTTCTATTGCTGGTGTCCCTTGAGGCAATTAAATATAAGCACTATTAGAATGAATTCTCTGTCTTTCAGGAATATTCTGTGTAAAAAAATTGTTTGCTTTGTTAACGGTACAGTGATTTTTGTGGTTGAAAGCCCTTCAGATTTCTCAGGCCACTGTTCTACTTTGGATCCTAAAAGAAAAAAAGGTCTTAAATCAGGCAAAATGTTAAATGAAGAAACCAGTGTAGAGACTGTCTAGTTTTAAAGCACATATTTTTTAAAAATAGAAATTATTTCCCTGCCCAAAATAAAAGGAAACATGAATAAACATTTTACTTCATGTCTTTTCTTGGAAAAGTTCATTCCCATGCCCAAAAGGCTACGAATAGTAGTGGTCATCTCACTACAGTGAAAATAGTTAAGCAATATGCAGAAGTAATATGTTCTTATTTATAGCAGTACTGAGATAGTAATCATTCCAGTAGTCCAGTAATATTCCAGGAGCACTTATTCCTGACAAACTTTTAACTCAAGCTTGAATTAAAGCAAGTTGCAGCAATGTTTTTTTTTTCCCTTTGTGCAGTTTAACATGCACTCAACTACTCCAGCTGAAAGAATTTGTGATTGAAGTTTCTTTTGTCTTTGGGGCTCCAAAAGCAGGCAGCATCATCTCAGCGATGGACTTGATACACTCCTCTGATGCTGCAATAGGAACTAATAAGGTTGTTCAGTTCTGTAGCAAGAAAAGCATGTAAGGGTCATCTATGTGCAATCAAAATAAACAAGGAGTGAGCTGTCATGCTGAAATTACCTTCCTTGGAGAGAATAAAAACATGTGTTAAGAGATCAGTAGAACAACATCTTTTAGACACTACTACAATCTCCTTTGAAAAAGTTGTAGTGATGGAGCAGCTGAGAGGTGTCTCAGAAAGGTAAAAAAATCTTACAGATACAAGAAAGGTGAAATGTAAAACAAAGTAACACAACAGAAGCAATTACTGAAACCACTGAGAAAACCACAAAAAACCCTTAATGTCTACCCAAAAGAATTTATTCTCATAAGTTTTTGACCTCACATAAGGGTTTGTCTTCATATGTAGGAATTCTTACATAGAATAATAGCAATTACAGCAGGTAACCTGAAGAAGAAAATTCTGGGAGATAATTTTCTGCTACAGGAATTGAAGGATTAAGCACCTTCATTCGGTGAGTGTTGTAAATGTTCCTGTGCTGCAGAATGGCACATCCTTATCAAATGTGGTGGTTGCTGTTTCCCTCTCTGAGCACTCATCTTTGCTGCTTGGACCTTCATTAGTTAATAATGGATAGCCTAAAACCCACAGCAGTCTCTCTTACAAAGACAAGATGGTCCAAGCAAGATATAAACCAAAATATGCACATGATAGAGATTATAGGTGTGGTTTCATTTATCTGTGGGACAAGGCACACAAACTCACATAGCCTGAGCTGGTTCCTGAAGTGAAAGCACACCTGTGTCATGCTCAAAAGCAGCATAGTATGGCACTGTGGCTGAGCAAAGCTCTATCAGGAGCAGAAGGGAAGAATATCAATAATTTATGACATCTGGAGTCCTTTATCTGACCAAACTGTGTAAAAAAAGTATTAATGAGAGTAAGAATAGGGACCAGTGTATTTTACTAGTTACGTGCAACATGCTACTGAATGTCTCCAAAATAAAGACAGAGATCTCTAATGACACCTATTGTGTTTTATTCACTCCAATTTAAATAATATCTGAGAACCTCTTACCAGAATGCTCGACCATCCTGATGCACCATTAGCAATAGAAATAAATCATAGCACCATTAAACATCTCATCAAGTTCTTGGCCAACCTACAGAATTACTTTCTATCCTTTCATTCCCTAGAAAGCTTCCACTCAGTTCCTGTCCACGCAATTTCCTCCTGTTCTTGAGAGTCCCTGAGGAACTGTAATGGAGCTATGGAGGACTGAAGGCATTGACAGAAACATGGTAAAGTCTGTTAAAGGTACTTGTCAATGCAGACACATGAAGCAGCACAGAGCTATGTGTTTTTTGGGCGGGTCAGATAAGGGAGCAATAATAGACTTTGCA
This sequence comes from Parus major, assembly GCF_001522545.3. Lineage (NCBI taxonomy): Eukaryota > Metazoa > Chordata > Aves > Passeriformes > Paridae > Parus > Parus major. Next base: position 11,674,057 of record NC_031769.1, on the reverse strand, counting down.
GCTGTGTAAAGCAACTACTGTCTTGTACTTTGACTTTCTCTGGATAAAAGGCAGTCCTACCCAGTACATATGAATTTCTGTTTCCCTCTCAATGCCTTTCTCAAGAGCACCAGGCAAAAAAAATACCACCTCTGAATCACAGATATCAGAGAAATAGATTACTTCCCTCCTGGAGAGTCAGGGCAGAAAACACAGAAGTGCAAGTCTTCTCCAGTTCTTCCAGTCTGTGGCTGAGGTCTCTCACCACTGGCAAATATACAAGGCCACATCTCTGCCTCTGTGACTTTTACACAGCCAGTGGATGAGTGCCAGCCAACAACCTCTCTGGGGTACTCTGGCTGCTCATGCAGCTTCACTCTCACCCCACTGACACAATCTCAGAAGGATCTATAAATAACCAAAAGAATTCACTCCGTGCTGAAATAAACACAAGGGGCCAGATTGTATTTGTGTTACTGTGACAAGGAATGTGTTTGGGCTGTTGGTGTTCATCTCACAAGCAGATTGCAGCAATGTGCAGATGTCTGTAACACACTGACCTAGCACACCATGGAGATAGAAATCAGCCACTGTGTCATCTGTCCTTACACTTGGTAAACAACAAAACCAAAGATGTATTCCTTAGTACTTCCTGTTAATGCTGCCTTCTGACCCAGTTTTCCTGAAAATGAGAAGCAGCATTTAATTGCCATGGAAAATTTCTCTTCTTACGCTTGGGTTCATCTACTCTGAAGACCACGCAGCTAAACCATCAGCTTGACCTTCAGTACTTTAGCCAGCAATATACTCTGCCTCCCTAGTTGTTCTTGCACCATTGTTTTGATAAAGAGAATCCAGAGAAAGAATGGCTGACTTTCCTGCAGAGCATCTCTGGATAAAATTTAAAAAAAAAAAAAGCTTCACATTCCCTCTGTCAAACAATGCCTCCAGCCACAGAGTGGGTGACATTGCTGAGAACAATCACATCTATTCAAATTTATAAAGCAATCATTTGATAGACATCCTGCCTCCTGCACAATAACTTCACTGAGCAAGCTGTTAGTTTATCTAGCTTCTGCACTTTGAAGTTTACAGTTTGAGAAAGTCAAGCACATACCAGCAGTCCTAGACTCATTTATTAGCTCAAGAAACGTTTTCATTTTCACATTGAAAAGAACCAAAAAAGTGACAGCTCATTTTATTTGCTCAGCTTTTGCTGATTGGCAGAAGTGAAAGTGAGCACTAATTCACCATGCAGTTATGAGGACACCAGCAGAGAATGATGAATTTCTAAGAACCATCTTTCTTAGACCCTGTTACATAATCTTTTTCTTTGCTGTATTCACAGTTGACATCCTACAACACTTAATCCTAGAAGATGTCACCTGACATGGATTCACTGTGCACATTTGTCGAAGAAATCTGTGCAAGAGGTACTTATCTCTCCATAGGTAGGCCTGAAGCTGATGCTGATGCCATCAGAAATTTCTCTATCAAGTCAATCAGTCATTTGGATATTACTGGGTATGAAATATTTCCAACTAGACAGGACAATAAAAAAAATAAAAAAGTAGAGTTAACAAGTAAATATTAAAACAATGTTTCCGAGTTACCCAGAAGCTACTACCTTAAGTAGGGGAAAGAGGGAATGACCTAAAGACATTCTAAAGACAATGATCCTGACCTAGGAAGGAAGATGCTTTTTTTGATAACACACTGTGCCAAAACCAGCACACACAAGATAGACTGTAGCCCTCACTTCAGCTAAAAAGAGAGTTATACTATTTAACAAAATATAAATTATGGAGTTCAATAGCATTTCTAGATCACACGTATTTTGTTTTTTAAACCTGAAATAGTTTGTGGTAGTTTGAACTTCATGGAGCCTCCTTTTTCAATAGAGCTATAGTTCAATTCCTTACAACACTTAAATGCTGATTTTTTTAAAAAAGATGACTGCAAACATTATAGAAGTACTCACACTGAAAGGGAGAAATTATATCTGTTAAGATCATCAGGAACACTTAAAAGGATTTACAAACACAATGAATGAGTTTACAAACAGTACACAAAATGTTGCTGTTGGATTTGCAGAGATTCCAAACTGATTTCCATTATGGGAACACATCAGCTGAAGAATACAAAGATAGAAAGATATATCTGTTTCTGTTCTCCTTAGAGCATTTCCTTAGCATTTCTTCAAAAATCTCATTCCTTATCAGATATGGAATATTAATTTATAGTATTTTAGAAAATACAATGGAAAACAGTCACGATTATATTGTGACACAGATAGTGTTTACAATGCACCATTTAACAAAATCTCATGTAATATGAGGTGGTAATTTGAGTTGATTTCAACATTTCTCCTATTTGGCATGGAAAAAGACAGGAATACCTTTATTTTAAGTAAAGCAGTCAAGTTAACATTTTATTTTGTGATGAAAATGCAGGTGCCAGTGATCTCAGGTGATTAGGGCTATGCACAGACATCAGCAAATCAGCAAGTGGAAAACTTGGAAATGCCTTGTATTGTTTCATGCAATGACATAGATTTTCAAAGGCTTGATGGTTTTTCCCATGCAGAATGGGCCAATTGTCAATTCACCACATACTGTTTATGATTATTTCAAAGTATTCTGATTATTCCATATTATTGGTTAAATGAGAACTGCATGTGTACTAGGCAACTTCCAGCTGTCTAGTAATAGTCCAGTAATGAAAGTGCATTACTGAGCCAAATAGAAATCCATTGATGTCCATTGACAAATTTTCATTGATAACAAGAGGTCTGCAGCTAAAAATATTTTATAGAAGAGAAAAATGAGTCCTTTGGACTAACCAAAAGTTTTTGCCACAGTACAGCAAGAGCTAAACATCACTGTAACACCAGGAGGTGCTTACTAGAATAAATACAGGCAATACCTAACCTTAGATAAATCTTTAAAACATCATGTTTTAAACATACTACTTCTGTACTTTCAGAAAATACATAGAAAAGGAATTACTTTAGGTAACTACACAGACAGATCATTATAATCTAATCTGCTGTAATAACTGTATTAAAAGAAGAAGAAAGTGACAGTTTTGAACAATATCAATGTTATTTTTCTTGAGCAGATCACACAGAGCTTTCAGCATACTTGCAGATGTATAAGTAATCATTACCTACACAGAAAAAGTCAAGAACTATCTAAACAACAGGGGTTTATACAATCCAAGGATTTTGTTAACTATTCCATGGCTGATGGTGTCACTATGTAGCATCTTACTGAGTCATTTAAGCAGGAAATTAAGAATGTTTCAACTTAAACAACCCTTCATCAAGGGCTGCCCTGCTCAGAAGTTCTGTTTAATGAACTTGTAAACTGCACTGTAAAGTTAAAGGAAAATCTGACCGCTCGCTTTCCATGTTTATCCCTTCTTTAGGAAACATCTGCTCGCCATTCTGCTGCTTCTGCTTCCCCTCCCCCACACACTTTCTTTTCCCTGCTACAATTATTCCTTACATTCAGGCATTTCTTGTTTCAGGGGTTGAAGGCATAGGCAATCTTTTAGTCTTTAAAACCTGGCATTTCTGGGTTTCACTGAGGTCACCTAAGCAATGAAGGAACTAACAACTGTTTGCTGGATTGTAACTGGCAAAATGATTTTTTCCCCCAGGGGGTAGAGTTGTGACCTGATTACATGGTGGGACCAGAAGGGAGCTCTTTTTGAAGGTTTTACCCTTCTTGCAGCTGTGCCAGCACATGTACACAATCCTGAGCTATTAGCCTGATGGAAAATGCAGTTTGAAAGCTCCATGCAAGTCTGACTGCTACAAAGCTGACATTTTATTAACAAGTGTTGTATTTGTGAGTTGTGCAGCCCCAACTTTACTCTGGAATTTAAAAGGTCACTGCAGACACCAAATAAGGCTTCAAACCTTTAAGACCTGCTGTGAAGGACAGCTGGCAGGGCACACAGAACTCTGCCACAGGGTGATAAAAGAATGAAGGGAATATTTTAGCAGAGAGCTGTCACTAATTAACACAAAATTGATTTCCTTGAAAGATAGATATATTTGGAAATGGTAAGTGCCCCAGAAAGAATGTTTGGCCATCAGTTGTGCAAGCACTTGCTAAGTCGGAAACACACAAATTGTGCCTTGGAAAGCATCTGAAGCAGTGAGGCTGAGGATCTCCAGAATTGGAGACATTACTTTGTGGAATTGGATAGATGTTTCACAGCAACTGCAGAAAATCTGCTCCTTACAGTGGACCAACCCCTGATTTACACCTTTCAAAATGAGAAGAGCAGCACTTTTTTTATATCATACCCAAACCTTGCACTTTTCTGCACCAGTCTCCAGGTGCTGTGGAACACCAGCACTTTGAAACAGCAATACCAGGGACTCTAATCCAGTGGATTATAAATATGAGGTACTAGAAAAAGCATTTCTCCTACATTTGGATCCATGTACATGACATGACAGCACTGACAGTGCAGTCCTGCGCTTCCAGCAAGGTTCAGCAGGATCTGAAGGGAGAAGAATAAAAATAAAGTCCCCACTGACTTTTTTCTCATTCAAGTGTATTTTTTCTTGGTTCTTGGTGCATTAAGTTTTAATATACCTGAAACTCTGATCTCTGTGGCTTTTTTTTTTTTTTTCTTGTATGAATGTAATGTAGAGCAGGGCTGAAGCTTTTTCTGTGAATTCAGAATAGTCTCAAAAGGTTCTCAGTCAAATGACACCTGATAAAAAGCTGCTGATAAACTGAAAAATGGGAAATCCTGCACATACTTTCTGTCTGGGATCCAGGGGGAGGACACAAATATGAATAATTAATCATTATAATATGAAGGTGCTTCTTTGAGGGTTACCTTTACAAGGGACCACAGGGAATTCTTGTTGAAAGAAGATCCAGATAGTCAACACTGAGTCAAACGTGTCTCATGATGAATTAAATATATTTAAACTCTGTTGTAACATAGAGACAAGTTATTGTGCATTCCTTCATGGAAGACTGCATCCCATGACAGCAAATCTTAAACTGTCTTTCCTGTGTGAGGCCACCAAGAACGTCACGTGTGGCCTCTGTGTTGAATCATATTCTCCTAAATAACTCCAATGTGATGCTTTAACAGGCACCAGTGGAAGGCAGTGGCCACATCTCACTGAAACAGACCTTGGAGATCCATCCCAGGACACTGATGTACAGCACCAAACCTGCTCAGTCAAGCACCAAGTTGTGGGCAAGGGGGCCAGGCAGTAAGAGGCTGTCTGCCAGACACATCATTCTCACTTGCAAATCACCAGAGCCTTGCAGGGGATGGCAGGCATGGTTTGAAAGTGTCCTGATGTGCTGGCCAGCCGGTCTGCAGAGCAGCTGGGAAGCACATACACAGGTTCTCTGGGAAGGCATTTGAGACTGTGAAAGAGACATCAGCTTATCAAGGTGCTGACTGAATGTATTTCACTGTGTTAACTGACAACCTTCTGCTTTTGCCAGATGTTAAATAATTAACCTCATCTCAACCTGACATAATGTATTCTTAATATTTTTAATTTTTTTTTTCTGAAGACTCTTGTGTAAGTTAACAACCCAGAGCCAAGAAATAGATGTGAGCCATTCCACATGGCACCATGGCTCGTTCCTGTGGCAGGATGTATATGAGTGCTACATATTCACAAGGCCACCTCTCACAGTGAGGTTACCTTGGCAATTTTTGTGTCACTGGGTTCACCTGAAATCCATTTGGTCCAAAACCACTGCAAAGGGAGGCGAGTCTAAAACACAGTAGCAGCACTTTGGATCCTGTACAAATCCAGGACTGCTCATTCTGCAGTATAATTTAGTGAAGCCTTTGGCTGCTTACATGTCATCCAACAGAGAAAATCCACTGGAGTGTTGCAGAGCTCTGGAGGTGCCTCTCTGCTGGAAGCCATGGGAAAGAAAATGTCAAAAATTTCCATGTCATCTTGAAACACACTGTAACAAAGAAATCCACCAGTAACAAAATCTAGACAATGTATCAACCTTTTTGGTCCCTGGAATAACACAGAGGGACGTGAATGGAAACATGAGATTGACCTTTTGTCTGCTTTCCCCTTACAAATCTTAAATTCAAAACACATTCTACACAGTATAATAGAACCTCAGAAGGACTAATGTATAGCCTATAGGACTGAGAAGGGGAGCAGAGAAGTGGGCAGAGTCAGAATGGTTTTCTTTGTAATTGCCTACTGCAGCTGGAATTAAACATTCTACTTAAATTATACTTTATTCTGTGGGGTGTTTCTTTTAGTTTCAAAAGTGCAGAGAAACTGCCAAAATGAAACATTCAGACTCTACTCAGTGTTAAATGATTGAAGATGATGTGCTTCCATGTAGCACAGTATCTCATTAAATCAGGGTCTAATCAAGCCATAAATGAAACATGTCAAGGCACTGGCTGACCAAACTGTCTCATTAGTGTCTTAACTCCACTTGCAGGAAAACTCCATAAAGACTGACTTTCAAAGTGGGAATAGTTCTGTTTCATGAGGAATATGGAGGTGAACAGTGTGTAGTTATGCTAGAGGGTTACCTCAGTGTGGCCAAGAAGGGTTTGATGTTTAATTCTGCACAATGCACAGTACCTTCAGAGCACTTTCAACTCAGATTCATTTAAGAGAAATTGAAAACACCAGTGAATCGACACCTGCACCAGAAGGTAGGACCCATCTTACCTATTATCTGTGTTCTGCAGAACCAGTGTTTGATTCTAGAAGCCACCAGCCTCCGACTCTGAACCTACAGATGTGAAGTCAGCTCTGCTGCTTTGAGGGCCATATTCTGCCCTGTTTTTGAGAGTTTGTATTTGACATTTGGAACCAACATGGTGAAGCAACTGAACATAGTAAATTCATTTGTAACAACTCCACAGTTCTTCACAGATTAATTTTATTTCTTCTGAAACATGTTCTCTAAGCTGTGCCAAAGCTAGAGGAGGATACATGAAGAACACAAAAATCTTTCCAGCATGTCCCTGTTTCAAGGGTGAGAAAAAAGATATGGACAAATTTGGCATGACTGAGAACAAATATAAACTCATTCCATATTTATTTGCAAATTATCCTTGATTGAAATCTTCAGCACCTTCCATCTCTTGGCCACTGCCTCTGAATGACAGAACTCCCACAAAGATCTTTTACAAAAATTGAATCAGAGGATGGAATACAATTCTGGTGCAGATAGCAACAAAAATCTGACATCCAGAATCTTGTAAAGGAGGGCAGCGTTGAAAAATAAAGCCCAAAAATTCTTATAAATATTATCATGGGAGCTTTAAATGTTCAGATAAGTAGACATGTCATCAATCCTTAGCATCTTCTCCAAAAACTCCCAAAGAATAGTATAATAAATGCTGGTAATAAATTGTATTAATAAAAGTAAAAGTGTAAGACTTTCACTGAGCATTTTGGAGGGCTGCAGGACTGAAATGACCCTTTTGCAATGTTGGAAAGTTTTCTAAAAAGAAATGTGTAAGTCTCATAAGCAGAGAGCTTAACTCCCAGCATTACAGAAGTCAGTGGGAGTTCTGCCACTGACTTAACAGATCATATTTTTCTAAGTGACTGGAAGGGAGGAAAGCATGTAGCAGAGTTGGCTTTTGGAAGAAATGAAAGGAGTGTTGAATTTGCTGGAAGGTATCCTGGAAGAGTAAGGTTGCAAACACGAAGCATATGTGAAATTTGAATCAAAGTGGCTCCTCACGTGCACAAAGCCAAGCCCAGCACCAAGTGCTCATGGAATTGGGATATTGAATGTTCTTAAAGAGAGGTCATATATGTATATCAGCTCAGAGGACACCCCATAACCACATCTGTCACTTCTTAGATTTCATTAAAAGACAGCTATTACATTCATCTTGGTATCGATAATAAACCATAACAGAATCTTTTTTTTTTTTTTTTTCAGTTTTTTGGGCTCTTTCTCTTCATTAAACTTCTCTACATCCCCCTCTGGAAGGTAGAGTCTTTATATTAAAAATGAGAATTCAATAACTATTATGGTAAATTAATTTAATGCACAGAAATTCTTCTCACATCATGGTTTTAAAATTTTTCTATCACTTATATCTTTGCTTTACAGGTACCACTACCTTGTAAAAGTACCTGATTTTATTTTTAAAATTACAAAATTCAAAATTAAAACTTCAAAACAAGTATTTCTAGAGTACAACCAAATTCACTCTTTCTGTAGAACTTTTTCAAGACAGTTATTAAAAACAAATTAAGAGGATGAAGTGTACCAGTGTGAAACAATCACACAAAATAACAGAAGTCTAAAATATGAAAAAAGATAACATATATTTTTCCATTTCCAGAGCTAGTCTGTGTTTTTAAAAAGAAGAAAAGTAACAAGCGACAAAGCCTCCTGAACTTCCAAGAGCAATTATCTAATGTAAGCCAATATTAATTCTACATTTCAGTCCTGGGAAGTGGGAGAAGTCAATCAAAGCACAGTAATTCTGTTGCAGTCACTGATGTATGTACCTGACTCTAAGAACCGGGTTCCAGTCTATGTTTCAGGTCCGTGGGTTCAGCTGCGTGCCTCAGACCTCAATTTCAGCGAGTACTGCCCATATGCCTGCCATAAATATTGCTTTGGTTCTGCTGCTATGAATCAGAACAGCTGCAGGTTTTCAGAATTGCATGGGAGATGTGGTAAACACACGCACAGAAAAACGTGCATTTCCCCCTTTTAAGGAAACAAAAATACACTTATAAATGTCCAACGCTGTATCAGCAGCAATACGTGCCAGCCAACACCATTGCTTTTTTATCACAGCTGCACTTTTATCGTGTTTGAGCACTGCCTCTCCCCATCGCAGCACTCCTCCCGCTGTTTACCCCTTTGCCCTATCTTCGCATTCTCTCCGTGTAAGTATAATAAATGTGTAATGCGAGTGGTATTTCAGGCAGCGAAACCAGCAATCACTCCCTGCTGCTGGCATTTCACCTTTGACTCAGCGGCCTGGAATCCTGCCAGATGCCAAGGTCCCACGTTCGCAGGCTGCCCCCCCGGCCAGGGACAGGTATCGGATGTGTCACCGCTGACATCACCGGAGACGCCGAGCACGCTGCTGCCTATTACTAAATATTAGTAGTTTCAGGGCTCTTACAAATTGGACTACAATACTATTTGGTAACGCTGAGAGTCCTCACCACATTTTCTAACTTTTGCAAAAAGGGCTAAATCTCCCATTTCTCCCATCTCCTCCCTCCCCCTGCCAAGTTATGTCACTGACCAAGTGACACAGGAGCCGGCATGTGACAATTGACATCCTATTCAGATGGCCTGAAGAGGGTCTTTATGCAAAGGGAAAAAACCCCACAAAGTAAAATATTCTGCAAGATTGTTTCAGACATTCCCTTTATCTCTGTTTCATTGGAATGCTATTTGCAGAAAAGGCTGAATCTACAAAGCTCCTCCAAGTGCTAGCCTTGCTAACTCCTGAGATTTTATCAGGAGTCTTGTGATACATGTCCTGCCAAAGCCTCACTGCAGAGTGGAAAATATTAGAGAACTCGCTATTCCACAATTAAACAAATCAAAGTCAAGCTTCACTGCTGGAATAAAATTCACAATACCTAGTCCCCACAGCTTAACAAGCTAAATTCATCAATTTTTGTGGGAGAAGTTTGAGGCAACTTAAAAGATTTATGTTTGTTACTGGCATTTTAGCACATACCCTGGCTTTGTGGCTCCAGTATACCTGATGGTCCTGCTATAAAGGCACAAGACAGCAGCAGAACCCAGATCCAGACAGATTTAAAATTTCAGATATCCCCAAGGCTGGTTTGGGCCTCACTCACAAATGCTGTAAAGCTGTCTGCCAGCAGAACAAGGAGGACAAAACCCAGTCCACAGACATGAAAAAGCTCAGCAATTGCTCACTTCCCCATGTGATAGGCAAGATGGGAGAAGGAAACAGAGTCATGGTGTTGTATCACTCACCCCCTTATCTGAGGAGGACTGGCAGCTTGCCAGGACCTTTCACTCTATTCTTTTTTATGCTGTGCATGAGGAAAAGAAAAAGTAGGAATCTGGTCCCTCAGGTTTTGATTGCTAATAGGTTATCCATAGTGTCTAGTGAAAGGCATGCCTTAAAAGACATCAACATTGGAACCTACTATTTTGTTTTGCAAAGGACTTCATCCTGTCTCCCCCCCTTGCCCACTCACACTCAGACTTCTGGGAATTTCTGCTCCTATCATTGTTTTCATTAATGATACAAGAATGGATTCCACCTCATTTTGAAAACAATTATTAAACAGTACAGAAACAGATTTATTTTCCTAAAAGTTTTTCACTGGCATTCTAGTTTAAAAAAACAAAACAACAGAAAACAGTGAAGAAATGTTGAGAGAGAGAAACACCTCTATCCCACAGCAGGGAGAGGTTTTCAGTCCTTGGAGGCCCCTAGAGAACTTTGAACACATTTACTAATATCAAAGCAGGGTAATAGCTTTTCGATGACATCATCTTCCCACTCCCTGTAACTGAGAACTCACCGTTCCCTGAACTAGATAGTCAGGAGGTTTGAGTTCCAAAGATCTTACACCATAGTTTCACCTACAAGTATTAGGATTTTCAGGCAGCCAGTGGCTGACCTGGTGCACCTGAAATAATCTGCTGGTGGCAAAGTTTTTTACTGACTACACATCAACACTAAAGAGCTACCCGTGTCAAACTGCAAGGTTTATTTTAAGACCTAGAAGGCTTGAGTCTAGGATTAGGATGATATGTGCTTTTTTTTAAAAAAAAAAGCATGAGATTTTTATATCCAAACTTAGGGGTGGATTATATCCAGAGATGTATTCTGGCAGTAAGTCAGTGCATGGACAGAGAGAGCTGCCCACAGCAGAGTGAATGTCCAAGGTATGCAGCAGCAAAGCCTCGTGAAAAATGAACCTTTGGGGCACAGTGATACTCTTTGGTGTCTGATACATTACACCAGAAACAAAGACAGTCTCAGGCAAATATAATTTCCTTCCACTGATATAGTCTGGAACACTGTAAGTGCAGTTTAGAGCCAACATTTGTTCTGTTTTAGGGAAAAAAGAAACGTATACAAACTGTTCTTTCCCATCCTGAAACAATGGAATAACACATGGTCTCTCCTTTACAGTGGTGAAATTCTGACAGTGATCTGAACAGCTGCTTAGCCACCAACCACAGCATTTACAACTGGTTAATTACAGACATCCAAACCCTTGCAACACATTTTGCATTCATGGCCCAAACAGTATAATCAGTTACTTTATCCAGGACTGCACAATAACATCTCTGTTTATCAGAGAACAGAGCATAGTAACTTATCCCAGATTCATCACAGTCAACTGAAACATATCAACTTACATTTTCTGTTTTCTTTTTTAAATGAAAGAGAAAGGAAAAAAGAAAAGGCTGGATTTTTTTTTTTTTTTCGTTTGTAAAAATGTGAAAGCAAGGAAACTGAAGATAAAGCTTGGGTAACTATTAACAGTATCCTTGTTCTGTGCCATGTTTATTACAATTTGATTGTAGAAGTGGGGGGATGAAAAGGATGTTTATTGACACATTTCCCATGAGTGAGATGACCTTCCTCTTGTGAGTAGCACTTCAGAAGTATGTTCATTCAGTTAGAATGAATCCAGAGTCCTCTGGATTTGGCTGAAGAACTCTGGCAAAAGAGACACAGGCCATGTAGGACTATCCATCACACGGCTCTCAGGAAGAACTAGCATAAATGATTCTGCAGGACAAGTACTAAATACAGCAAACAGTAAAACAAAACCAGAACCTGGGGAGACTTTTTTTTTTTTTTTTTTGCTTGAAAGGACCAGAGTTTTCTTTAGGTCTAGTTCTGCTTGTCCATGAGTGCCAAATCAATCTGAAAGTTTAAAACTTCTCTTTCCTGACAGAGGGAAACTGAGGCACAAAGAAGTTAAGGTTTTCCATTGGCCCTAAAGGCTGGGGGCTTGATATGAGGCTTGATTTTTGGACAGAAAACCAGGATGAAAGCCCTAAAGAATGTGTAAGATAACATGCACTCCCCCCCATCTCTTATTAACAGGCTCAGAAAAGTCATTTGTGTTGCCCAGAATGAGTCAGTCACTGTGATTCACATACAGATCTGACAGATCATCCAGAATACAGCCTGCCAGACACTGCTCCCAAATAACATTTGAAACATGGGGCATGGAGGGGGTAAGAATAGTACTGAAGCTAAACACTGGATTTAGCTTTTATTTTCTAGCTGCTCTAACGGCAGAAAGGGCTTTTGCCAACCGATTTTGCCCAGGAAATGAGTTCCAAGCCGTGATGTAAAAGCCCTAATGAATTCCTGCTCTGCTGACTCAGCGGTGCAGCAGGAGCAGACCCCTGCTGCCTGCAAACCAGTGCCTCTCCTGCTCAAACACCATCCAAACCACTGTGTGCTTAACGTTTTTAAAGATAACTTAAACAGGTATCTAAAACCCACCACAGCCCAGAAAGCACCAGAGGTTATCTGTTAGGTGACAAGTGGAATGAACTTCCAGGTACTTTTCAAATCTCATTCCTGTAAATAAGAAACAGCTGACTGTGATCCTGCAGATTCCAGTTGAGAAAGCTCTGATGATATTAATGCACTATGTTGTGCCTAGAATCCCTTGATAGAATTACAACATTACTGTACACAGCTGGGTGGATATTATTATATTGCACAAAGAAATAAGAGATTATACTATCAGGAGTAAATGCAACCCAGATCCGACACTAATGCACTTGAATACAAAGCTGGTGCCTCCAAATTTAGTACAGTGTGTTTTTCAACGGTAACTTTCTAACAACATGGACAAATAAAGCCATGCACACACTGGCAAGCTGCACTGTGTGGCTAGAGAAGTTTGCTGATGACAGTCTTGTTATTGTAACAGGAAGTGACTCAGCCTTGGCAACAGGAGATCAGATATTTTATTCAGAAGCATTAGGTCATTTTTTTTCCCCTAACCAACCAACAGTTTCACAAGGCAACTGGTTTTGTTTGAAAATGAATATCTATTTTGAAAGTGATTTGCTGAGGGAGTGTAGTTAAACATTTATGGTTAGGAGTAACCACTCAGTTTAATGCAAGGCGTCTGGAAATCTCCTGTCCTTTAAACTCTCTAAAATTTGCTGCCTGTACAAAATTCAACCCCCCCAGGCAAGAATTCTCCTACATGGGTGAGTAAAGTATAACCAGCCACATAATCATCATGAGAATGAGGATGAGTGAGGAGATTTGTGTCTGGACCAGTAACTTTCCATGACAATTAACATGACTGATGTCGCTGTTACAGTTAAAGTAAAACTACTTCACACAGACATTGCAGCTGAAGCAAATATGTGCCTTGTTGTAACGGCCTATTACATGATCTCTCATCAAGTACTTATAAATGGCACATGTTGTTACACTGCTACTCCTAAAATCAGTGTAAAAGAAAAATTCTCTTAATACCTGGCACCCAGCCTAGCCCAGAACAATTTCCTTCTCCACTTCTGCACTGCTACTTATAGTGTGTATCTTTTGCATTACATATAAGTTCACATAACTGTGTGGAAAGAGAGAAAACAGTTTTCCATCAAATGCTACACTGCTCTTACTTACTTTTGGCTCAAGTAGCTTTAAGCACAGTTCACAACAGCATAAAGGTTGCACAAAAAGAAACTAACTGTGCAAGCCAAATTCAAATTCCCTCTCTAACGACAGAGAGTAAACATGCCACCAGCTGCAGCACTCCTGGAACAGGATTTCATCATCTTCTGAATATTTTCCTGGTCTGCTGACAGTTTTGTATTTGTAAAAAATTTTTTTGTCAGTTTTTGTTTTTTAAAATGCCACAGAAGCGTTACACTCCACATTACAATGACTCAAATATCCCATTCAAATATATAAATAACATATAAATACTAATGCCAGCTTTTTATCTTGGGCAGGGTTCAGCCAAAACAAGAGTTCATGGGGTAACTTAAAGGCTCTATAGCAACAGTGTTTATCTATTGCCTCCACACTGTGCCCAGAGCCTAATTTTAGGTATTTAAAATAAAACTCTGGACAATTTCCTGCAACAGGCACTGAAAGAACACAGTGAGGCCTCAAGCATTCTTCTTTGACATGAAAACATGCTACTTTTTTAAATGTGTAAAAAATTAAACTTATTTGGAAAGCCATTGCACTGAATATGAATTTACAATTCAGCATAAAAGGAAATACATCCTGAAAAGCCTCAGCACTCTACATCATTTCACTGTTATTTTTCTTGTGACACAAGCATCATTTTATAATTCCAGCCCAGGAAAACAGAAAATTTCATAATTTTGCTGTTAAAGCAACATGGTTTTCTGTGCTCAAATAGCAAATAGTCAAATAGCATTTTTATCTTCTAGCAGTAAAAAATAGCCACCTTGTTCTATCATCTGCCCAAAACTACCAAACCACAGGGTGTGCTTCTGTGATTTCAAATTGCAGAAGCTGAAGTAATGCCAGTGTTATACCCATTAATACACTCACAGTCAGACCCTAAAATTTTTAAAGTACTGTGGCACATTATTTAAGAAAGCTATTTCAATCAAACTCTTCCAGGGTTTAACTGGTATCATGGTTTAGCTTTCAGTCAGCTGTCCCACCCGAGCACTGCTATGAATTAAGTGATTTTAACATCCTGAAGTGCTGGATAAAGCCTTGCAATCTATTCATAACTTAAAACTAAATTTGAGAAACCATGTTTCTTTTTCCAACTGTTTAACCATAGAACACTATATGAAAATTATTTCAGCCCTACAGCAAAAATCTTCCTATCCCATGTTTAGTCTCACAGTGTACTGCTGCAAGTGTCTGAAAAAACAACTGGGAAAAAAAACAATTGGGAACCACAATTTTATATCTGAATATTCACTCACCCACAGATATGTAACTTTTTTTGTATGTCTTGTATTTGCTCAGACAGACTTGAAACATAAACCCTCGGTGCTTGAACACTTGAAGGATAATAAAAGGAACTTACTTATTATCTACATTTTACTACCTTAAAGCCAGTGTTGTACTTTTCTGGGACCTCACATTTAATGTATGAATGCATGGAGTCAGCTCTCTCTGCGTTATATTCAACAGGCACAGATATATTGCTATCTTCCATTGGAACCGTGTCAGTTTTATGATTGCAAATCCTCCATTCGCATGTGTTCTCAAAAGTACTCATGTTTTAATGGGCCTCCATCATATGTGAAGTCTTAATCTAGGAACTGACAGGTTTCAGCCCTGATGTTGTATTTCTTACTGAAATAGAGCCTCCAGAGCTCAGATTTAGCACACTCAGCCAGGAGCAGCAGTTGACAGGAGCAGATAAACTGTAACACTCTTGTTACTGTGTGCACCTCCCAGCTGACCCAAGAGCTGGCGATGGAGAAAGCATTCTGAGTTTTTCAGATTAGAGGCCTGTTGTTTTTCTTTTGTTTGTTTTGATTATTTGTTGGGTTTTTTTGTTTTGTTTTGGTTTTGTTTCTTAATTCCTTTTTTTTCTGGGACAGGATATTATTTTAACTTGTAAGGCACAGTACCCACTAACAATATTAATGATTTGTAAACATAGGAAGATAATACAGGTTGCATTTTCATAAGGACAAAATATTTTTTTCAGTTGTATACCTTTGGGATGTTGCTGTAATGCATTTTAATGGCTTCGAGTTTGAAAATGGAAAGATTCTGAAAACTCATTTTGGGCATGCAGAATGGATTCTCTATAAAATACACAAGCTTTTGGTGGAATACAAATATCACACATACACAGAGAGACCTATTAAATCATATTCTTGATAGTTTTTTCTCTTCAATATGTACTGCATCATATAAAATAAGGGAAATAAAGAAACTCTGCAAAAATTTTGTAGAACCGAAAAAGGAAATGGGCTGCATAGGAGACAAGTTCTCCTTGAAACTAAAGATACAGGAACTCTAGCCAGAAAAGTTTTTCAGAAAGTGATCTTCATTTGCCTAACTCATTCTAAAAGTGATCCTAACAGATCAGAAGCAACAGTAAGAGAGAAAACAAACTCTTATGAATTCCAGGAATTAATAGAGAAAATCATATTATACTGAAATTACATAATAACCTAACGTAGAAAAAGTATGCTCTTGCTAATATTTTCCATTTCCCTAAGGATCTCACTGTACAATAATGTAATAACTAATATGTAATAAGTAATAATGTAATAAATAATAAATAATAATGTTTCACTGTATAATAGTGGTGGGTGCTGCTCCTCAGAGACCAGTGATGGGACTGGGGGTGTTTAACATCTCTGTTGGTGATGTGGACAGTGGGGTCAGTGCACCCTTAGCAGGTTTGACCCCGAGCTGTGTGGTGAGGACACCCTGGAGGGCAGGGATGCCATTCACAGGGACCTGGACAGGCTGGAGAGGTGGGAGCCTCCTGCCTGGTTCTGTGGAAGGTTCTGCATGTGGGTCAGGGCAGAACCAAGGACAAGCACAGGCTGAGGGATGAGTGGCTTGAGAGCAGCCCAGAGACAAAGGATTTGGGGGTGCTGTTGGATGAGAAGCTCAGCATGAGCCAGCAATGTGCACTAGCAAAAACACAGTCTGAAGCAGGATAGAGGAATACTAACAGAGCTGGGGTGCAGCTACGCTGCACTGTCCAGTCTGAAAGCTCAGAAGCATTCTTCACCCTTCCCAGCTTACATGCAGAGCTCATGAGATTTATTGACAAACTAAAGCTCAGGATACTGAACTGACTTTTAAAGACATCAAATCATCCCTTTCCTCAGTTCTTAACGTCATTGTGATCTGAGGTTGTGTGTGCCTGGAAATGGTTGGAATTGTGCTCAGTACTGTCTAACCAATGAGCCACAAGTCCAGCACCTACCAGAACCTCTGGATGTCACTTGCAAACATGAATCTCTTACCAGTACAAATAGGATTTCATTTATTAATACTTGTCCTCAAGAATAAAATAAAAATCATATGCTTGCAGTTTTGCCATGAATTCTTAACTCACCACTGCAGATTATAAACATTTACTCAATACTATAAAATTGTACCATTTATGCAACAGGCTTTTCTGCTCCAATTCCTCTTCTGAGCTGTCTATTTCTCATGCCACAGTTTAAACATATTTCCTGTTAGCCACAAAATGGGGAAAGAGCAATCATTGTACACAGTTCTTAACAACAGTAATGTGTTTCCATCTCTGAAGAGTGAGAGCCTGCCGAGCCAGCACTATAATGGTCATAAACATGCTTTTTGAATAAGTTCAATAAATTAAATGTTAAATTGTTAAAATTATTGCAACAGAGATATTCTACTAACAGAAATGAAAGCAGACAACACTTCTGCCTATTTATGAAAGTATTTGCAGCTTTGATTTTAGAAATGTGACCTATTATAGACAAAAGAGGAAAGCAAAAAAAAAGTATAAGTGAGGAAAGTTAAAAAAACCAAACAGACCTTTAAAAATATATGGGGTTCTCAGAAAGACATTTCCTGAGTTCTTTATGACTACCTGAATTTCACAAACAATAAGGATAGGAGTCATGGCTCTAAGAGTAAAGTTGTACGGGAAACATGACATCCAAGGACACGTGGCAGGTACAGGCAAAATGCCAGTGATAATGGAGAACAGTCACCCTGACAACAACAGCAGTCTTGTTGAAGAGAAGGTGCCAGACAATGCAATATCCACTCCCATGAGAGAGTCTGAGAGACTAAGGTGTGTTGGAGGTGCCAGCTCAGATCTGCCTCCAGCTCCACTATCTGAAACTCACGCAAGGACAATCTTGACTGTCCTTTTAAACAACAGAACTGTAAACTATATTAAACTTCCCTTCTTTCCTGTTGTGTACTGTGCAGCTGCTAGGCAATCACCACTGCTCCTTGCTTTTTGATAGAGCTTGAAAGTGAGAACTGAGATAACAGCTCTAGTTGAGTGGTTATTTCAAAAGGCAAAAAGCCTATTTAAAGGCTGAAATATGTCTGCTATGTATCCTAAAAATTGAATGCATATTTATTTGTTTCAAATATTGCTAAGTGACTAAAGAACTTGTGATGCCATCAGAATACTAGTTTCTATGCTATAGAAACATAATATTTTGCTCCTAAGAAGCTAAACATATCTTAATATTAGAAGTGTCCCATAGTAGAGGATTTTCATGATGACACAAGGGTGACACATGCAATCACAAGAGTCCAGTAAGGGTAAACATTTTTACTGCTCAGAGCTGCAATATGTGAGATGAATGGAAGGGACATATCTACATACAGAACCTAAACCACTAGAACAGAAAACCATCAATAAAATAACACAGAAGAAGCAAACCGAACTTAAATTCATGGACATCAGATATATTAGCAGACTTTTTTTAAGGCACGGGTGTAGTATCCAACATCACTAGTCCAGCAGTTCTGAATGCTGAGGGAGTACAAAAGGAATGAACTGTAGAAAGCACATAGCCTCACAAACTCTTCCTCTCTAAAAATATTGTCACTGGGCTTTTGTCCTTGTTATTTTAAAGGGAGAATGTGAATCTAGTCCTTCATTACCACGGATTCTGAAGTTGAATTTCTGGCATTTCTGCATAAGTTTTATCATGGTGGAACAGAGAATACTGAAACTGATACACCCCTCACTTGATCCAGTAGGGCTGCCTTCTTTCACTGCTAAAAATGAGAATTTCATTCCACTACCCCTACTACAAGATTTCCCAGCCTAAACAAAATACATAAAACATCCTAGTTCCAGTCTGAACATTTGCATAACTACTTTCTATGAAACTTTTCTTTTGCCTGTCATATTTATTAATGTTCTTTCTCTCAATATTTCTTCCTCTTCATTCAGAGGACAAAATCTCTCTTTGCCTAAATGAGCATAATTTTGTATTTCTCTCTCTCTCTCAACAAAAGTTATTTAGGCCACATCACCCTTCTCTACTACTTGTTCATGCAGTGTATTTCCTGTTAGATATGGGGTTCCAGACATGATGCAACCTAGGACTTTGCACTTTAGTATCTAACTCTGGAAATGCCTTTTGCACCCCATGACTTCATTACCTTCCTGACCTCAGGATCAGGTGATCCCCTGATCTGTGTTTTCATGGCCTATTCACTCTTCTGTCAAGACAAACTGATGATTGCCTACACTGCAAAATAAATCCTTGGGTTTTGTACATAAGTGCATGACCCTAAATTTAGACTAGTTTTCCCTTTCAGTTGGTATTACCCCAGTCCTCAAGGTCATTTCTTTTCCTGTGGTGCTACATTACAATCCATCTCTGTATTGACAACATCTCCCAGCTTTGTGCTACCAGTATATTTCATCACTACATTCCTACTTCTCATGCCTGCCAAGATATGGAAGGGAAATATTAATAACAATTCTACATGCAATATCAGTTCAAATTCTTTAATGAAGTCCAGGAAAATTAGATCTGTCACAGTTCCCTCAAGAAAAATCTATCGATTTTCTCTTGATAAGAGAAAATCTATTCTTTTAGCAGTGAAATGTCTAATTAATGATATATGTTAGCCTAATGAAATCTAAATTAGACACCAGAGAAGCCTCTTGGGAAGACAGCAGAAGGATCATAATTCTGTATTTTTAATCTGATTGAGGTAATATTAAAACCTGAAAAGAACTAAAATTATCTCCTGTAATACTAAAACCAACATCCAACAGATACATTAAATAAATCCTAAATTTTATTTGTCAGGCTTCTTAAATCCATGATACTGGTCTAAAACTTCATATTTTCTTATATCACAGGTGTGTCAATGTCACTGGGCAGTTTTTGGCCAGCTGGTTGCCACTTCAGGATTTCCTCAAATGTAAAAATCCGGTGACAGCTGATTTATTTTCATGTTCAAATTCAGATTTTCACCTTTTCAATGTCTCCAGGAAAATGGTCTTAGAATTAAAAATAAAGGTTAAATTTTTTGCTAGTTGAGTGAGTGTCAGATGCAGTCAGGCACATGCAGAACTTTTGAGGGGCTAGGGAAAAAGGGAATTTTACAAGTAATCAAATATCCTACTGAGATTTGCCATTATATTGAATTTTCAAAGAAAAATCATTTGACAAAGAGATTGCTGCTCTAGAGATTTTATATAAGTCATCTGTACTATTGCAATTGTACTGAAATAAAAGTATATCCACTGAGATTATGAAGGATAAAAGAATTACACATATTGTGTATTTATCTATCTCTGTCCTACTTCAGCTTCCTGGTATGAAAATGAATGTTCTATATGCCATTTCAAGACTGAAGCATGCAGGATGATGGATACATGGATGTGTCTCAAGACTGAAAAAAAATTAAAACAACATGAAAACTGTCAGAAGCAATGGAATGGATTGGAAAGGTCTGATTTGGGTTACAGACTGAGATGGCAGGTTTGTGTTTTGGGTCACTGCTGGACCCTGGGATGCACCTTGCAGGTTTAGTTCCAGTCCTGGCAAAGACCTCTTTCCTTGGCCAGACAAGCACAACCATTATTCTGGCTGGAGAGCTTGTGGCAGGTCTCCTGCCCTTTGGCAATGTGCAGATTAAACTCCTGGTGCTGGGCCCTCTACCTGAAGCTACCCTGATGGTTATTCAGCTCTAAGAGCTGTTGCCGAGTGCTGCTCTCTGACAAAGCAGGACTGCATGAAACCAGCTGAGTTTAGTGTTTGCAGGAGCTATTTACTTGTGGATGATATTCACAGTGCTGTATTTCAGTGGCATAGGAAGTAGCTAATAAAAAATCGTGTTTACTCTCTGTGCAGAACTATTGTTATAAGCACAGAAGTACTCGTACTACTGCCCTTTTTTAAACTTTCCATAGCATATTTTCAATAAGCAGTATTTCCTGAGACTGTGTTTAGAGTCCACATTCATTAACCTTCCAAGCATGCCACAAGGCTCATCTTTTCATCCCACAGGGATTTGGGAAGATAGAAACCTACTGGATTAAAATTTTACTTGAGCAACCGGTGTTTCTATTTCAGAAAAACCTCCAGGAAACCTTATTTACATTTAATTGCATTTTTCGGAATTTTTTATTTTTGATTAATTTTAATTTGTGAAGCAGCATCTATAGCATTGTCTGATAGTTTATAAAAGTGCCAAGACACAACACGCTCTGAGTTACAGTTCCTGGAGGCAGGGAATTGATGGTATTTTAATTATCTGTACACATGCACCATTGTGTGCTCGTGTCTTTAAACATTCAGATAAGAAGTTTATACTCGCCTTTGAACAAGGAGAATGCCCAACATTTTTGTGCTTCACTTCCCTCCTGCTCTCCGCAACAATCTGACCAGTTACTCTTTTCTCTTCTACAGCTTCTCCCCTGTGATCATGTTGAGGCATATCCCCTTTCAAATGATGAGACAACCTCACTAAAAAACACATGGCCTTTTCAACAGTTGCTGCCCATATCACTAAAAAATGAACATCAGCCAAAAGCTAGAGAGCAATTCCATAGTGCTTTGGGCCCAGCAACAGCACAAAGGAGCAAAGGATAGAAACCCCCAAAGCTCTTACTTCAGAGGACTTTCCCACCCTGTAACAGCCATGAGTCACTGTGAAGCAAAAGCCATCTGTTCATCTGGACACAGATATTGCTTGTCAGTGAGCAGGAAATGTTTCCACTGAGAATTTCACAGCAGTGGAAATCTCTGTGTCGACAAACTTTTGTGTTTCAGATCTCCTAGTCTGCAAACTGGGAAGTGTATCTCCCTTTTACCCTGCTTTGTCTGTTATCTTTTTTTTACAAACAGGCTGGTCAGGCAAGAGATTGGCTGTGTGTATTTACAGCTTGGCTAGCACCATGAGGCCTCCAAGACAGCTCATGAGTCCAGCAGTTCTCATCAAAAGCCAACATTCCAATGCAGCAACTCAGAGCATCACCAACTGAGCCAGTGGCAGGGCCGTAATCCCGAGGCTCTTCAGCAGCAGCCCCTTCCTACTCCTTTCCACTCCCACTGCTACATGACTCAGCTCAGCTGGGATGCCTTGAAAGATGGGAAAGTGCCATGTTACATCCTGCCCTTAATGACATCCCCGAGATGGGCTATTGATGAAACTGGGAAAAATGCAGTCATAATTAATATGTTGGATGTTGAAATAGTTAGTGGCAAAAATACGTTCTGTAAAGGGACCAATCAATCCTAATTAAAATCATGTTTAACTAATCCTTTTGGGATGGGGACTGTCATTTAATGTTTGTTCTTTTCATATGCAGCCCAATGGCATTCAGCACTGATGATGCATTTAGGTGTTATCACAATACAGGCAATGAAGAATAATAACTACAAAAGTGTACATTTCATGCTTTTTTCCTAGTATGACCACTTTTGTAGGCATCTTATATCAATTTGCTTGACTATTGCATAGTTTGGGTTACCACTGCATAAATGTTTAGCAATTCACATGTGCAGGATGGGCGTCTAATAATTTTCATGTGTGTAATGTTTTGATCAAATTATTTCCACATTCATTTTCATGGATTAGCTTCCAGGTGGACAAGACCCAAAAAATCAGAAAAACTCTTAAATGTTTTACTGTACTGAAGACATTCATAATGACATTTTAAAAGAATGAGAAAACACTTCTTATACTAAAATTAGAACATTTACATTCAAATTTACAATACATATGCACAATTATATCAATAGTACCATCAGCAAACAAAAGTGTGATTGACTATTAAATCAAATGATACCAAAAAGATCAGCTGGTTGAAAATGTTCTCCCTCCAGTTAAAACAAGACAATGTATTTGCTTTGAATACAACTTTTGATTTCTATCATGCTTCTGAAAGTAATGATTTCCAAATTAATGCCAAATGAGATTTTTAAAAATACCCACTCAAACAAATTTCCTAAACTGCACGAAAATGGAAAAGATCAAGAAAGAAATATTTTGGCTTCTCTGTCTGCTTACTAACTTAATTGTCTGTCCCTTGAAAAAAGCAAGTTGCCTTGAGCATTTAAACTCAAAAAAGGGCTTATTTAAAGTAAAATATTTTTATTTGACAAAAAAACAAAACTTCTAGGACATCTTATAAAAAAAAGTTTACATATTTTGGAGGGAGAGTGATTAGTTGCAAATAACAGGTAAGGAAGACAGAGAACATTGACATGTAATTAAAAAATAATCATAGATGATTTCTGCACCAGGTGAAGATCACAGCACACACCACCAAAGAAGACAGGCAAGCTTTGCTAGAGAAGTCTTGAAGGAAGCTGCCTGTCTCTTGGGGAAAGGAAAAAACTATTCAGGAGGAAAAAGCTGTAAAAGGCTGTGAAATTGCCAGCAGGATATACAATGACCACCACAGATAAGAACTCCATCAGGCTGCAAACGTATAGGAATAAGGTTAACAGTTTGGTTGTTATTCAAAAGTAAATGAAAGATGAGTTTATGATATCAAGCCTGGATTAGGACTCAGATCTGAGTTCATTTCTTGGCTCTGCCATAATGTGATTTTAGGCCAGAGCCTACATTTGGCATAGAGTGAAGGCAGGAAGTAGTATCCTTTCTGTATAGTTAGGGAACCGAGACCCAGAGATAATACTAGCCAAGAATTCACAAAGCTTTACTGGCATTTACATTTCCAATAAACTTCTGAGCAGAGAAAAATGACTGAGAGTCAAGAGGTATCTTTGTGGGTCTGATCCTCCAGTTCTGTGTGTGTTTCTGCTTCCTTGTTACGGAATTCAGGTAAAAAGTCCTTTCTCCCACACTTTGAAAAAGGGTGGGGATTTTTGTTGGTTGGGTTTTTACTTGGGTTTTGTTTCTTTGGTTGGTTGGCTGGTTGGTTTTTTTGTTTTGATTGTTGGGGGGGGGGGTGTGTCATTTTTTTATTTTGTTCCCTTTTTTTCCTACCCAGGCAGAAATATAAAGACTCAGGAAAAATAATTTTTACACAGTAATTTAAAATTTTCTGATAATCTCATAGTCTCATAATGACAACCCAAGAAGCCCCTATGAATGAAAACCTAACTAGCTATTACATGTGTTTATATGTTATATATCCCCATTCATCTCAGATACATACAGAGTATCTTTATTTTATTTTTGCTATCATTCTAGTGCACAATAGCAGTAATGACAACAGTGTGAGTGTATTGGCGGGGGTTTACACAGCAAACAGCAATTTCCCTGAATTCCTGCACGCTAGGCTGAGCTCTGGCACTGACTGGGACTAAATCCTGAGCTTCAGTGGAAACTCAGGGTTACTTCATCATAGTCACTTGCTTTTCACTTCCTTTTCCCTGTTGATGTCCCAAAGCTATCAGAGTTACTCTGATGTGAATGAGAACTGAATCCTGACCATTGGCAACAGTTACAGAAAACAGGAAACGGGGTATTTCAAATAACAATAGGTGGGAACAGTGAGTAAAGGTTCACTATGTGGTAACTGGTGCTGACTCTTTAATGACTGTGTTTATTTCCTTGTGTCCCAAAGAAGGCCACAGTTCATTTTGATCTCAAATATGTACATATGGACATGTGCATATCAGACCCTCTATCTCATTTTGCAGTTAATGGAGGGGAGGGTGAATCAGCACTGACTCCCACTTCTCATAAGGTGCAACACAATGAGATTGCTCTCCTGTGCCATGAAAAATCAAATTCCCAGGGGCAAAAGGTTCATCCCATACCCCGTTAAGAGAAAAGCTCCCTATTAACACAGCAATAGGTATTTTTTTCCCTCTCATTCACCACAGAAATGAGCACCGTGACACAGAGAAACCCCTAAAACTCTTTACAGAACTTACAATTCATACAATGCACTTCATGTGAAGTCAGAGCAGGGACTTTAGGAGCTGGAAAAGCTATCCTGGGCCATGTAGTTCATTCCAAGCAAAGGGCTGCCGTTCTTGGCTGAGGCTTCCACACAACTCCTTGTCTAGTCTTGCCATGACTAATTCCCAGAAAAGGCAGTTTCACAACCACCCTGGCCAGCCAGCCCTGTGTCTAATTGGCATCAACGCTTAGAAATACTTGCTTGCATTCCCCTATGAAAGTTTGCAGCTACAATCTAATTCTATGTACTTTTACTAAGCCTTACAAGCAGCTAGTGAGACAGCCCAGCTATTTTTAACAATCATTAGTCCTCCAGTCTCTCGCTTCACAAAATGACTGGTTCTTATTGGGTTCCTTTTCTCACAGCTTCCAAAATTGGTCTGAATTAAGCTTCCCAGCTTAATGCTCTGTTAAATAATGCTCACTAATTAGCAGCAGCAAAAACTGAAAACCGGTCATACGAAAATGAAAAAATATCCAGTGACACAGGTGTTTTATTTTTTTTCTTAGCTCAAGCTGCTTTTTAAATCATTAATCATAGCAAATTCTGCTCCTCCACCTGGAGAAGCAGTCAGTAAACTTCCTAAAAGCAGCCAAGGAACTTGTCAGACAAGCCCCAGTTGTTCCAATTTGCTACTTATGAGGCTGCTCACCCTAAACCCCATCTTTCATAAGGATACTTTACAAAGAATGTGTGCTTTTCTTTATACAGATTACTCATATTTACAAAGAAAGGTCTGGAAGGCTACCTCATCCTTTTCCCTTTTTTAAAACAGAATAGTAGATTTTTTACATCATGGAAGATTTTGTGCACTGCTAGAAAAGTAATCATCCTAAAGTTCAGATCTCACAAAAATGAAAACTGTTCACTTTTTAGAAGTTCAATTTTTGTTTACCATGTACAGGAAGAGTGAATTTAAATACTCTAGAAAACCATACATGATATTTGTTTTATTAAAACCCATGAAATTCCCATTCCATTAGGACTCATAACTCCTATTACTAATACTCTTGTGTACTATTAAGCAGACTGTTAAACTGAGCCTCTTGTGGAAAAAAAGGTCTAATTCTGTCCTAACACAGTCACAGAAGAAAGAACTGAAAAATGAATATATTTTGTTCAAAAATGCATCCAGCAGCTAAGCATCAGGGAGGAAAAAAAGACCTATTTAAAACATAAAGACAACATGGGTACATGAGAAATGATCTAATAACCTGTTTGCAACTAGGCCACTACAGGATTGTCACTTGTAACTACAGCAGTGAGAGACAGAATCACCTTTCCAGTGCCAGTTATGGAAATGGAAAATGTAATTGCCTTCAGGGTGAACAGGTACAAACACTTAAGGAAGATATTCTTCAATACATCTGCCTAAAAAAGGATCGTCTGTTGACACCTTTTGTTCTCATGCTGTTTCTGGGTGCTGATGGGAATCACAGACCAGTTCCCAGAGCACTACCTTCTCACTGACTGTTTAGGCACATCTAGGAGAATCAAAGTGAAAACAGTTTTAAAGCATTGTATGAACTACAAGGCCCTGTAGCAGGTAAACTGTAGTAGAAATTTCATAGCTGTGGGTTCTGTCTGAAGAAAAAAAAGAAACAACAAACCAGAATGACAAAAACCACACAACAGACCACCTCTGACTCAATTGGGCGTCATTGATTCATGTTCTGTTCACATTAGCTAATGACAACCATTCTTCCCACTCCATTCTGGTTAATTTTTTACCAGTATTTGTAGGGAAACACATCACCTCTCTTGTTTTCTGTGTCTGCTGAACAAGTTCAGGTAACATTTACCTAAATTCTTCTTTAGTGTATTTTTATCATTACATCTTTTAAATTAATTTACCTTTGTCTAGTTTTAGTTTAGTTTATGGTCTGAAATGTAAGTCTCCATCTCTGCCAGAGTGACAGATCAGGAATCACCCCACTTGCTTGCCTACTCATTACAATTCTATTTATATGTCCTCAAAGCACATTTACTTTATCTGAGGTAGAATCACATTGCATGCTAGTTTTTGATTTAGCAACTTTCCACCTTGGAAGCAGATAGTTTCAAGTAGTGTTCTCTGCTATCTGACAATGCTTTTATGCAATTGAGACACTCTCTCTCTTTTTTTCCCCAATAAATTCCATTCATCCTTATCAAACCAAAAGCTATTTATTCCTGCCTATTTCATCTAACCTCCCTGCATCTGGCTGTACATTGACCATTTTCAGGAAGTTCTCTCCTCTTACTCTCAGCACCGAACACAATGCAGACCAAGTTCATGTGTCCTCTAAAAATGTATGAATATTCTAAGAACAGAACAGGTGCTCCCCCTGCCTCATGTGGAGCTCAGCCCACCTGGAAAACACCGTCTGTCACCTGCTACTTTGGAGAGCAGATTTTCCAGGAACAGTCTACCATTCCTGACAAAAGCAGTTACTATGGAGAAGTGGTGGGGTATGTAATGTGGCAGTACAGCTTTTCAGACAGAACCTTACTAAAATTAATGAAGCAAAAAGAAAGGGAAAAAAAAACCCAAAAACAAGCATACAGGGCTTTTTTTCCTGCATGTATTTGTAAATGAGCAGGTTTAAAGTGGTAAATTGGCTACTTCTGAAATGTGGACAGTCCTACTTAAAAGCCATTGTGAAACTTCACAGGCAAAGCTCTGACATTTGGAGCAATCTCATATAATTTATACTAATTTTTGCTACTTTTTAAAGTGGTATTGATCATACAGAGTTAAAAACACAGGGAACATTTACAGAATTTAAGTAAGTCTGTGACTACCTCTATGTAATCAAGGGCATACACCTTGAATTAAGTGTATGGCAATGACAAGAAAATCATCCAAGGAACTTGGTAGCTGTATTTCTTCCTAACTCACTAGCACTGCCCAGTCAGTACACACACTTCACATACATAAATGAGGAGGCCTCTGCTCTAAATCAGGATCTTTGTCCGTGGTTGGCACATCTAAATAAAGTTGTGTAGTCCCAAGGGACTGACCGATTTTGCTTTGGATTTTTTAAAGTTAGAACATGTGTTCTTTTAAGTCTCTCAAGGTAAATTCCATCCTGTCTCATGATTGAAAAAATCCTGGTAGTATAAAATGGATATTTGAAACTTAACTGCTTTGTAAAGCTTGAAGAAAGTCATTAGGGACTAAATTATATCTTCAAGTATCTTCACTAGCTCATTCTTTCATTTTCTTTCATTTTGGGGCCTATTAAAATTTGTCCTAACGTTTATTATCCTCCACAGACTACAATAAATTCCCTTCAACTCACACGCCATCCCTTTGTTCCACATGGCTGCTATTAATGCCAGTAGTTTCCCTTCAGCTTGTGTTCCACGGAACAGTCCCCTAAACCACAGCATGTTTTTGACTCACCATTTCACTTTAATTCCTAATTAAACACATACTGGGTAAAAACACTTTGTCTGTTTTCTTCACTCTGTTTTCTTATCCATTCTTTCTTATCTGGGTTTGACCTTGATTTCTATTGATACTTTTTGATACTTGAAATTAAAATTTGTTAGTTGCAATCTAGAACTCATCCAGTGACACATATGTCAATTTTCTTGTGCCCATCGATAATTGTCTAATGAAAGCCAGCATTTAATCAGAATATAACAGTTTTTACTGCACAATACTCACATCTATGCTATAGTTTTCTTTGATTCGATTCACTTTTTCCTACAGCAGGATTCTTCATCCCACTCAACCAATCAGAGACTGACAGCAGAGCAGAAAACCTTACTTATTAAAGAGGCATCTCATTAAAGGACCTTTGCATCTCCATCAATTTACATCTGCTATTTCCAGTTGCCCTTCACTGGGAAATACTGCCCATACAAAATAAGATACTTATGCCTCAACCTCCACGTGGGCAGAGCCAACCTCATCCAGCCTCTGACAAGCCCAGATTTCTCTGACATGACACACAGCTAAAAAGGGGGCAAGTGTAAAATAGAAAGAGTGGATAGTTGCATTTACGGTCACTATGTTTGAAAATAAAATCTTGTCTAAACAGGGAGCTGGTCAGTTAAAAAAACACTAATGATTCCCAGAGTTATGTTACCAGGTTATATTTGACTAGAGCCCACACCGCATTTCAGCCCATAAAATATTTTACCACACAGAACTAAAAGTAGGCCCAAGCAAGGTGTATAATTAATCTACTTAAGAGGGCCCTTTTTTTTTTTTTCCCCCTTCTGCAGTTTTCTTCAGAAAAAGGATCTAGTTTTAGATCTACTTTTGGCCACAAGTAGACACCTGCACTATCTGTTGCCTGCAAGGCAATTTTGGATATGTATTTATATTTGGCCCTGTGAAACCAAGTAAAGAATTACTGATTCAACCAAGTGTGCATAATTATCTGGATTTAGATGTTTTGTGTTTTCAGCACTGCCTTGTTTTTCTAAACATAAAATAATGCTCTAATTGACCTTACATTTTATTTTTTTCCATTGACAGAGGAAAACAAACCATGAACACCAGTTGTTTGTTTAAGGAATCACCGTATTAATAGTTTATGAGAGGGCCAGGGATGGAAAGTTAGACTGACATTTTCACACCTGCAATCACCAGCTCACAGAAGACAGTAGGCAGAAGAAATAAACATTAAACACTACAGTTTACCATTTGTAGGCAACCAGCAACAGATACAGAGAAATGTGGGGGAAAGAGAAATAGTAAAGCTGAAATTACGATGGAAACATCAGCAGAAAATTAGAAGTCCTTTAAGAAAAAAAACCAAAACACATTAGGACTGTTTGTTCCATGTACTGGACACTCCTTTGGAAAGCTAATGACCACAGTTTCTTAAATTATATTAAGACATTCATATCATTGACAAGTCTTGTCTTAAAAAAGCTGACGCTCCATCAACACAAATAACTATCTGTGCTTAGGTGGAATTGGGAGAAGCAGTGTCAGATGGTGCTGGCCAGGAGCACCCTCTGTGCTGTTCGTCCATGCAAAGATCCCTCTCCACGCCAAGCTCCAGGACTCTCATCCAGGTCTGCTCTGGGACCCAGCTCCCGCTCCAAGGTGTCATTGAGGCCTCCCCAGCTGTCCCTCGGGGACAATGGAAGGACACAAACATCCAAACCCCCCTACTCAAAGGAAAACACAACCCAGGCGACCTGCAGAGCCTGTGGGTGTTCGCAGCCTCACGGAGAAGGTGCTCTGGGGGGGTGACGATGTCGGTCAGACGGGACAGCCCTGCACAGACCCGAGCGGGGGTCACGGTTACCCTGGGCAGCCAGGACAAGACGGGACGCCCCTGCTGAGGCCCGGGGGTGTCACGGTTACCCGGGACAGACGGGACGCCCCTGCTGAGGCCCGGGGGTGTCACGG